>NC_090236.1:25386129-25986129 GCF_024489055.1 Chanodichthys erythropterus | reverse complement strand
ATGGATTTCTGATTGCTTTATTACCAAAGCACTTGCAATGAGGAATTGTGTGTGTGTGTGTTTGTGTGTGAGTGTGTGAGAGAGAGAGACATTTACACATTAAATAAAGCTTTGATACAAAAAGGAATTCTAAGATATGAGGACTAGGAGTTTTATTTTTTCATAGTAAGACAATAGTGTCGGAAACCACCCTAACCATAGCTGTGCAAAAGATAATAAGTAAATAAAATAACATTAGAAGTTATAACACATTTTCTATAGCATGGCGGAAAAATAAGTAAATATTTTCATTGCATTTTCTGAATTTTGACAAATATTACCATGTTAACAGTGTGTTCGTTCTACCTTGTTACCTAAATTATTGTTTGGTTTAGGAATTAAGTTTTATTTTATATTAATAATATACAATAATATTATTTAATTAGCATTAAATAATGTATAATAATATTAATAAAAATTAAATAACATCAAAACATATAAAAAGAATGACTTCTAATGCATTAGATTAAATATTCTTTTTTTAAAATAGTGTCATAGTTCATAAATTATAGCAAAATTTCCTTCCAAACTCAATGGCAGCATATTTTAGGTTAAAGGGTTAGTTCACCCCAAAATGAAAATTTTACAGGTTTCTTACAGGTTTAGAATGACATGAGGGTGAGTAATTAATAACAATTTTCATTTTGGGGTGAACTAACCCTTTAACATTAATTAATGAACTATGAATTAACATGAATGATCAAGGTATAATTAATACATTAAAAAGTACAGTACATTTTCATGGATCAGTACTGTTTTTTATTTTTGTATTCAAGTTTATGTTTGTTTTCATTCAGTATCCATTTTAAAAACTATCAGTTGATTAATCGGTTATCGGCCAGCATGATCCAACCTAGTTATCGTTATCAGTAAAATCCAAAGGGTGACCAAAGGAGAGTTATAATGAGGGGTTAAAGATAATTTTAAATCTGGCAATGTTGAGCAGCACAGCCTAGATGCTGGTCGCTTATTTAGAGACAGCCAAGACTGTGACTGTAAGGACATTCGCAGTGGGCCACATAAATACAGCAAGTGGATGATGAGTGTTTGCATGTTGAGCTCACAGTGTTCCATCCCTTTACTGTGTTAATGAATCATCATGACACTATACAGAAAGCAGCAGATGTTGGAGCTTCGCAGGCTCACATGGCTACAGTTTGTCATTTTATGGGGAAGTTCCTCCCGACGTGGACATCTAAGTAATGAGAAAATCCTGGTACAAATTTGCTGCTCAGGGCTCGGCATCTTAATGAAGCAGTAACCACATTATCACCTCAGTCAGAGTTATGGCTAGCCTAGAACACAACCTGACAGCCAAACACAGATTTAGACATTCAGAAATTCAGAATCACTTTATTAATGCTCCATTTTGTTGATTTTTTCCCCCATATTTTTTCCCATCAGACTCATCAAGACACAGATGAGATGTCAAACAGGCATATTCATCATGTCATCCCTCCCTAGAAAATTCAACACAGCACAGTTCATGTGATTAATGATATGAAGATGCAGAACCCACATTTAGTCAGCTGGTTCCTCCTCACATTGCACGCACTTTGAGCAGATTATACCACTGAGACAGAACACAAGGCATCTACTTTGAGAAGCTTTCAGAAACGATTAAGATGATAATCAATGGGTCTAGGTGTTTCCTGAGAGTGAGATGGAAGATTTGCCTTCCCTTTCTCATCAGACCCTCACTGGTCCAGGTCCAGATGCATATCAGACCTGGGTGTCTCACAGGATGTACAATGCAATACCTACTGGCACTACATGAGGAAGTGCTCCTGGTTTTGGTATGAGGGTACTCCTCCTCAGTGATAACCATGTAAATATTTGGCAACTACAACTACTGCAATGCTCATTCCTCAGTAGAATTAAGTCAGAAGTTGATAAATAACTAGGCTATGTTCAGACTGCAGGATTCATATCTACGTACTGTATGTGACGAAGCTTTCAAAACGGATGCAGGAGAAATGGAGGTGTAACATCTCGCTCTCCAAACACAAATACCCTGTCGAGACGCGGTGCAGAACCGGTATATATTGTGATGTTCCGTTCTAGTCACAGCCGGTATTCAGAATGTTGGGAATACCGTTTTAAGACCGTAAGAATACTTCCAGCACTTCCGTTATCATTGTGTGTCGCGTGAAGAGTGACGCAAAAGGCAATTCGAAATCCGATTTGGGCTTCTGAAAAAAAATCTGATTGGACTCGCATTACAAACAAACTCTAAATGTAGTTTGAATCAGATTTGGGGGAAAGGGGGAAATTTATTTTATTTTATTTTTTTTGCTGTCCAGACTTTCAAAAAAATCTGGATATATAAAACAAATTTTTGCTGGCAGTGTGAACAGCACAAAAAAATAAAAAAATAAATGATATAATATTTTAAACATTTTAAATATTTAAAAAAAATGTATTATTTAAATATAAATATAATATTAATGATTATAATTTTTAAAATTATATATAATATATATATCTCAATTCTTATTTTTTATGGAATATTACAGTGCTTATTATAAATAATTTATCCACACACATCATTTAAAAAATTATATATATATATATATATAGCAAACTATCAATTAGCAAACACCAGTGATCCAACAATTCTAATCAATTCCCAAAGGACAAAATCAAGGCCCATCCTGCATTTTTTTCAAGTTTCACTTGGATATGCAGTACATCACAATAGGGAAGAAAAGATCATGCTGACTTTAAACATTTGTGTATAGTCAAATTGATAATTTCTTTGAAAATAAAGATAAAAAACAGGATGCCTTCATTTCTTAATTGAAGAAAACCAGCGAATCGAACAGGAGTAATTTTGACCCTATTTATGCATTCATGTAGGTTTTTTGAGTCATGCATTCTAGGGTCAGAGGTGACCATGTTTTATAAACTTCTAGTAGCAGAACATAAATCCTGCTGAGAGCTGGTTTAAATACAACTGAAGCACAGAGACAGCCTTCGCTTTTCACGTGGTCATTTGGCATTCCATGCAGACGGCACTCCTCGCAGAGCCAACCGCCGACTTTCACAGCTTCATTTATCTGTGAGCAAACACCAAAGCCTGCATTATCATTCCAAACGAGTCCCGAGCCATGAATCACATACAACAGCATGTGGGTGAGTCAGTTCCCAAATCTACAGCCAACAGTGTCAACTTAACTTACTACAACACTCTCCTATCCACTTCAGCGTGAAACTAAAAAACAACAGAGAATGAAATGGTGCGAAACGAGAACAAAGATCTAACAAACGATCGTAGTAACATCCCTGAAACTAAAGACAATCTGTAGACATCAGTGGAAACTAAAACTCTAAACATTAAACAACAGCACTGTGAAGCGCTCATCAGCCAGACACAAGAATACATTATACTGCTGAATACAAGCGCTATTTATGTTCAGTGTGTCTCTTTCATGCACACACACAAATTCTTCACCTTGGATGCTACTCGTCTTTGATGGCACTCCCATCATGCATTTCTGCCACCAGCAGCAGCAGAATCAGTCTCTCTCAAAGATCCAGTTTTAATGAGTAAACAAGCTACAGCAGGGAGACTTTACATCAGTGGTTGTCAAATGATTTTGCTACATAACCCAGATTCTACTTCTGGATATCATGTGGTGACCCAATACAGTATTATTTATCATATAAACTGTGACCCAACAATACAAAGTTATTAATGACAAGAGCTTCAATAATAATGGTTTAATTTATAATTTTGGTTCCAAATTTCTCTTAAGTTTCTGTGGTTACATGCTCTCAGCAGTTATAGTTTGAGTATAACAAGTTTTTTTTATGTTGACATGAATTTGCGGCAAAATACTTTCGTTTGATTTCAACAACAAAATATATGGGAAGCAGTTTCTCCTTCATTTAATTTGCTATCCATCCAATAGTTATAAATGATAATATGGTTAGCTATATTTACAAAAAAAAATATACAAAATACTTATCGCTGTTTTATCACTGTTGTCCGTAACAGAACCTGGAACCCATTTTTAGGTTTTGACCTACCAGTTGAGAACCACTGATCTAGAAGACAGATCCAGAAAACATCGGACAAGATCTTTCACAAAAGGAAAGGAATTTATGGTTTAAATTGGAGCTGGAGGGCCACACAAAATCAGAAGCTCCACCTTGCAGAGCCCATTTTGACTTTAACAAGGTTCCATCCAATGGTACAGTGAAAACATAGAAGGAACCATTCAACAATTCATAAGGAATCCATGCTGCCTTCTCTTGGAACATCTGATAGTTGGGAAAAAGTAATACTACAAGACTTACTTACAGAGGCTCTCTTTAATTCAAGCTCTCCTACAGGAAACCAGGACAGTCCCAAACCACTAAAGGAACATTCCCCATTGCCACACACTGAGGTTTATTTTGAGGAAACAGACCCCAATGGGGACAAACAGGTTGGAGGTGTGGCGGCTTTTGCACAGGATCTTTTGTTTACCAACAAGGCCAATGTGGGAGAGGCTGGCCTCCTTTAAGGAGGGAGATGAATAGGTTTGTTAGTATTTTAAAAGCTGGAAACAAGGAGCGTCTCTTCACTAAAACATCCTTCCATAGCAGGTCCACTTTGAGAAAGAGGCCAAGATATGGGCCGGCAACCAGAACAGCTTAATGAGAGCTCATACAGAGAGGGAGGCAACGCATTCTCACACACACACTTCTGGTACACAAGGTTGAAAAATAACTTTCTGACAAATAACTTTACGCCTCAACACTGCATTTTGCATCATTTTTATTTATTTACAAATATAGATTTGTCCCCATGGAAATTGGACTTTATATTTATTAAAGGGGTGGTTCAATGCGATTTCACTTTTTTAACTTTAGTTAGTGTGTAATGTTGCTGCTTGAGCATAAACAGTATCTGCAAAGTTACAGCGCTGAACGTTTAATGCAAACAGAGATATTGTCTTTTAAAGTTATGGCAGTTTATTGCCTACAAAAACGCCAGGTTTGGACTACAACAAGCTTCTTCCTGGGTTGGTGACATCATAAACCCTTGCTATTAACATAAACGCTGCCCCCGGGAACACACAACAAAGTGGGTGAGGCCATGTGGCGCAGCAAAATGGAAGTGGAAGAGTTGTTTACACTGAACACGAGCTGCGCAACGCGACGCGTCAAACGGTAATAGAACAGATTATAGAATAGATTATAATTCTACACTGGATGCGGCGCTGAAGACAGCTTCCAGAATCTACACGAGTTCAATGCTGGATTTACACAAAGGCTATTACTGAAAGATGAAGCAGACTGAAGCTGCTGTTTATTGGCTTCAAACTGTAAGTATGTTTTATTGTTTGTACATGTCTTTTAAATGTAATGTTATAGTTTTGTTGCTATTTAGGACATATACTAGAGCAACTCGTTTTTGCTAGCCAGTTAGCGAAGTTCTAGTGCAACAAACGCCAACAAACGTCTCTGTTCATAGACAAACAGTTGTTCATGCTATAAATTAAACGATACCTTAACAAAAATGCGACTACTCAGTCATGTATTCGGCTACAGTAAAGCTTTAATCAGGATAAAACTGTATACTGAAAACTAACAAACAGCAGTGACAGAATATCTAAACACGTTGACACAAATACTAAATGAAATACCATTAATAAACATCCTTTAAAAGCTGCGATTGCAGAGGTTTTGCTTTACCCTCTTCATCTGGGTCTGATTCGGCTCAATTTGATACAGCAATACAGACATCATTATTTACATTTCCAGCTTAGCGCATAACTACGAATGGCGTGGCGTTTCTGGACGCTTCAGCGAATCATGATATACTGGGCCAGCTACCAACCTGCCAACCAATCTGAGCACATTGCATATTTTGGAGGGAGTGGCTTAATAGAAGCAGGAACTCAAATGAGTCGTTCATATAAGAGTGGAAACAATAAGGTGTAGAATAAACGTAAAATATATGAAAAATACAGCGTTTTCAAAAAAACGAAGCATTAAGACATGTTAAACTGTGCCCCCAAAACACAATCAAGCCTAGAAAACAACCACTAAACCACCCCTTTAAAGAATCCTGAAAGAAAAAAAAAAAAAAAAAAAACGTATCACAGTTTTCAACATAAAAAATGATTCTCGAGCACCAAAACAGCATATTAGAATGATTTCTTAAGGATCATGTGACACTAATGATGCTGGAGTAAATTCAGCTTTGCCATCACAGGAATTAATTACATTTTAAAATATATAAAAATGGAAAAATAGTTATTTTTAATTGTAATAATTTTTCACAATAATTACATTTGAGTGTATTTTTGATCAAATAAATGCAGCCTTAGTGAGCATGAACATTTTAAAATATCTTCAAATGTTTGAATGGCAGTGTACAGTATATGAGATGAGCCACTCTCAGTGTTTGGGTCAACGCACATTTTTAAAAATGTAAAATCATGAATGGCCATCAATACAAAATGCTATCAGACTGACATGTGAATGTCAGTGGGGCAGTGAAGGAATTTGAGGTGAACCACTGTTTGTTTTAGACAGAATGAGGATGTGCAGTCTCCACATTATTAGGTTGGACACACAGGAGACTGGGGAAGGATCAGAACAGCAGCAGATGCTGGAATGTATGGGAGGGTGGGAGGAGAGACAGAGAGAGAACATTGTGCTGAGTAAGGAGTGCTGCAGTGCCCGTCTGCTGCCTCACGATCTCTAAAGGTTTTGTAAAGGCTCAGCCGGCCCAACTCATTTCTCACGCACAAGCCAAGGACACAGACTACAGTATGAGCTTTTCCATAGGAAACTCAGCTAAAGGGCTGTTCAATGCTCCAGTAACTCAGAAAAAAGAATCTAACACCACCCGTGTCACCACTACAAAAATAACCTTTTTCAGATTTGTCAAAAGACAGAAGACTAAAGGGACATTCAGGCTGCTAGCCCATAATGCCCAATTTCTGCTAGCCCATACTGTTACCACCACACATACACAGAATTTTTTCATTAATTAAAATTATTAAATCAATAAATCATCAAAAAAAATTATATTAAATGTACATTATGTAACTTTTTTTGTTCAAAATTAACAAAATTTAAATAATGAGTAATACATTATCAATCCTCCTTCTAAAATGTGTTTTTTTCTAACCCCGATTCACTATGGTAAGCCTATAATAAGTGTTTAGACATGATAGAATAGTTTTCACAGGAAATTGTGTATGTCACTCGCCTGTGCATGTCTTGTTATATCTCGTAAACAGAGAAAAGTTGCTCCGGCTGTTTTGACGTATATATGGTGTGGAAGTGGCATAGGTTAGTTTTCACAACAAGCGAGAAATGTTGACATGGAGCATGCTAAATCTCAAACCTCCCGGGAGTTGAACCTTTTTCCGTTATGAGAAAGAAAGATCCATATTCACATCCGCACAGTCATGCAGAGCCGAAGCACAACCAAAACAATGTTCTTCAGCAAAATGCATGCAGTTTTGTTTTTAAATCACTAGAGAGCGAAAGTTACATTGCATACTTAAAATATGGCAGAAGAAAATATAGGCTATTACATTACATTACATTTTTCATTAAATATTTGTTACAATACTTTAGTTTTAATAGACAGCAAATATGCTATAGTACAAATATAACAAAAAATACTTTTGCTGAGCTATAATAGTAATTTTTGTTTAGTCTTGTGCAGAGTGCAAAAAATAAATTAATCAGTATCTCTGATTTCTAAGAGAACATTAGGCTTGTCAAATGCATTTCATTTTTGATGAAGTATTAGTATTGACAGTGCTGCTATTATGTAAAGCTGTGATAAATCAATGATGGATGGAATATCAAATAGCCATGCCACGTGAAAACCAGCTGGAGACTCGACAGAAACAAAACAATCCGGATGCAACAGCGACGTGTGCACACTGAGACACGTGTGCCTGTATAATCCTCAGTGTGTTTGCCCATTCAGGCTGATTTCAAGAACTCACTGAAAGATCATTTGGGTGGTACATAACCTCTTATGAATAATGGCACTTAGGTCTCTGTTTACCAGAAACAAAAGCTCCTCAGAGTCATGCATCATATAAACCAGCTAATCTGTATTTCATCATGCTCTATGCCATCATTACTGAGAAATTCTGGATCAAATAATGGGAATTAATTTCATTGAAATTTTACTCTACTTAGAGAAAGGCAGTTAAATATTAGGCAAAATAATTCT
This sequence comes from Chanodichthys erythropterus, assembly GCF_024489055.1. NCBI lineage: Eukaryota > Metazoa > Chordata > Actinopteri > Cypriniformes > Xenocyprididae > Chanodichthys > Chanodichthys erythropterus. The sequence continues at coordinate 25,977,890 of NC_090236.1, read as the reverse complement.
TCAGTGTGATCCCTGCTTCGCTCTCTCAGCTAACCAAAATTTCTCATAATAACATATTAAAAGGGAGAGAGAGAAACCCACTGAAATTACAACAATGTGACAGGTAAAATAAATAAATAAATAAATAAATTGAGTCTCAGATGTAAACACTAGTACGCATTGCATCACATAATATTATCTAAGTACATATACTGTATACTTATACACATGAATTATCAGATGACATGAAATAGGAATCAGCGGATCGATCTTGAAATATGTATACATCCAACATTTATGCAGTCTTTGGTCAATACTTTCATAAAAATCAATACTAAGTGTTTTTTATTTGAGATTTGATTTATTCTGTGTGAAAATGAATCCATGAACATTAAAGTGGAAGAAGCTATGCTATGCTATTTGCTAACTATGTTAAAGCAAGTAATTGTGTAGTATGAACAAAAGTTTTTACTGACATTATTTCAATATGATGCCATTGGAATATAATAATAAATGGCTATAATTAGAAATTTTATCTATATAAACTGAATTAATAGAAAGAAATAGTGGTTTTGTTAACCATATTAGCTCCTTTTATGCTACAGCACTATGATAAAATAATAATTTTTGCTTTTTGCTAAAGAAAAGAATGAAAAAGACAAATATAACATATTACAACAGGTTAGATACAAACACTAGTTCCCCTTGTATCATACACAATTAATCCGTATCAAGGAATACTGCAAACATTTTTTTTTGTCGTTTTTGTTTTTGAAAAAGTGTGAAAAAAAGTGTCTGGCTGATTCCATTTGGCCCTGTCATGAATTAAATGATCTCTCCTCAGCTTGTGTTTGCTTATAGAAAATAATAAATACAAAGCAATGTCCCAAATGCCACCATATGCATGGCAAGAAAGACAAAAAGTGATAAAGGAGAGAGCAAGAGTAATGGATGGCATCACACACCTTCCATCAGCAGTATGGGCCGCACAACGCAGGGTGCCGGATTACAGCCAGCCAGTCGTGACATCAGCCGTGTGCGTGATTCTGACACCAGCAGAGACAAATACACACGCACACTCGTCTGGCCACTGCCACCCACTCCTCTCTAATCTAATTACAGCCCCTCAACCAGTCGCTTGTGTCTGCAGACAACAGCAGCCGGACTGAGGTCGGTGCAGAGTATCAGCTATATTAAATTTTCATAAACTAAATCTTTCGAGGACAACCTGATACTGCTGTTCTTTTAATAAGTGAACCAGCTGGACAAAGGCGCTGTGGATTCAGACCTCACCCAGTCTATTCACTAAAACCACAGTCATCTTCATAACCTTATTTTCAATATTCCTTCTTACACAAGAACTAGACCATTCAGCACAACACCACATTCTTCCCCGAATGTGGAGGAACACAGATGAGCAAACCATTGTCATGGAATACTCAATGAATTCTCAGCTCTGTCCAATTAAAAATCCATGGCAGGAACAATAAACTTGAACCGTGGTGTCAGATATTCCCTCTTCCATGACCTCATGGAGCAAGTGCACTGATGTCTTCAGCCCAGTTTACACCATGTGCAACTTTGTTGCTGCAAGTCACTAGTAGGAATGGACATGAGTACTAAATACTTGTGTACTCGAAAGTGACAGAGATGATCTTTCATGAAAATTATGATTGTGTGACTTTAAAAACTGCTTTTCTTCTGTTTTTCTAATTGGTTATGGCGCCATTGTGGGCTGTAACTTGAGGTCTGATTGGTTATGTGGACCAGAACAGAGAACTGAAGTGAAACTCTCCCTGGAATCACTTTGATAATGAAAATAGTTAAGTGCAAAATATGCAGCACAAATCTGTTATATACATAACATTATAATGAGAACACTGCTGTAATGTTTGTGTTGTGTATATATCTGATTAATTTCATATGGGTGAGTTAACTAACGTCAAACGACAATGCCCGCCATTATTGACTATGACTGGATTATTTGAAACAATCATATTTCTTTTACATTTTTCAGTTTTCAAAAACACTGATAATGCATTATTAAAAAGTAAAAATTTTATTAAATATTAATATTAAAATTAGCTGTCATTTTCATCAGTAAACAGTTTAATTTAGCCCCCCCCAAAAAAAATCTTATTTATTTAGCCTAAATCATAGATTTTGAAGTTTATCACATTAAGCCTTATCATAATTCTTGTTTTTCCATCAAAAAATGGAAGCTCCTGAAATGAAAATTAAGACTTTAAAGCAGCAATGGAAGACAGTGACTCGATATAAAACCTTGAGATGACATGCAGATTATATCCACGACTTTGTAAATTACTGAACCCGCATTCAGTGCAGAGCTGCTCTCTCACACTGTATGACATTACAGAAAACTAGCTGTCCAGTCCAGGCTTCGCCTAAAATGCAATTCCGAGTCCTGAAAATTTACGGGTGTGCGAGTTTGTTTATAGAATGTAGTTATCACTGCTGTAAACTCCCATATATAAAAATAATTATTTCAAAAATAATATTTTTGTGCAGATAGTAGGATACCCCGGTGTATCATATTAAAGGTGCCCTCGAATAAAAAATTGAATTTGTCTCGGCATAGTCAAATAACAAGAGTTCAGTACATGGAAAAGACATACAGTGAGTCTCAAACTCCATTGTTTCCTCCTTCTTATATAAATCTCATTTGTTTAAAAGACCTCCGAAGAACAGGCGAATCTCAACATAACACCGACTGTTAAGTAACAGTCGGGGTGTACGCCCCCAATATTTGCATATGCCAGCCCATGTTCCCAACATTATGAAAGGCGAATGAGATAAGGGCAGCCAGTAACGTCTGGATTTGCAAAGGTGAATCAACAGTCTAGGCAAGCAAGCAAGAACAACAGCGAAAAATGCTAGATGGAGCAATAATAACTGACATGATCCATGATTACATGATATTTTTAGTGATATTTGTAAATTGTCTTTCTAAATGTTTCATTAGCATGTTGCTAATGTACTGTTAAATGTGGTTAAAGTTACCATCGTTTCTTACTGTATTCACGGAGACGAGCCATCGCTATTTTCATTATTAAATACTTGCAGTCTGTATAATGCATAAACACAACTTCATTCTTTATAAATCTCTCCAACAGTGTAGCATTAGCCATAACCACGGAGCACAACCTCAAATTCATTTAGAATCAAATGTAAACAATATAACAGTATACAATACTCACATAATCCGACGCATGCATGACGAACACTTTGTAAAGATCCATTTGAGGGTTATATTAGCTGTGTAAACTTTGTTTATGCACTGTTCAAGGCAAGCGTGAGCTTCGTGGGCGTGGAGCACGAGAATTAAAGGGCCAGTAGCCCTGAATCGGCTCATTTATAATGATGCCCCAAAATAGGCAGTTAAAAAAATGAATTAAAAAAAATCTATGGGGTATTTTGAGCTGAAACTTCACAGACGCATTCAGGGGACACCTTAGACTTATATTACATCTTTTTAAAAAAAGTTCTAAGGCACCTCTAAAGACTGATATAAAAATAAAAAATAAAAACTGCTGTTTAGCCAATCAGAGCCTGATGCTCTGTGCCTTACAGTCATTATATACGGTTTTGCTAACATGTCTTAATGGGGAGGGATTTTGGAGTGAGGCGGGTCTAATACATTGGGCAAGTCCAAGGAGGTCTGTAATACCTGAATAAAAGTATCCTTGGGTCTCTTTAGGACTACAGTCTTAGGGGGGGCTCAGTCCTGCCACCTATAAGCATGAGCCGATGTAGCTCACAGGAATACTTCATGCCTTAAGTGCAAGAGATCATGAGCCTGAATTTTTCTTGACTTACAAAAAGATATGGCATATTTGGTATATTATTTTTGATGTCAGTGCAAAGGAGGGTGTTTGGATGAGCAAGCTTATTGGATGGAGCTCCGCTAAGAAGGGTCTAGCGACGTCTGTGCAGCCATCCGTTAGCATTGCCATTCATCTCAATGAGTCACTTCTATTTCTATTCCAAGTTGTAATGAGAAAACTAGCAATTTAGTCCCAGTCACATCTACTATAATATCATGAAATGTTTAGAACTTATATGATGCTTTGAAAAAACAGCTATTTAAAAACTTTTAAATAGCTGTCAGAGGGGGAAAAAAATGCTTTTTGTGTCCAGATGGTTTAGCTACAGCATCTACCAGCATGGGCTATCTCAACCATGCTAGACAGCCAAACCTCTACTCTTTAGCCAAATCTGGTGTAGGTTAACAAAATAGTTACTATTGCTTACAGCTCCTTTAAATGAGTCTGTTGACTGGCTTAGTGAGTGCTAATTTAGTCAAAGTATGAATTCATCATGTGACATTGCTGCATACAAGTAAATTTTAACCTCTTTGACGCTACAACTTCTGCTCATAATGGTGAATTGTAAATCATAAAGGCACGTTCTTCAATTATTATTAACCTGCTCAGATGTAAACGATCCAGCACTAGAGCTGAACAACATATATAAAGTGGCTGTGACTGCAAGGGCCTGTGGATGTTGCCCGCATCGTCTCAGTATGGGGGAAGGTTGGCTCAGAGCAAGGCCAGTGTGAGTCAGAGCTCTTAATCCCTCCATAAGCACAGTTTCACCTTTTTCCAAGTTGTGTTTTTTGAACACTGTGTGAACATGCTGAGAGTACAGCAAGCGTTTGTACATGGGGATGTATTTTCCACAGAGAAAGAACATGCAGCTTGTTGCTGATGTGTTTGATGCTGTTTCAAAGTTTCCACTACATCACAGGACATACATCATTAAAAGAAACGATCTGAACTTCACAGTACTCAAGTGTGGTTTAGAAACGGTGTTATCAGGTTGGAATTCCATTCAAAATGTTCAAGAGCATCCACAAGATAAATGCATTAAAACTCTTGACTGTATGAATGCTTGTCCTAGAATTAGTAGGTCAATGACAAATCAGACGGTCCAAGATAAAAGAAAGGAAAATTTGGGGTCGGTAAGATTTTTTTAAATGTTTTTGAAAGAAGTCTCTTATGCTCACCAAGGCTGCATTTATTTGATGAAAAATACAGTAAAACAGTAATACTGTGAAATATTTTTACAATTTAAAATAACCATTATCTTTTTTAATTTATTTAAAATGTTTATTCCTAAAGCTGAATTTTCAGCATCATTACTCCAGATTTCAGTGTCAGAAATCATTCTAATATAAGCTGATTTGCTGCTTAACAACTATTCCTACTTATCAAAGGTGAAAACAGTTGTGCTGCTTAATATTTTTGAGAAAACTGATCAGGATCAGGATTCTTTGATGAAAATAAAGAACAGCATTTATTTGAAATAGAAATATTTTTTTAACAAAATAAAAGTCTGTCATTTACTGATCATTTTGATCATTTTAATATGTCCCTGCTGAATAGAAGTATTAATTTCCTTCAAAGAAATCTTCAGACAGACCACAAACTTTTAATATAAATAATATATAATTGTTTATAGTAATATATAATAATATAAAACATTATTATTAGTAATATTAGTAATCCCCCCCCCCCCCAAAAAAAATATTAATAAATAATTAATTCAGAATATTTTGTGCAACCCTATGTTTTGGGGAACAAAAGTCTTTCAAATACTAATAAGCAAAATTCATTTTAAAAGTCAAAATGATTTTTCAATAAACAAGATGTGTATTCAAGTCACTGCATTAGTTACAAATTACATTTTTAGTGGGGTTTTTTTGTGTGTGTAATGAACAATAGATCTGGACACAAGAAAAAAGAATGTCATTGACCCTAGCAACAATTAACATCAGGCAATCTAGAAAGATATTCTTTCCCCCAACCAGAAGTTGTTCATTCAATTAAAGAAATCCCCTACCCAACATTAAGGGACTTTGCATTTCATCATTTGGGTCTGTTCAATGCTAAACTCCTATCACTTGCTGGGTGATTTATTGCTCTCCACATAAAACGAGTCTAAATCTGAATAATCCTCTCATGGTCATTTATAAAGAGATTAATTCTGGCAGTCATCCATCCAGACAGACAATAATACAGGTATCTCTGCTGCCCACCCCTGAATCACAAACTCTTTAATATTTAGTAAGGCTGAACTACAAATGTAGGTAATGACAAAGAGAAAGCAGTCTCACTCAAACAGTAGTTTGCAATAAAAAAAAATTACACCTTTGGGAAAACCACCACAAGATACTCACGTGATGAAGTTTCCTTTGCAATCCACACAGAAATGACACATTTCCAAAGTTGGCGTACAAGGAAGCACAGAATCACAGTACACATCTTTAGACATACTTTATTGCCGGGTTTCGTCCCGTAATCGTGGCACCAGAATGACAGTGTCCTTCAAACTAAACTAAATCTTACTACTGACTGGATAGACCAGCCAGGATGGCAGTTAGCCCTCAATCAACTTCTATTAGTCTAATACAATCTGACTGCTTTCCTTAATCACAGGTCCACATTGAACTGCTTACCCTCTGTCCTTAAGTGGAAAGACCCTAATCTTCAATTTAAAAAACATGTTTATCATAACAAAGATTTTATTAAAGTGCAATATATTGCCAGAGGACCTTGTATAGGTCATGTATAGGCGCACAGAAACATAGCCTAATTGTAGCTCAGAAGCAATGCTGACCGCATAAAGAGTTGAGAAACATCTTAAATCGCATCAGTGGAGATTGTAGGCCAGATTTCAATGGGATTAAAGTGTCATCACCGCTCTCACGGCCCACAGAAAGTTCAGTTTAAAAAAAAAAAAAAACGTTTTTAATGACCTTGGTCCAGACTGTAATGAAAACTGACCATTGAGAGGAAAGATACACTAATATCAGGTTGAGATGAATCGTTCAGCAATTTCATCTAAAGGCAAAGAAATTAAAGGACTAAGTTGGAAAGGACTAAAAGTAAAAAAAATGTTGGCATCAATGATTCATATGCAATATTTAACAACATCTAGTGAGTTCCTTGGAGCTGTGTTGAAAACTGAGAATTTGGCCATTTTGTGAACTAAACCAAATATTGTAAAGTTTATTGTTTGTAAAACAAAACTAAGTGAAAACTCACCTAATATCTGTCAGTGAATTTTAATTTTTCGGCATAGCCTGATTCTCTGGATGTCTTTGTAATGTCCTCGGGTCTGAAGTCCTGAACAAATCTTGACACATAAACAGTAAAGTCTACAAATCACAAATATCTTAATGACCAACCAACAAGAAAATAAGGGCTTCATAAAGATACAAAATAATCAGAAATGGGTGACAATGGTGAACTAGTCGTCCAACAAACATGCTATGAAGTTGAAGTGTCTTGTGCAACCTACTGACTAATGGATTTAAAAAAAAAAAAAATTTAATAATTGCACACCCTTATACTGTAAATAATGTCTTAATGGAAATGCAAAATAGTTTGTTTAAAGGGATAGTTCACCCAAAAAATATAACTTCTGACCTCATTTACTCACCATGTCATTCAGACCTGTATACACGATGATGCACAGGAGAGCACCATCGTCTGCTATGATTAGGCCTCTAGTGGTTGAAACCGAAAATTACAAGCTGTTGTGGTAATTAAGTGCTTTGGCTCCACTATTCTGCACAGATGAACCCCTGTGTGGTTACAGATGATCGCCTTATCGGTGCAAATGTCAAAACTCTCCCAATAACAAAAAGTTAGATATTCGAAAAATGTGTCTTATGAGCAGGTAAGCAGCTTATATTGCTATTTATAGGCAAACAGACCAAAGAAGTAGCTGGTTTAGAGATTTGGCATTGTTACCAACAAATACATTGTTTTGTGAACCTGGTCAGTGCACAGCAAATGTGATGCTTTGCAAACTGTTAATTCATGATTTATTACAGGTATTGTCGCTTTCCTTTTTTGCTTGCAAACACTTCTTAGTTTGAAGTTTGTTATGGCTTCAAGCCACTACGACACCTTCCATTGTGTATAGTAGTAGACTGATGTCTTTATTTATAAAAATGACGTAAATACGCACAGATTAATGACCGAAGTATGCAGTTGCCTGGGTTGGGTTGGATTACTTTTCCACCAAAACCAACTGGAAAATGATCAGCGAGCCACATGTACTTTTTTAGCTGATACACTCGGGTGATTTGTTGAAGTGTTAGTCATAATCTGAGTCACAATTTACTACTGATTATGGTTCACTTTGGTAAGCCTATTATAAGAGTTTATATTTTAGACTTGGGGAATGGTTTTTGCAGGAAATTGCATACGTCACTCGCCCGTGCATGTCTCGTCATATCCGTAAACAGAAAAAAAGTTACATTGACGCATTTATGGTATGAGAGTGGCATAGGTTAGTTGTCACAAAGAGCAAGAAAGGTTAACATGGAGCACACTAAATCTCGAACATCTGGGGAATCGCCCATTTTTAAAAAACAGCGAACAGAGGTGAGTCTACTGGCAAAAAGAGAGCGCGACAGAGCTCATGATAAAACGAGAATCAACAATGGCTTGGCTTTTTGGAGATGGCAAGAACTGATAAAAAATGCCATGTCGCTCTCATTATGGGTTGTTGTAGCGCTGTGCTAGAATTTATTTTCAAGGAAATGCCATGTCTATTAACGGTTATAGCTACAGTAATGTCTTCAGCTAGTCAGCTTGATATCCTTTCCATCTAAACTGGTTATATAACTTATGCATAGGACAATGAAATAGGATAACTAGATTCATCTGCACAGTCCCGCAGAGTCAAAGTACAACCAAAACAATGCATGCAGTTATGTTTTTTAACTGCTAGAGGTCCAATAGTTACATAGTGTACCTTTAAATGATCTCCTTTTGAGTTCTACTGATGAAAGAAAGTCATACAGGTTTGAAACAATATCAGGGGGAAGGAAATTATGACAATTTTCATTTTAGGGGGAACTAATCAAGTTCTTTTCGAAGGATTGGGAATAGACCATTTAATTAATTTAATATAAAAACAAAGCAAAGTAAAATTTTAAAAATGTTAGAAAAATATTTATGGGTGTTTGTTCACAGGCAACATATCTGCATTTATGCCAATACTGTGCCACCAGAGAGAACTGGATGTGCCACCATGAGAATTGACATTTGGATTGAATGCTAATGCACTGCCACTTGAACCAACCCTGGGGGTTGGGCACAATTTTAACTGGATTAACTGGACACACCACCATATATTTGCAGCCCATATATGCCCAGCGGAGAAGGTAGTAGTCACTATAATAGTCTCTCCCATTCACATAACAGCCCATTGCATGAGGGTCATCAAAAGGATAATGCACATTGCTATAATGTACAGCAGCTGTTAGCAACTAGAAATATTCCAGAATGTAGCACAAACAGTGCCAAGTAAATAAGCACCTGAAATGAGATGGCAACAGAGACAGTAATTCATCTCTCCTCTAGTCTAGCGCACTCTGGACTAAATGAAATAGGTCACCGTTTGAACGTCGTGCTTGGCCCTCCGCCAATGCTCCCAACTATTCGCCGATCCTCTTCTCTCTCTCTTTTTAAATTCCTTTATTGTTGAGCTCTGTAAAAGCAGTCATGTGAATGCAAGATGGCAGATGATGTAGACTGCAGACATTTTATTCATTCAGCTAGAAATGCAGCACTAATAAATGAGAGATGGGGAGATTTTTCATTTTTGGATGAAGCCTTGAGAATTTAAGTATTCCTAAAATGGAGGGCGATTGTGCTTCTCTCACACACGTGAAGCTAATCCTATTGTTTATGTTGAAAATGTCTGAAAGGCGACAAAAAGGAAAGAATATGGGAAATAATAAGTTCAAAATCCTCACAAGATCAAATGTTTTTTCTTCATACAGAAAAAGTTAAAATAGGTGGATGAATCTCAGAAATTGATTGAATCTTACCATGAACACCATTATGGTATGTTTAACTGTGCAATTAAGAACCCATTCCCTAAATACGAACACAAATCACAGGTTCATGCATGCTTTTCATCCCGTCCAGAGGATTTGGGTCACATTTTAATCCTGCAGTCAGACAAACCTCACAGAGTTAATTACTTCAACTCAACATTACGTTTGTATTGCACTCTGCTTGTTTACATAATTAAAATGTATAATGATAAATTAAACATTTCATATTTCACTGTTGACTAAACATATCTGAGCACTTCTTTAATAGACACTTAAATGTCCCAGGGATTGATTAATATTAAAACTTTTGTTTTGACTGCAACATTTTTTTTTTTTTTTGTAGTATGCAGGTCAAATTAAAACTTCTTACCCAGCCTTCATTTATTTTTGTAATGTTGCTGTTTGAGTATAAACATCTGCAAAGTTATGACGCTCAAAGTTCAATGCAAAGGGAGATATTTTCTTTTCAAGATTTCTCTGTTTAAGGACTACAACAAATGGCTGGTAGGGACTACGACAAGCTTCTTCCTGAGTTAGTGAAAATTTACATAAACCCTGCCCCAGAGAACACGCAACAAAGGGGGTGAGGCCATGTTGGGCAGCTTTAGAGAAGAGGAAGAGTTGCTGTAGTAGAGTGTTTCACAAACGAAGATCGATTCAATGCTGGATTTGCACAAAAGTTTAACATGATGGCACATGCTAATTGCTGAGTTGAATCAACTCCATAGCAAATACATACAGTGGCATGAAAAAGTATGTGAACCCCTTGCAGAATCTGTGAAAATGAGAATTATTTTAATAAAATAAGAGGGATAATAAAAAATGCATGTTATTTTTTGTTTAGTCCTGTCCTGAGTAAGATATTTTACATAAAATATGTTTGCATTTAGTTCACAAGACAAAACAATAGCTGAATTTATTAAAATAACCCCATTCATAAGTATGTGAACCATTGATTCTCAGTACTGTGTGTGGTTACCTGATGATCCACGACTGTTTTTATGTTTTGTGATGGTTGTTCATGAGTCTCTTGTTTGTTCTGAGCAGTTAAACTGAGCTCTGTTCTACAGAAAAAAATTCATTTTGCATTAAGAGCCGAGGGGTGAAAACTTTTGAATTCAAATATCAAGGTAAATTGTACTTAATTTTTCTGCCGGGAAACATGCAAGTATCTTACAGTACTAAATGAAAAACAATGATATTTAAACAAAATAAGAAAAATTGTGACATCTTCATCCTGTTCAAAAGTTTTCACACCCCGACTCTTAATGCATCGTGTTTGCTTCTGGAGCATCAAAGAATGTTTGAACCTTTTTTAATAGTTGTGTTTGAGTCCCTCAGTTGTCCTCCGTATGAAAACACAGATCTCAAAATCATACAGCCACTGCTGGAAAGGGTTCAAATATGCAAAAATGCTTGAAAACTGATGAATCTGCAGGAGCTGGAGGATTTTTCTGAAGAACAGAGCTCAGTTTAACTGCTCAGGACAAACAAGAGACTCATGAACAACCATCACAAAACATAAAAACAGTCGTAGATCATCAGGTAACCACACACAGTATTGAGAATCAATGGTTCACATACTTATGAATGGGGTTATTTTAATTCAGCTATTGTTTTGTCTTGTGAACTAAATGCAAACATCTTGTATGTAAAATATCTTACTCAGGACAGTACTAAACAAAAAATAACATGCATTTTTTACTATCCCTTTTATTTGATTAAAATTATTCTCATTTTCACAGATTCTGCAAGGGGTTCACATACTTTTTCATGCCACTGTAAATGTATCCACTAACTGTTCAGAATTGTCCAGTTGCATTCTAAAAGTTGTAACTTCTTCCCGAGTCTCTCCATCAGTGTGACTCCAGTTTGAATAATGTGAGGCTGAACACTGTTACTGACAGTCGTCATTTTGGCTGCGTGAGATTCTCCAGCCTTGTTGTTGAGCAACCGAAGAGAAAGCCGTTAAAGCTCTGCCCTATTTTGGAAAGCAGAAGGGAGCAGCAGCTCATTTGCATTTAAAGGGACGCACAAAAACAGCATGTTTTTGCTCACACCCAAGCAGGGGCAAATTTGACAAACTGTAATAAATGATCTGTGGGGTATTTTGAGCTGAAACTTCACAGACACATTCTGGGGACACCAGAGACTTATATTACATCTTGTAAAAGGGGCATTACAGATTCCCTTTAATTACATCATAAAAATATTAGCATTCTTAAAACTATGATAACATAAGCAAAGGGTAAATTAAATTATTTCAGTGTGTTATGTGAAAAATATTTGCCAATTTCTTAACCAAGGTTCAAAGGCCAAGAGCCAAGCAATAATAAAAAAATAAAACCATTGAGATTAAAGTTGTTCAATTTTAGAAAAAACTTGTTAAATTTCGAGAAAAATGTCAAGATAAAATGTTGAGAATAAACTCGTTAAATTACGAGAACAAATTCGTTAAACTATGAGAAAAATGTCATTAAATTTAGAGAAAAAAGTCGAGATAAAATGTTGAGAATAAACTTGTTAAATTTAGAGAAAAATGTCAAGATAAAATGTTGAGAATAAACTCGTTAAATTACGAGAACAAATTAGTTAAACTATGAGAAAAATGTCATTAAATTTAGAGAAAAAAGTCGAGATAAAATGTTGAGAATAAACTTGTTAAATTTAGAGAAAAAGTCGTTAAATTACGAGAACAAATTCGTTAAATTATGAGAAAAATGTCGTTAAATTCTCCTAATCTCGTAATTTATTGACTTTATTCTCAACATTTTTATCTCGAGTTTTTTTCTCGAAATTTAACGATTTTTTTTCTCATAATTTAACTAATTTGTTCTCATAATCTAACAACTTTTTTCTCATAATTTAATGACTTTATTCTCAACATTTTATCTCAACTTTTTTCTCTAAATTTAAGGAGTTTTTTCTCGTAATTTAATGAGTTTATTCTCAACATTTTATTTAGACTTTTTTCTCGAAATTTAACAACTTTAATCTCGAGATGGTTTTATTTTTTTTTTATTATTGCTTGGCCCTAATCCTCTTCCATAGAAAAGCCATTTAATTCCAAAAATCCAAAAATATAATTTCCACCACTGTCATTTCCACTACAAAATGAAAGATTATTTGAGATGATGGAAATTACATTTTCTACCTGAACTGCAATTAACAAAATACAGAATTTTCAGACATTGTTGACATTAAAATACGTTTAGTTTGAGAAATGTGTTTCTAAAAGCCCACAAAGGCCGAAAATGTCCATAGTTGAAGAAACACCCTTATAAGCGATTGTGGTATATTACAAAGAATTCCAATATGTGAGCAACTGCTGTGAAATGAGTTCACAAGTGTTGAAACAACTGTGTTCACAACTGTCAAATGATTGGCATTCAATATTCAATATTTATAAGCAAAATATTTGCTTGGTGTGGATAGCAATATACATTAATTATACTAACTATTGAGAACATAACAGTGACAACTATTCCCTGCTCTGTGTTCATATCCATAACCTCTTAGCCAATAAAAGCAGCATTATAATTCTCCCACAAATAAAGATCATCACCCGCGCAGAGACATATTGAATGATTTCTAATAATCCTCCGGAAGTAGAGAAGGAATGTGACCTGGCACCTAACATCAGATCTCAGTGTGTGTGCCATCTGCTGTGGAGCACCTCCATAGGGCTGCTTTCATCAACACCTTCTGTTGAGCTCTTCACACTCGCAGCAGTGTGGCCTTAATCCTCCTTCAGCTGACCCAGCGTTGGGCCACTTTAATTGCAAAAATATTTCTCAAGAGCCCGTAAACAAGATGCAATCACGTTTCTCCATGATATAAGCCGACAAGGCCTGAGCTAGAATAAGTGCTTAGAGATTCAATAAAGGCCTGATCTGCTGTGCTTGCGAAAGGACTTTATTTGTCAAGGCATTCTGTAAAATCAAAGCAATATTTAGTAACAGGCCCTGTAAAATGTCTGCAGCAGTTATGTAAGAGTAAAGGCCTGTACACACCGGGACGAATATCGCACGTGTTTATCGCCAGCGTTTTTCGAGACGTTTTTTGTGTTCACACCCAAGCGATTTTCACTGGCCATGCGCAGAGTGAACATGCAAATTCACTCCCTGACCGTATGTGGCGCTTGTGCTTAACGGTAGTGCAAATAAACATATTTATGATATTAATAAAGTTAAATAAGATGAAAACGCAGATATTAAATGGCACATATATGAGAGATGGTAGTCAGAAACGGTAGTGCAAATAAACATTTATGAAATAGACATTCTCAACTATATTTCTTGAATGTAAAAGAAAAAAAACAGCAAAAATACAGAAATAATACACATCTATTGGTATGGCCAAGAACTGTCAGAGCACCCATAGCGTGCGTCTCAATCAGCTCCCTAGTTCACTAGTCAGGGCACTGATCAGGGAGTCGGCCACATTCATTTAAATGGTATAAGTTACTGATACACGACCTAGAAAGCTAGGGAGCTGTATGAGACGCAGGGATAGTTTGTGTTTTACTGTAACTTCAGCAGCTCCAGGCACATGAACAAAAGCACCAATCTCATTGGTCGGCCAGTTTTTAACGCAGCGCGTCAAACCAAAAAAACGAACCCAAGGCTTTTTTTTTTTTTTAAATGACGCTTTTACGCCTCGTGTTTTTCACGTCGGTGTGCACACTCACATTGGCACCCGCTGTTTAGTCACGAGGCGTTAAAGGTCCCGTTCTTCGTGATCCCATGTTTCAAACTTTAGTTAGTGTGTAATGTTGTTGTTAGAGTATAAATAAAATCTGTAAAATTTTAAAGCTCAAATTTCAATGCCAAGCGAGATATTTTATTTAACAGAAGTCGCCTACATCGAACGGCCAGTTTGGACTACATCCCTCTACTTCCTTCTTTAATGACGTCACTAAAACAGTTTTTTGACTAACCTCCGCCCACAGGAATACACAAGAGTTGCGTTTGTAGAGTGTGTTTGTCGCCATGTCGTCGAAACGCTGTTATTTCATCCCGCAGTCCAATCACCGGGTCTGATTCCGGCTCAAATTGATAGGGTAAAATTAAAGACATGTTCACAATAACACTGAGCACGTGCATCTCCACGTTATGGTAAGAGGCGTGACCTTTCCGGGCAAGATGTGCTAAACTGCTGTCGAATCACAACACAGGAACCACTGGCACAATCAGAACTCGTTATGTATTTCTCAAGGAAGTCATCAGCCCGTTTTTATGACAGTGGAAACAGCGGTATACAGATAAGTAAATTATGTGAAAAATACTGTGTTTTTTTTTTTTTACACGCGAATAAACACAATCAAAGCTTCAAAAAACCACGAAAAACGGGACCTTTAAACGTTGGCGAAAATCACGCGCGATATTCGTCCCGGTGTGTACAGACCTTAAGGCCTCTAAATCTATAAGCCCAAAACAAGACATTAGAAAAGCAATAAAACTATTTTAATGAATTAATGGAATTGGGGTTGTATGCACATTATTTTCATGTTTTGCTGTTAACCTTGTGGAAGGCCTGGTTGAATTGTGTTATTTTTAGTGTGATGTCACCATGTCCAAAATATGCTGTTTTTTGGCAGACGAACTTAGGAAACAGTAGTTAAAATGTATTTTCTCACCATCTCAACGACTGCATTCTGAACCATGCTGTTCGATGCAGGCAGGCCTGGGATGTTTTGGGTTGGGGGTTCTGGGGTAATATATATTTTAATAAAGAAATAAATTGTTTCTTTATTATATAAAGAAATAATATAAAACATGTCAACGCCATGAAGCAGAACAAACAATTCCAGAAAACGCTCATTTAAATGCAGCATACAGCACACATTTTTTTGACAGAACATAGTAATATTTCAATCGTAATGCAACAAGGAATGTATTTGTAATATGGCATTTCAAAAAAGGGCTATTGAGGTATGTTTGCAGGCAATAAACGAGCCAGCACACAGAAAGAGAAAATAAATAATAAATAATTCAATAAAACCTTTGTGCCCTAGCTTACAGACTTGCACTCCAGAGTGGGGTGCAGTGGAAACCCACGAGTAGGTGGCAGCAAGTCACTGTTTTAATAAGTGAGTCATTGAATCATTCATTCAAATGAATTCATTCAGAAACCTTGATTCTTTCAGGAATAAAACATGTTGCTCAGTCATGTTGCCCATAACTAAAAGGGTTAGTTCACCCAAAATAAAAATTCTGTCATTAATTTACTCACCCTGATGTCGTTCCAAACCCGTATGACTTTCTTTCATCTTCGGAACACAAATTAAGATCTTTTTGATGAAATCTGAGAGCTATCTGTCCCTCCATTGCTTCAAGTGTTAAAATTTAGTCATGTAGTCATAATAAGATCGTAAAACTATTCCATATGAATTGAGCAGTTAAGTCCAAATTTTCTGAAGAGACATGATCACTTTATATGAATAAAAGAATAAACAGTTTTAATTAAAGAATAAAAAGGCTTTTATTCACATAAACATTGATCAGCTCACACATCAGTTGTGGTAAACAGAAGCTTAAGCATGTTTACTTGATGCGTGCGAGAATCAATGAGGTTCATTATCGTGTTACGCAGCACATTTGAGCTTCCGCAAGAGGTTTGCTCTTGTGCATCGCTCAGGTTCGGTTGAGCTTCTGTTTATGTTCGCTGATCAATGTTTATATGTGAGTAAAAGCCTAAATTTAATTTGTTCATCACATAAAGCGATTCTCTTCAGAAAATTTTGACTAAACCGATCTCTTTATGAACTTTTTGAAGCTTCAAAGTGTCAGTTGTGAAGGCAGACTGTGGAAGGACAAAAAAGCTCTCAGATATCAGCAAAAAGGTCTTCATTTGTGTTCTGAAGATGAACAAAAGCCTTACGGGTTTGGAACGACATAAGTAATTAATGACAATTTTCATTTTTGGGTGAACTAACCCTTTAATGTTGGGGGGCATTTTTGTTCATTTTGATCACATTTTTGCCACAAACACCTGTTAAAGGGTTAATTCAGCCCAAAATGAAAATTCTGTTATTAATTACTCTTCATTACTCACCCTCACGTCGTTCCAAACCCATAAGACTTTTGTTCATCTTCGGAACACAAATGAAGACCTTACTGAAGACAGAATGCTGTCAGATTTCCTTCCATTAACTGCCTTTGCGACTAACACTTTGATGCTCCAAAAAGTTCATAAAGAGATCGGAAAACCAATTCATATGAATCGAGCGTTTTAATCCAAATTTTCTGAAGAGACTCGATCACTTTTTATGATGAACAGATTTAATTTAGGCTTTTACTCACATGTAAACATTGATCAGCGAACATAAGCAGAAGCTCAACCGAACCTGAATAACGCACAAGCACAAACCTCTTCCGGAAGCTCAAACGTGCCCAATGAGGTTCATTCTCATGTGTTACGCAGCACATTTGAGCTGCCAGAAGAGGTTTGTTCTTGTGCGTTATTCAGGTTCGGTTGAGCTTCTGCGTATGGGGGTGAGTAATTAATGACTGAATTTTCATTTTAGGGTGAACTAACCCTTTAATTTCAGTCCC
This sequence comes from Chanodichthys erythropterus, assembly GCF_024489055.1. NCBI lineage: Eukaryota > Metazoa > Chordata > Actinopteri > Cypriniformes > Xenocyprididae > Chanodichthys > Chanodichthys erythropterus. The sequence continues at coordinate 25,960,475 of NC_090236.1, read as the reverse complement.
TGGTGTGCGTCAACCAAGATTGAGGAGAAATGAAATGATAGACCAACCTCATTTTGAGATAACTATGTAAGATTAAAACAGTTTAATAAGAAAAAAAGGTTTGTAGCCCACTTAGCCCACAATTTAGTTAAATTGCTTTCTGAAGGTTTACTGGTTTAAAATGTATTGATTTCTTTATAAAAGAGCATCCAGCACCCCTACATCCCATATCCCTGGCTGCAGGTCAGATGTTATAAATGACACAATTACAAAAACATCTGAAATGTAAGAGAGGTACAAAATAAAGAATTACCACTGTGAAATGTCCTGCACAAGTCATGCTTACGAAAGTGGTTCGGGTTGATCAACTAGTTGATCAACTTCTTGACTGTCATTATCGGACTCAGGCTCGAACTGATATGGCAAAACTGATGCCTGTTAGCGTATTTACAGTAGGGTTTGCAGCACCTCAACAAGAATCCAGAGCTGATACTCTCTGGTTATGGTAAGGGGCGTTACATTTCTGAAATATGCTGTAAGTGGTAGACAATCATAACAGGTTGGAGCCGGCTGACCAATGAGAACAGACTGTGCTTTTCGGAAGGCAGGTTTTAAAGAAATCAAAACTAAAACAGAGCATTTAAACAGAAGAAGAAGCACTGCAACAATGTTAATTATAAGAAAAATGTTGTTTTTTGATCATTAAATGTTGTAAACGTATTTTGTAAACCCCATAAACAAAATTATGAACCTGCAAATGAGGATAATAGAACCCCTTGAATTCAACTGAGCAAAACAGACAACAATCAATATTATACGAATATATTGTGTATCCCTATTTGATTTATAAATAAAACTTAATATTTAATGAAAAACTAAATAAATGTCTAACTCAAACATATTTCTAAAAAAAAATATCATTTATTTCAGTGAAACTAGGGAAAATATCAAGTATAAATCTGAACTACAGACTTCGCTAGATCAGCAGAAAAAAAAAAATCATTATTGTTGAGTCCCGTAGACTTAAAGGTGCACTAGAACTTCTTTTTAAAAGATGTAATATAAGTCTAAGGTGTCCCCTGAATGTGTCTGTGAAGTTTCAGCTCAAAATACCCCATAGATTTTTTTTTATTCATTTTTTTAACTGCCTATTTTGGGGCATCATCAACTATGCACCGATATATAGGTTGCGGCCCCTTTAATTCTCGTGCTCCCCCTCCCCCGGAGCTCGCGCTTGCCTTGAACAGCATAAACACAGTTCACACAGCTAATATAACCCTCAAAATGGATCTTTACAAGATGTTCGTCATGCATGCTGCTTGCATACATCGGATCATGTAAGTATAGTATTTATTTGGATGTATTACATCTGATTCTGAATGAGTTTGAGGCTATGATGCGTGGCTACAACTAACATTATACACTGTTGGAGAGATTTATAAAGAATGAAGTTGTGTTTATGAATTATACAGACTGCAAGTGTTTAATAATGAAAATAACGACAGCTCTTGTCTCTGTGAATACAGTAATAAACGATGGTAACTTTAACCACATTTAACAGTACATTAGCAACATGCTAACGAAACATTTAGAAAGACAATTTACAAATTTCACTAAAAATATCATGTTATCATGGATCATGTCAATTATTATTGCTCCATCTGCCATTTTTCGCTATTGTTCTTGCTTGCTTACCTAGTCTGATGATTCAGCTGTGCACATCCAGACATTCTGCCCTTGTCTAACGGCTTGAACATGAGCTTGCATATGCAAATATTGGGGGCGTAACAGTAACAGTCGGTGTTATGTTAAGATTCGCCTGTTCTTCAGAGGTCTTTTAAACAAATGAGATTTATATAAGAAAGAGGAAACAATGGAGTTTGAAACTCAGTGTATGTCTTTTCCATGTACTGAACTCTTGTTATTCAACTATGCCAAGGTAAATTCAATATTTAATTCTAGGGCACCTTTAAAAATCAGAGCTTGGATAGTAATGTATGCAGAGAAAAGAGCATTAGTTCTGCTGACAGGACACCTGTACTCCCATCACAGACAGCTTTACATCTTTGTGTTGTCTGTTGTGACTAACACGCAACCTACTCTAAGGACCCTTTAAAGCAGACCGGTGACACATCCTGAACAAAACAGAGTATGGAGCCTACATACCCACGTGCACGCACACAGACACAAACACACGCCACGCCTGGGCACATTACAAAGGCCTGCTGGGGGTCAGGCTACGCATCTGCGGCCTCTATTGATGTGAAGAGTCACACAGATGGGCCTAAACCGCCCCTGGAGAATAAACAACACAAAGGCAACATGAAACCACAATAACGTAACCTGGGCACAAAAGTATTTCAGCACCACTAAGAACTACTTGGTCAGGAGGCATCCAAACTAGTGAGTGTTGTTGTGAAATCGGTCAAGCTACTGGCCATTAAAACAGATTTGTCTTTATTATGAATCTCACAACACAATGTCTATTACATCAAAACACATTTAAGGGGAAGGGTGGCTGATATACCGGTAGACACGATTAACCAGTAGAAATTTGTCAACCGCTAGAGATTTTGGACTATCATCTCTATTGCAGTTAAGCAACGTGATGTTGCTGTGCTGCGATACCAATATCTAGAAAGCAGGTTGGACGATATCTATATGTCAAAAGTCAAATTTATTTATATAGCATGGTTAAAACAACATAAATTGACCAAAGTCCTTTACAGAAATAAATTCACAGCCCTAAAAAATAATTAAAATGAAAAATAACAATAATACTTATAAAAAAAAATTAGATAACATCTTAGAACAAATGTACATTTTAAATGAAAAATCTCTACAGCTGGTCAAAAGCAACAGAAAATAATTTTTTAATTTTTTAAATTTAGATTTGACAAGAGTTATTGTACAAGCAGTTCCGATGTATAAAAAAATAGTCTATTTTAAAGCTTAGGTCCAACTACAGCAAAAAACGTGATCACCTCGCTTTCAAACTAGATCTGGGAACCGAAAAAGGCAACAACTTTGTTCTACCTCCGACAGATTGGCAACTCATTTGCAAAATGGACTGGTGTTGACAGCAGGCCACTGATGTCTTATATTCAGTGATATGTAAATAAAATGGGCAATATATTGACTCTCTGTAATGTTTATTCAATGCTTTTGAGGACGCAATAATGCAACATTTGAATTTTCTTAAAGGGTTAGTTCACCCAAAAATGAAATTTCTGTCATTAAGCACCCTCATGTTGTCCCAAACCAGTAAGACCTTTGTTTGTCCTCACAAAAAATAAAGATAGTTTTGATGAAATCCGAGGGTATCTGATCCACGCATAAGCAGCAATGACACTGCAAGGGTATTAAAAGACATGGATAAACGGTCAAAGGACTACAGTGGTTCAACCTTAATGTTATGAAGCGACAAGAATACTTTGTGTGCAAAAACAAAACAAAATAACGACTTTTTCAACAACATCTAGTGATGGGCAATTTTAAAACACTGCTTCATGAAGCTTCAATGCTTTATGAATCATTTGTTTCGATTCAGTAACTCAGAGCACCAAAGTCACGTGATTTCAGCAAACAAAGCATCGTTACGACATAAGTCTTTTGAAATTTCAGTAGTTCACGTGACTTTGGCAGTTTGATACACGCTCCGAACCACTGAATTGAAACAAAAGATTCATTAAGCTGTGTTTTGAAATTGCTCTTTGTTTTGTTTTTGAGCACAAAAAGTATTCTCATCGCTTCATAACATTAAAGCGGACCTCAGTAAGATTTGCGAAGCTCCCCCTACAGTTCCCTTCAGTGAATCACACTGTCGTAAATACTCCAAGCGCAGCTCTGGACTACAACGACTACAACATTCATCAGCGCATTAGTTTTGCAAATACCGTACAAGAAAGGGGAGGTGGGTAATTTGCAAATACAGTACACTCGATGGAGGTGGGTCATTTTCAAAATTGTCTTATAAAGTCATAATATATACATTTTTTTTTTTTAATTACCATAAAGCATTTTGTCACTCTCGCGTGAACGTGAACATGAGGCGAGATATGTTGGGTCGGTGCGGCTCAACTTGCAAGTGCTGTTTTCTGGCGTAGACGTGCCAGAGGGGGTTAGTGCTCGCCTCAAACACACCACTACAAGTCAATTAACCATCGTAAGGACTTAGAAAACTATTTATGAAGGTAAAAAAAGTTACTTAGTTCTGCTTTAAGGTTGAACCCCTTGTAGTCATTTTGACCGTTTTATCGATGTCTTTTAATAGCCTTCTGGACCTCAAAAGATGCACTGTCACTCATTGCTGCTTATGTGTGGATCAGATACCCTCGGATTTCATCAAAAATATCTTAATTTGTGTTCTGAGGAGGACAAACTAAGGTCTTACGGGTTTGGGACAACATGACGGTGAGTAATTAATGACAGAAGACATGCTGCTTATATATCAAAATCTCTGTAGATAAACGTAACGCAGCAAAATCACATGCAACATGTCATTGCCGTGAAATTTGGATGTCTGGAGTTGAACAATAGGTGAGGGATGCTAGACTGTTATTGAATGGGCTGTTATGAGGTCTAAACAGACACTGACGCATCCTAAATACAGTGTGAAATAAAATTATAGTAACAACAAAGAATTTCACCCATTTTTGGCTTTTCTTATAGGTAATTAATACAAAGGTGTGCAAGTAACTGATTAATTGTGATTAATGAATTAATTTTATATTTTAAAAAATACCACTCGATAGCCCTTATTATTTTTTTTCTCAAAATGATGTTTGAATGTACCATATCCATAACCCAGTGTTATTAAGTTTTTCCATGACATGAAATGAATCCAATCTGAGACACATCATTATGTTTTGAGACATGACCACATGGGTATGTCCACTTCCTTCCCATCTTCTGCTCTTCAGATTAACCTGACACAATCATAACAGGGGTCTTCATGGATGTGGCTCAGTACATTCAAGATTTTACTCTTTATAAGAGACTGATTATGAGTTTCAGCAGCTTTGGCTGAAAAGCGTTTTCCTTTTGTAAAAGTGATTGTTATAGATTTATTGCAAATAGTTCTTAAACTTTTATATTAAAATACACATATATAAGGTATATAAGGGGCTGCTTGACAGACACAAATGAACTAGGCTGCATGAAGGGAGTAGTCTAAAAGAAAACATGGTTAAATTCACTCTCAGCTTTTGCAATGGCAAAAAGAGGGAGGCATTTGAAAAGCTGATGTACCTACTGGATTTAATTACTCTCATGATTTATCCTGTGACTCACCGTTCATACTGTGACAAGACTGAAATGCCCAAGACTTTCCACATGTGAACAACAAAACTCACCCTGAATGACCCACTGGATCATCCGCTTAAATTATGATCCAATCGCAGCTGGCTCGACCATGTAATGCAAGGTGCCAATATGATGTCAAAATCTGTCAGCTATTCATAGACTGCTCTGCTGTTATTGTTTTTTTTTAAGACAATACCTCAGCCAAAGAATAGACTGTACTAAAGCCCTTTATTTCCTCAAGCCCTGAAAGGAGTGCTGACAAAAACTCTAACTGCATTTTCATCTGTTACCTCTAAACGCAGTTCATTTCCGCATCTCTGCTGAAGTCATCATGGCATTCCTCATATAATCATGGCTTTACAATCCCATGACACTGTTCCAGCTCTGCGCTTTTCATTCCACATCCCTTCTTATGCCGCTACAGAGAAAGCGCTACATTCCTGTTGTGTTAGTACAGAATTCTGTAGGTTTGATGCAATGTAGCCTGTAATCAAAATGTAAGAACAGCAAACATCCTAATTAAACTAAAGGCATATAGTTAATCAAGAATTGCGCAAGACAAAACCTACATTAACTAAACCAGTGGTTTTGTTTCAAAACCTAGCTTTTGGCGACCCAACTCACTTCAAAACAGTTTACCTTCAACTAATCATGAAATGTAGTAATATTACCAGGAACTTTATACAAAAAGTCTTAGCAAAACAATATGCAAAAAATATTAAAATGACATATTTGTGCCAAAATACCACAGAGTCTGATTGGAACCACATTCTTTAAGATAAGACATATTCAAAAACATTTTCTCTTCCCTTTTAAAGTTGCGATGTAAAGGAAATATTGACAGATCGTTTCTTTCATATTGTGATGTACATCCATCCGATTGAAACGGCTTATCGAAAATTAAAAAACTTGGTTCAGGACTTGGTTCTTGACATCAGTTGTATAGTGGATGGAGGCAAATCTGAACGTGAGCTCAAGTTGATTGTACACTGTAAAAAATGACTGTGATTTTAACAGTAAAAGACTGTAAAAATGCTGCAGTGAAAAAACTGTCAATTGGTTTACAGAAAGTTTCCGTACTATATACGGTGAATAACTGTAATAGGCCTAACAGTACATTTAATGTAATTTTACGGTAAAATACCGTTAAATTCACAGTTTTTGGAAGTGAAAAATAACAATTCATTGTAAAATTTACAGTGAAAAAAATTAAATTGACATTCCCACAATTCCCTGCATGACACTTCACATTTGATATATTTTCGTTGAAATAACTGTTTCTTCTTAGTTTTTCTCTTTTTTTTCTAATCAGTTATGTACATTAGGGTTTAATGTTACATCTAATGTTGTTAAATTAATGTTTATTGCTTTTATAAAATGTCATGCATGTTACCATGATGGTGTTTAGTGTGTGTGTGTGAGAATGACACTTTGTGCACCTTCTATATATTAGTATTGTCCTCCTCAGCTTGTGGAAAAGCTGCTTGTGATGAACTTGTGATGTGACGGTCAGTGTATTATAAAAGGTACAAAACAGATATTAGTACTTCATTAGGTTGGTAAATTAACATTATATCAGTTAATGAAATACGTTATTTTACCGTAAATTTAACTGATTTTTTTTTACGTTGCTACTGTATTTTTTACTGTAAAGTTCTGGCAACCACAGCTGCTTTTTTCTAACCATAAATTTTACTGGGATTTTTTTTACAGTGTAAGAAAAGCGTTTAAGCAGACTAAATGATCTGAGAAATCCAGCATATGCCAACAGAGAGAAGTCTGTCAATTCACCAGAAGATCGGAATTTTGATTAAGAATTACAAGGAGTTTTTTTCCATTTCATGCAGACTTTAAAGGTTAATAAGCAGATTTATGTTTTCATCCTAACTATGCCAGCATTGTCTCCCTTCTATCCATGACCTGTGACCCACCGGTTGAGGTTAAACTGACTATTTTTCTGAGGGAACCAACAGAGATGGCATTTGAAGTGTTTTAAAAGTGATGGCCACTTTCTTGTACTCAAAACAAGCATTAGTCTGCGGTTGCTCAAACCGAATGACCTAATATAGTGCGATTTTGGCTAATGACTAATTCTCAAAACAAGAATTTTGATATGCAAGTGTGAGCCAACCTTATGATCATCCCCTTCAGCAGCTTTCCTAATCCAAACAGACAGCATACTGCAGTCAAACAGCCTTTAAATCTGGTTTGAGCAGCAGTATTTTATACAAGTACTTATAAACACAACAGGTCACCAATGCCACATTTTCACTGAGATGACAAGCGCCCTGTCAAACCATGGATATCTGACTTAAGCAAGCTGTCATTACAGCTTGTCTGATACCCTTCAAACCTACATTATAAGCTTAGGATGATCCAAGACATTAACAACACCTTAAAACAGTACTAAAATTAAGGGACAAGCATGAGGAGGGAGACTAAAGAAAAGGGAATTTATGAGTCTGTTTGGCATGCTTGGAACTATTAGTAACAGTCCTGATAGACAATCAATAGCCCACTCAACACATTACAAGATGCCAGACTCATTCATACAATTTTAGACACTTACAATGGAGAAAAGAAAGTCATATATGGGGGGAAAAGCCTGCTGTTACTTGAAACGTATTGTCTGTCTGCTCTGTAATCCATGCGGTTTCATGACAACAGCAAGATTTCCACCTTTTGCTGCAAAATGCACTTAGGAGGAAGATTATAATGCAAACACTAGCTATATTGAGCGAATGCCTCTTTAGATATGCTGCTTACATATCAAAATCTCTGAAGATAAACGTAACGCAGCAAAATCACATGCAACATGTCATTGCCGTGGAATTTGAATGTCTGGAGTTGAACAATAGGTGAGGGATGCTAGACTGTTATTGAATGGGCTGTTAAGAGGTCTAAACAGACACTGACGCATCCTAAATACAGCGTGAAATAAAATGATAGTAACAACAAAGAACTTACCTTTATGATTTGCGCGTGAAGACTTTAAATGAATGAGGATGCTGCGGTATATTTCCGTGCTCATTCGCAGTCGTTTGGAGCTGAAAACCTTGCGTTGGGCAGCACCTACCAGCTTATTGAACCCCGCTGCATCATGAGCCTTAGATCCAGAACAGACAAACAGTTGTGCGAAAGAGGGGGGAACGGTCAAACAGACTATATTATTTCCCGTTGACACAATTAGCTGATCTCCAGTTTTACACTATAGGAAAAAGAGGTCCGCTTGCATAATAAATAGATTAAATATGCGATATATACATTCTTTGTACAATGACTTTTTAGTTTTAAATCAACAGTTCACCCCTGTTTTCAAAATACTGCTGTCCAATTTTCTTAAAGGGACCGCTACCTTTACCACGTTCAGCTGATGAGCGCAGTTTGCGGTCCGTTCTATGAAATGTCAAGCATAAATAATGAACTTGACCTCTGGGTAAAATTATTAGGGTTAAACCTAATGATGCTTTGGAAAAGTTTTTATATTTCCTGTCCAATGTATTTCATATATTTAAGAAAAAAAGAAATAAAAAAAACTTGTATGAGTGTTATTATTTTAATACATCTAGTAGTAAGGCTACTTGTATGCTTATGCTTAGGCTACTTTAATTTATTTAATTATATATATTTTTTAATTAACTTACACCTAGATTAATTGCCAAAATATGCATGAAATTGCAAAAGGGAAATTATTATTATTATTATTATTATTATTATTATTATTATTACCAGCCACTGTGGCTAGTGGTTTTCCAAAGTTACTAACTACTCAGCATTTTCCCTGGCCACAATTTTGACATCAATACCATGGGGAAAAACTGCTTTAAAGAGTGCTGTCACTTTAAGACCTGATGCACAGATCCACTCTGTTACACATTTCTCAACTGTTTACATTCATTTAAAACATAACTGACTGTGTTTACGTGAATACTTGCCAAGGCTGGCTATTTTGACATTATTTTGTGTGTATTTGACTGTTTAAGTGCAATGAGCAGCAAAAAAGAACTCAGTTTAGCACTGAGTGGTAGCTTTATGTGCACGCACTTTGGGTGCACAAAATCTGAGTAGAATTGCACGCAATGCATGCAATCTAATGCCAAAATTCAAGCCCTGTAACAACAACAATATTCATGGCGGGTTTGTGTATCAACTCGCTGTCACAGAGATAAGAGAGAGCAGGAAAGCACAGCTGGTATTGTGTAGCCATATATTCTACAGAAAATGAGTATTGGAAGCGTTTCAGATATTTCAGTATCGATATGTATGGAAAATTGTTTTGACAACACTACATTGCACTTAGTTTATTATTTCAAATGCCTTTTTAAAAGACTACAAACGAAAGCTGTACAAATAAAATTCAACCTGCCAAAATGGCTAGTAGGAGTGATGCATTTGGCGGGTGTTAAGCCCAAAGTATACCTCACTTTTTACGTGTACGCGAGGGTCAGTGTGCAGTGCGCATGACGGGAATTACGTCATCAGTTTTTTTTCGTCGGCCGACTAAGTTTTCTTAGCGTGTTCCACACCGTCGGCTGAAGTTGGTCCTTGTTGGCTTTTTTCCAGCCGATTCGACATGTTGAATCGACGTTGGAGCTCGTCGGTCCGTCGGACCATCTGATCATTCTGATTGGCTGTTCAGCTACTGCCACCTGCTGGTTCGGAAAGGCATTTCATCTTACGCACGCGCAGAACGGACGTGCTACTTGGCCGTCGGCTGGCGAGCGTCAGTTTGGTGTGTCAGGGCAACTTTGGACACAGACGCTGGTGACATGAGCCAACCCCGCAGTCTGCTTTCGTCGCCACTAGTTCGTCGGCGTCAACTTGGCGTATTCCTGCCTTAATGCCGCTCTGACTGCCAGGTAAAGTCCTCTGTGTAGCTCACAAAGTGGCGGGCTTAGCTGAAGTGCGCATCGAGGGTGCATTGCGGCCGCAAAGGGGGCGCTCATGAGCACCCTTCTAAAACCTAAAATGATGAATGGGACTCCCTATGGTCTCGTGGACTTAACAGACATGCGCACGCGGCAGCCATTGTAAATCCACAAGGCCAAAAGTGCATAGAAGTGCGATTCAGCCTGCATTCACTGCCGGATTTCGCACATGCGCATTTAATTTTTTTTTAAATAATTATTTTATTTTTTTATTTATTTTAATTAGTTTATCACAAGGTGGCAAACGCCGATTCACAAGAAACACTGTATAAATAACAGACTGGAACGCATGCAAGTTACAGCAACAATGGAGGCCTACAAAGACGAGAGGTGGTGCAAAGAGGTTAGAAAGTACCTTTAATTTGTACAACTCTAGCATGAAAGAATGCAAAGATATTTAAATGGGTTGTAACTTGTGTGTGAGAGATTTCTCAAAACTCATCGAACACCTGTGTACATGTACGACTCAAATGAAGTATACTTAGCAAGGCTCTGTGTCCGACTGTGCATGTAAAAAACGAAGTAAACCTGGGGCTTAAATGTCAAGCCCTGCTTACACATTGCACGAGTCATGCCACCTATAGGCTAGGTTTGGATATGATGAGTTCTTTAATATGAAAAGTTCAAGTAAAGCTTGATTTTGGAATGACTAGATAAAGTACTACAACATTTCTGTTCACTTGTCTGAATAATGCAGCTTGTTTAAAGAACTGAGCATCTTTTTCATCTGCTCATATCTCTTCATACTACTAAACAAAGAAGTTGTTTCACTAAGAAGAAAAAGAGGGATGGGATCTGTAAGATGAGGAGAATCATATAACATTTGCTGCTATTTTTCCTATCACATGCTTTTACTTGCTAATTTGAAGAACTGCTCAATAAGGTCCTTGAAATTGTGTTTATTCGTCATTCTGACATCAATACGTAACATATGACTGTCACTAAATCTCTTTAATTAATCGTTTATCTTTCTCTTATCATGTTCAAAGAGGAAAAACATTCGACATTAAGAGATATTAGTGATATTTTACTCTCAAAGGGGCTCTGTTCGTGGCACAGGATTCTGAGGGGTTTCACTTCACAGACCTTCCTGTTACCAGGCAACAGCTAAACTGAGCTGAAAATTGGAATTCTTGTTGTCAGGCAGAGGCAGACTCAACATCATTTTACATCACTAAATTCAAGATATATCAACAATTGTTGCACATTTGCAAATCTAAGTTCATTATATACAGAGTGAAATCCTTCTACTGCTTTTACATCCTAATTTTTATTTTATTTAGACACAATGCATGCTTAATTCAATCAAGAAAAAAATGACCTCATCTCAAAAGGGGCACTCTAGGCTATGAGTTGCCTTACATTTTTGTCACTAAACATAATGAATCTATAAGTACCTACTGCATGTTATAAGGTAATTTGTCTTTGTATTCCTAAAATTTACAGCAGATATGCAACGATGATGCAATATGTATTATTGTATCACCTTCTTTTTTCTCACTTAATGTTTTCTTTTTATCAGGCTTTGAATCATCAATACGCTCAATGCAATGAGTGAGGCATTAGCATATGCTCTCCGTATGTGGGTTTGTTGTTCCAAGAGAACTACACGCTGCGCGGAAGGAGCCGCCAGACATTGTGTTGACACTGAGAGAGCAGATTACAAGTGACATTCAGCCTCTAGTCCCATGAGGAAAAGCCCTAGATGACCCACTCTTGAACCAGCCGCCAGTTCTATTACACATGCTTGACTACAAGCTCCTGAAATGCAGTGTGATTTTTAAAATTAAAATTATTTAGTCTAATGCAGAATCAGAATCAGGCACAGAAACTCCATTCGAAGAAGCATATACCAGGAAAAGGTGCATTTACAATTTAATGCTGCACATATTTGCATTTGTGTAGAAATTACATTTGCAAAAATAATGTTTTGAAATTTAAAAATGAATTATGAAACAGAAATGCACACATATATAAACAAAATAACAGAACTGATTTCAATGGTGATGATATATGATGCAATATAGCAATACATATTTTTCCATCACCTATATATGCATTTAGATAGATAGATAGATAGATAGATAGATAGATAGATAGATAGATAGATAGATAGATAGATAGATAGATAGATAGATAGATAGATAGATAGATAGATAGATAGATAGATAGATAGATAGATAGATAGATAGATAGATGCAGCAGTTACTTTATTAACTAAAACAAAAAAGTGATCTAATGGTAAACAAAAAAAAAAAGTGTTCATAATTAAGCACAACCAACACCAGACAATGAAATGAATGAATGCAGGGCAATAAGGCAATGATCTAAATGGAAATGTGTGTTAAGTAACTAATCAAAAACCATGGTAACCAATAATGAGTGTTGAAAATGGAACAAGAGAAACAAGAAACAATGTTAGGGAAAAAATGACAAAAAGCATCCCCTCTGTAAAACCATCCTCACCCTTACCATCCCCTTTAGATTAACAGTGTTATGTATTATGTAAAATTTATCATGCAAATTAAATTTTAAAATTCTCTGTATAATAATTAACAAAAAATAATAGCGATTGACCAATCAGAACTCAGTATTGTAACAAGCTGCGCATGAAACCTGTTATGAAAACCTGGCAATCCTGAAAGGATCAGGAGAACGGTTCAAGCGCATCAAGCGTTCTTTAATGCACACATGCATATAGGCTATGTTAGCTACATGTACATTTATTATTTATTTTATTTAATAAAAAACTATGGGCTCTGTTCATACTCCACTGTTTAAAACGGCATTAACCATCCATTCAAAACACAGCTAACACTAATTGTTTGATACAAGAACTCAGAGTTGCATTTAATTCAGAAATAACTCTTCTTGTTGTCCAAACTATTTAATGTTAGAGCTCAAAAATAAGTGTAATTTGGAACTCATTTATACAGTTATTTTTTATTAAAAATATATGTTGATAATGATTAAACATTTCAGTGCCCTCCAAAGGCACCATTTTAGGTATATAAAGGGATGGATTGTGTGCATGCGTGTGTGTGTGTGGGAGAGAGAGAGAGAGATACTACAATGATATAAATAATTTAATGAACAATGCCTATTCTTCTACTCTTTAAACCAATAAATAAAAATGTTTAAGGTACAGTATAGCCACAACACACACACACACACACACACACACACACACACACACACACACATATATTTGAAGTGCATATAACTACAGTCATTCTCATGTGATCATGTGATTTAAATCCATGGAAAATGTATTCAAGAAGGTCTGAGTGGCAAATCCGCTGGAAAACCGCAAAAGTGGAAAAGTGTAGTTTCTCACTGAGTCATGCATTTGGAAAAAACAATGTTTTCATCCTTAAGGAGCCGTACTTTCCTTTGCTTAATTTTATTCCACCTTCTGGGCCACAAATGGGGGGAAGCTGCACTGAGGCTTCAGTGATCTCAGCATATATCAGTGATCTCAGAACTCTGTTCAAAACAGAATGACCCAGAGCTACGTAGACTGACTGGTTTGATTCTCCACAGCAATCTGCTCCTGTGCTTCCCTGGAGTACATGATATTGGTGGACGCATTTTAGTCTGGGGGGAGAAGACTATAAAATATGATACAGCTTAATTGTTTATGCAGTTCAATGAAATGGTTTTGGATGCATTTGCTACCTCAATGTTGAATAATCAATATCAATAATGATTTCTGGGATTAATTTAAAGGTCTGACAGACAAAGCTTGGTGGATCTTCAGCGTTTGCTGAATCAATTGCAGGTTCCCTTTTCAACAGGCAGCATCTGCAACCAATCCAAAACACTATGTAGGTCAAGTTCCCACCACCCTCCATAAAGACTGGTTGAGCACTGGCACATCAACAAAATCTCTTGCTCTCATTACACAAAGGGATTGCAGTTAGAGCTCAATGTCGAACCGTTCCCACAACTGGAATTTAAAAAAATAGGACCTCAAATCTGAGGACATAACAAGAAATAAATGTGCAAGAGGTCAGGATCGGGAGGGAAAGGAAACCAAGACCTGAACTGAACTATGACTGGGGAATGGGAAGAATTATAGAGGATTTTAGAGAGAGAAAGCTTCATTTTGACTGTTTATGCTTTGCTCCATTCCACATTTCTCATAACAGCAGCCTCACTGATAATACTACACCGACAAGCCCTCATGCAGGAAGGAAGCGTCTTCTGAAACAGCAGCCCAGTCAGGAGACTGAAACAGTCCAATGAAATACAGAGATGGAAACAGGAAAAGTGAGGGATGAGAGTCAGAAATTCTTATTCAGCAATACTGAGTACAAAAAAGCTTTTATCCTGTGCATCTGCATCACTTTGATGGACACTGGCCGACACAAGTGAGGCTTTGTCAGGAAAAATCAGAATCAGTGAATATAGTCAGCCCCACTTGATGTTTTGAACAAAGGTCGTTTTCGGGTTATGCTCACAGCGCAGTGTAAAGAGGTCAAAGGGGTGTTGATATTTTGCCAATATCAGTTGGAGGGACTTGATGTTTTTGTGTAGCTTAATCCTACAATATGTTCCTCTGTGAGAAACCCCCTCCGAGTATTGGCTGCGATGTGCGTGTTCCACATGTTGAACAAAAGTGCAATGAGCAATTGGGGGTGGAAAGACCTCTTTTTTATATGAATGTTCCATTCAATGTGCATATAAAACACAAAGATTTTCCAGGTATCAAGTACTGTTCAAAACAAGCTGGTAAAATGATTTAAAAGGAGTCTCTTATGTACATCAAGGCTGCATTTATTTGATCAAGAATAGTAATATTGTGAAATATTATTCCAATTTGAATGTTTTCTATTTTAAAATGTAATTTAGTACAGTTATGGCATAGCTGAAATTTCAGCTTCATTACTCCAGTCTTCAGTGTCACATGATCTTCAGAAATCATCTCAAGAAACATTTCTTATCACATTTGAAAACACTTTTGCTGCTTAATGTTTTTGTGGAAACCATGATACATTTTTTTCAGGATTCTTAAAATTCATTATTGCAAAATTTATAATGCTGGAATTATCTCAACTGCACATGATTCGCACCAAATAATAAAAAAGTGGACAATAAATAATTTTTTTGAGTTGAAATTATTTTAGAATCATACCTGTGAATTATATTTAAGTTTTCGGTAAGGAAAAAGTTGGCTAGTTTATTACAATGTACAAAAGTCTGGCCTACCAACAAGACAAACTCAGGACATACAGTAATATTAAAGGTCCACTGATGTGTCTTGGAACGCACAGCATTATTCAATGTGTTGACGTGATTTCAACTGAAACAGGAAGACAGGGCGATGTATATCGAACAGCCCCGCCCCTTTTTTTAAATAGCCAATAGCGTTTTGTTTATATCACAGCTCGGCCAGAACCGTTAAACTCAGTAAAACCTCTGTTTCCTTTTAATATCTAACTGTTTCTCCTCATAATGTACTTTATATCGCTTATATACAGCATTCTGTGCAGAATTCAAATGAGTCCGATACCTTTTGTGGTCTGTGCCGATTCGCGCTCTGTGCTTTTGTGCCTCTTGACCAAAGCACTGTGCTCACGCTGCGGCGGTTCATGTGACACTAATGTGAAAAAAATATTTACACTGTCTGAACTGTTCCCTATTCTCTATATAGTGCACTATGTGCCATTCACCATGCAGAAACTAGTAAATGTGGGAACAAATGACCGATTTCAGCCACAGCTTCAGTATCTGTAAGAGTGTAGGAGGAGGTGGGACTTCAGACTCTAGAGAGCATTTGATTGGATCGAGATTTGATGAGAAACTGAAGTGCGATGTGATGTCATGAAAATCCGTGATCCATTTTAGCGGAAGTGAGAGACTATAAGATTTGAATGCTTATATCTCCTAAATGTGAATTTTGTCATTGTTTTGGAACACACCAGCTTATTCATAAACTTAAGGCTAACATATTCATACTAAAAGCTAAAAAACTCAAATTTTGATTTCAAGGGGACTTCAATACGGAAGTGCATTTTCAGTACAGATAATGAAGACTCTAGATGGCGATAGTTGTGTTTGTATATCAGACCACTAACAGTAACAGAAACAGGTGTGGTGAGAGTCCCCCCAGGAATTGTCAGAGATCATATAGAGTGCCCCAGGGATGACGCGTTTTGTAGGCCAACCTGGAAGTTAGCGGCGCACGGTTTCCCTCGATCGAAAGCCTATGCGTTTTCCCCATAGACTTTTGGAAAATCGCAGAAAATAAGCTCTGTGTTTAACAAAGGGTTATGAAACTTACACGTTTTGTCTATCAAGATAATATTTACAAGTTAACACAACATTTATAGATTTTGCAGCCTAAATAAAGTCGTCAGATATAAAAGGCTAACAGTAGGCTATAAACGGACTACAGCACAACATGGTCGTGGATCAACGTCGTCACCACCAAACTTCCTCAAACTGTATTTAAAAAACAATGTTATTTACAAACATGCTCGCTGATTATGATCTGTGCTGTTATGAATACTTTTCCACTTTTTCCATGAAAAATGCTGTCCAAATGTCCCGTTTTTAATGATGACGTCTAAAGTCGCCGCCAAAGGAAGTAGTCCCTTTTAGCAATTTGTTAGCAACCGCCGATTTTAAGACACAGTAAAAGTTTAAAAAATCACAAGTGGGTTATAACTGGTGTGTTTTATGTCAAAGATCAAAACGTGAAAGTATTTAGAGGCTTTTGTTAACCACAGACCTTATTTCAGGCGATTTAGCAAAAAACAATTCAAAAAACCCATAGACTCTACAGCGTTGGAACCGGAACTCCTAAAATGCTAACTCACTTCCGGGTTTTGCCTACAAAAACGCGTCATCCCTGGCACTCTGTTAATATAGGGAGATAAGAGGGTCTGTATCTCTTACCATTGGAGAAAGCGTAACGGCTAATTTAATCATGTGCGGCACCTCTCAGCCTATCGTGTCGCCGTTCAAAACTCCTTCCTGCGTACCGCCAATGCGTACCAAAGCCACTGGAAGGCAAGCCTGCAACATTTAGCCAAAAAAACGTAAGGGCTACTGCTAACGCCCCGCCCCTGGCTGTACGCAGGGAAGGAGACCAGAGGCTGTTTTTGAATGGATGTCAATGGATGAGAGGCTTCACTATGCTGATTAAACAGCTTTTGTGGGAAAACAGCTAATCATTTAATTAATTGACAGCCTGTTTGCTAATTTTCACCATGTTTTACACTAAACAATACTTTCGTTGGGAACTATATGTAGATTTTAGCATGATAAAAATTTATTTATTTAAGAAAAGGCAGACTAGGGAATGTTATGACGGATGTCACTGCCATTACACGATAGGCTGAGAGGTGCCACACGTGATTACGTTAGCCGTTACGCTTTCTCCAATGGTAAGAGATACAGACCCTCTTATCTCCCTATAATATACAATCTCTCTGCATACCGCCCGTACCGCCAGTTAGCATTAGCCATTACGCTTTTTTGGCTAAAGGTTGCAGGCTTCCTTCAAGTGGCTTTGATTGGATCTCCTTTAGGACCCGAGTGATCCCATTGGGTCAACGGACTTTTAATGGGTAGTATTCCCTGCAAAATCACGTTATGACGTACGTTTAAAATGCGTTATAATGACCATTAATGTATTTTAAATTATAGTTCATATACTAGTATATATCTGAAGCAAACAGTTCTTGATGTTTTTTAGTTAGCTTATTTACTAGCATAGCATAAATCTACCCGAATAGCCTGCTAGTTTAGCTTATATTAGGTATGTTTTTTGCTACCAATATTGTTCCCAATTACGTTTCAAATTAATGTTTGTGTGTAGGCTACTTAGCATGACAATTATTTAAAAAAATGTAATAGTAATATTATATACTATACCACGTTGCTATTATTGTGTACAATTTATATTAATTAATGAATTACTTTTACCAAACATACAGTAGGCTAGTATGTTGAATTAATCCTTATCCTTATATATATATAACATTTTTAGGCATGGTTGTGTTTCCAGTTTGTTTTATTCATTTTATATTTCAAGCATGTTGTTTGTGCAATTAATAAACACCATACAATAGTGAAATACGTTATAATTAGTCAAGATATCATTATAACAACTTTTAAACAGGCATTACCGTTGTTTGTGCAATTAATGTAATAAACATCATACAATAGTGAAATAGGTTATAATTAGTCAAGACATCATTATAACAACTTTTAAACAGGCATTACCGCCTAAAGGAGACATTATTCCTTGATTCCTGGGGGGACTCGATTTCTCATGTCTGGTTTCACACCTCTTTTATTGCTTTTATAAAAGGATTACACACAATACAAATATTAAAGGTGCCAACGAACGTTTTTTTTACAAGATGTAATATAAGTCTAAGGTGTCCCCTGAATGTGTCTGTGAAGTTGCAGCTCAAAATACCCCATAGACTTTTTTTAAATAAATTTTTTAACTGCCTATTTTGAGGCATAATTAGAAATGCGCCGATTCAGGCTGCGGCCCCTTTAATTGCTTGCGCTCTCCGCCCCCTCCCAAGCTCTCGACTGTTTCATTGCATAAACAAAGTTTACACAGCTGATATAACCCTCAAAATAGACCTTTACCAAGTGTTCGTCATGCAGCAGGTCTAATCGCGTAAGTATGGTATTTATTTGGATGTTTACATTTGATTCTGAATGAGTTTGATAGTGCTCCATGGCTAAAGCTAACATTACACACTGTTGGAGAGATTTATAAAGAATGAAGTTGTGTTTATGAATTATACAGACTGCAAGTGTTTAATAATGAAAATAGCGACGACTCTTGTCTCCGTGAATACAGTAATAAACATTGGTAACTTTAACCACATTTAACAGTACATTAGCAACATGCTAACAAAACATTTAGAAAGACAATTTACAAATATCACTAAAAATATCATGTAATCATGGATCATGTCTGTTATTATTTTTCCATCTGCCATTTTTCGCTATTGTTCTTGCTTGCTTACCTACTCTGATGATTCAGCTGTGCACAGATCCAGACGTTAATACTGGCTGCCCTTGTGTAATGCCTCGATCATGGGTTGGCATATGCAAATATGGGGGGCGTAGAGATTCGCCTGTTCTTTGGAGGTCTTTTAAACAAATGAGATTTATATAAGAATGAGGAAGCAATGGAGTTTGAGACTCACTGTATGTCATTTCCATGTACTGAACTCTTGTTATTCAACTATGCTGAGGTAATTCGATGGCACCTTTTAAGCCAAAAGATATAGCCTAGACCTATAGGATTATTATAGCCTATGTATTAATATGTCTTTGCAATTAAAACCATTAAAATCATTCAAATTTAGTTTGGAACAAAAATGATTAGATAGATTACGATAGGCCTAATTGAAATAAGCTACTTCCCGGAATACCCCACAAAACGTTCTGTGAATGTTTACAGATAGATCGACATCTACTAGTGTGTGTGTGCTTGCATATGTTATTATTTTGGATGAAAGGGGTAGATAATGAGGTGTAATGGAAGAAATGTGCTATGATGTTCAAGAGAAGCAGTGACTGCAGGCGGAGCGCATATGGAATTCATCAGAGATGAGGAGTGTCTGCAGTCCTGTGCTTGGCAAGGGATCTGCCACAACTACTGCCCCTGGACCCCGGGAGGGCTAGTATGTTTTTACTCATCCTGAGAGAGAGAGAAAAAGTGAAAATAAGTTCAATTTTCCCATGCGCAATGATAATTCGTTACATGCATGGCGCATTGACAGACAGCGTACATCCTACCGTTGATGGCGTTCAGTGTTTGTGGTTTGTGGGACTTCATGACACTAAAGTTTCTCAAATATTTTACAGATGAAGCTATGCTGTGCATTTAGTTAGTTTGTGTGAGATTCCTGACGATTTAACAAACCCTGTTTATCTCAACATTTAGAATAATTTTACATATACAGTAAGATTGTGTGTACAGCTGGACAAAGCAACGCAGGTGGGAATCAGGAAAAAGTAGATGAGCAAGCACTCGATATCAGTAGCTTACATTCCACAAGGGTGTGCTGTTACACTGTGAACTGTGGTGTTGAGTCATTTTTAAAGTTCAGATTTTGAAAAACAGATGTCATGGCACATTCTGGGAATAAATGAATGGCACAGCAATTTGTCCAAGACCATTCAATTAAAATGTGCTTGAAATTTCATTGTTAACTGATGACTAAATGATGACTAACAAAAAATGACTCTAAACAAATTGTGTAAATCTGTGGACAGCATGATGTGCCAAACATGCAGCATTAATCAGTGATTCAGAGCTTCCCGTTTGCAGACATCTGCAGACTATACAAATGTACTTTAAATAATTACAAGAAATGTACACTACTGTTCGAAAGTTTGGGGTCAGTAAGATTTTTTTTTTTTTTTAAGAAATCATTTATTTTATTCAGCAGGGATGCATTAAACTGATCAAAATTTAGAGTAAAACATTTATAATGTTACAAAAGATTTCTATTAAAAAAATGCTGTTCTTTTTAACTTTATTCATCAAAGAATCCTGAAAAAGATTATCACGTGTTCCACAAAAATGTTAAGATGAATAACTGTTTTCAACATTGATAATAAGAAATGTTTCTTGAGCAGCAAATCAGCATATTAGTATGATTTCTGAAGGATCATGTGACACTGAAGACTGGAGTAATGATGCTGAAAATTCAGCTTTACCATCACAGGAATAAATTACATTTGAAAATATAGTAAAACAGAAAACAATAATAATATATCACAATATTAATATATTTACTTTCAAAAAAAGAAAGAAAAGAAAATCAGCTTAAACTGACCCCAAACTCTTGAATGG
The DNA here is from genome assembly GCF_024489055.1 of Chanodichthys erythropterus. NCBI lineage: Eukaryota > Metazoa > Chordata > Actinopteri > Cypriniformes > Xenocyprididae > Chanodichthys > Chanodichthys erythropterus. Next base: position 25,939,421 of record NC_090236.1, on the reverse strand, counting down.
TACTGTATATGATGGGACTTTATATATACATTTTTATTTGTTTGATTAATGAATGAAACATTTTTATAAAGTAAACGCGTATCCAATTCAATTCAATACAAATACATTTATATTATGTAATGTATAAAGGCTCAAAAAAAAAAAAAATGTTAGTTTTTATGTCATCCACTGGATCTGAAACCTTTTCAACAATCAACAGTGCTTTCAAAGTTCCAACCCCCAACAATAGTGTATATGTATCTAATCTGGGCCTATGGCCTACGGTATATCACTTAATTTCTGGATTCATGAGAATGTCATGTCAGAAATCATGCAAAACAGTCACTGATTGGTTAAGAAATTAAGTTACTAAATCAAAACACGTCAATTTGAACTGAGTACTATTTATCTGTTAATTATAAACTATATATTTTTAAATGTAAATATTTTATTGCCTTTCAGCCTTTCTATCTGATACTAAGACAAAGAAACTTTATCCACTGTGAAAAGGTTAAACTAGTTTGTTATATCCTTAAATTAGTGCTTTGTTGGCTGTTAAATGAGACTGATATTTCTTTAACCCTGAATGTAAAATGAAATTATCATCAGATACCGGTTTGGACTCTTTGGCCTGCTTTTACAGACGGGGCTTAGATTAATTAGGATATTTAAGTAGTTTTTTTAAAAGTGCCTTTGAGAAAAAAGAAGAAAAGAAAAAAAAAACATGACATATTTTAAGATGTGTTGCTTTCAGTTAAAACAGTTCACTCATGAATGTCTGTGAAACCAGGGGTTAAAATCTCATCCAAAACTTGTCCAACAAGTGAATTCAACCAAAATGTCTGCTGACATCTAGTGGTGAAAATATACACATCACAGGATAAATATTACTGCTCAAAATGTCTGTATATTGGAAGCAAGAACACTCTATGTGAAGGGTTTGACAAAGAATTATACCAATTAACTCTCACACTGTAATAAAATCTTGTCAACTAACATTTTGGCACTCATCAGTGCACATTTGAACTCTTAAACACCTCCCCAAAATGCCCTGAAATGAAAACAACAAAGTAATTTAAATGTTAAAGGTTATAGAGAGGATTTTTTCGTCGGCTGAAAATCCAAAGACTGTTACTGAGTTTTTGAAATGAGCGGCACAAGGAACGTCAAAGCAGTGATTGACAAGCCAGAGGGCCAATCGTTTACGCGATGATCGCGTAAACGATTGGCTGATGTTTTTAAGGCCCTACCTCGTGCACAGATGATGTATATTAATATTATTCCTTTCAGTGCGCCTAATAAATAGTCTTTTATCAGTTAGTAAAGACAGTTTCAAGTAATATTGCAAAAATGTATAAAACAAAACATCCTCTTTAGCACCTTTAATCTCATGAACAGCCATATCACTTAATTCACAAAAAGTCAAACAAAAACATTAATATGAAAAACAGGTTTATTTGTGTGTGCACTAATGAAATTGAGTTCAAATTCCATTTTTTCAACAAACATTTAATGAACAGATTTGACGTTCTCATACTGGGGTAGATCTTGTAGATTTCCACCTTAACAGCATGCTGAGAGAGTTACACAGGGTCTTCAGGCCTCACATTCCAGGAACTGGTTTACTGTCAAGCCTTCACTAATGTGCAAATCTACAAAAGCATGAGCTAAGAGGAGTCAGACAAGCTTTACCAAACCAGCACATTCAAAACGCTTCACTATTTTCACTCAGACACAAGATGTATAAAAGCCCTCAGCACATCAACAATTCAAAGACAAAATGTAGCAGAAACATCTTCTCAAAATAAGTACAGTATGCTCTGATCACTTAAACTCAAACCAGACGCTGCTGCTTTTAAAAAAAAATCTAAATTTATGTTTTTAACTTCCATTATTGGGCACAAATATGAATAGTGGTCCTTTAATTCAGTTTGAGATTTATAACAAAAAAAGCAAAATGTGAAAATCTGACTTTTAAATATGAAATGGTGACTTTAAATTCGATCTAACTTCTCACTAAGAAATTCTTCAACGCTGTCTGTGTTCCACTTGAGGATGCTGAGCTCTTCAGCAATGTTCCCGTTATCGTCCAGCAGCTTTAGTACAGGGTCTGAGCCTCTCACATACTGGAAGAAATGCAAAAAAAAAGGCATTTAGAATTAACCAGTGTTTAAGCCAAATATAACAACAATATTCTTTTTTTCTGACAAATATTATTATTTTTGAAACAAATAACACACACACTACCGTCCAAAAGTTTGGGGCCTGAAAGATTTTAATTGTTTTTGAAAGAAATCTCTTATGTTCAACAAGGCTGCATTTACTTGTTCAAAAATACAACAAACAGTAATATTGTGAAATATTATTACACATTAAAATAACTATTTTTTTTTAAATACATTTTAAAATGTAATTTATTTGTGCGATAGCAAAGCTGAATTTTCAGCATCATTACTCCAGTCTTCAGTGTCACATGATCCTTTAGAAATCATTCTAATATGATGATTTGCTGCTCAAGTAACATTATTTTCAATGTTGAAAATGAAAACAGTTTAGCTGCTTAAAATTTGTGTGAAAACCATGATACATTTTTTCAGAATTCTTTGATGAATAGAAGGTTCATGAGAAGAGCATTTATCTCAAAGAGCATTTATTTATCACTTTTGATCAATGTAATGAGTATTTGCTGAAAAAGCATACACTTCTTTCAAAAAACAATCAAACTTACTGACCCCAACCTTTTGAACAGTAATGTGTGTTTATATATATATAACATTTTTAGCAAAAAAAAAAAAAAAACCTTTTTTACCTTGATTTGAAGACCCCTGAACATCTTTGGCTTGTCACTCCTGACAAAAGCTGAAGGGAAATACAGTCACAAAAATTACTGCTTTGTAACAACTGTGCATAAGCAAACAAAAAGCAACAACAACAACAAAAAAATCCTTTGAGGCATTTCAAATAAACTTGGTTTATTTTTCTACATTGCTGTGCCATTTTTTTATAATCATCAACACAAGAAATATGGAGTTTGAAGCAGTTACTCATACTTGAGGCCAAATCATCAATCTACCTTGGACTTGAGGGAACCTCCCCAATTTTCATCCACAGACCTCAAGGATGGCTCCTGGGTAGAGCTGTCAAAGAAAACAATGACAAACGCACATTAATATGAGTTTAAACAAAAAGGTTGACAAAATTAGAAATAAAAACAGGGATGGTGGTGGTGGTGGTGGTGGGGAGCAAACAGCCGAAAACTTTCATTAAAGCTCCAGCACTCTGTGTTCAGTTGGAAATGACCTTGTGATTTGGCACAGAAGTAGAACTCACCTTCCTAGACTCCAGCTGAGCCTCCTCTTGGCAGCATTGTCTGCATGGAAGGTCTAACTGGTTCAGGCTGAACTGCCCCAGGAGGTCACAGGAGCTACACAGGAGATTGCTGGAGAATCCCAGCTCCCTGCACGCCTCAGAGGAGAGCTCTGCTCCATAAGACGCCAGCTGAGCCAGGAAGAATGAGACCACAATTTAGACACTTTTACACAGAAAACAAGCAGTAGATGTAATTCACCAGTTGACCTTTATGTCAACATCTCAAACCTGTTGGAAATTCTCAGCTGTTCGCTTTGATTTGAATGACCCTCAAATGCATTGTCAAAGAAAAAGGCAAATGGAGGGTAGAGCACAGGTGCATGAATTTGCAAGCTTTTTACAGCTACAATAACAACAAGAGTGTACCGTTTATAGCTGGTGATTGACACATCTCTCCTCTACACTTAGTGAACTTGCTTCCTTGTTATGAACAATACATTAATTAATAAATAAAAATGATATCTTTGTTGTTTCTATAAAAGAATAAGCACAATCAAATCAAGGAATGAAATTCTTTTGGGACTTTTTATTTGAATTCCAAAGGCTTAAGAATTGTGAAACGTGATTGAATTTAATTTGTTATACCTCATAATATTGTCCTTTCTAAATATATCAACAAGCCCTTTTTTTCTCCACACAAGACAAATCTTGAGTCCTATTTAAGAATGCCAGCTACTCTAGGAAAATTCCCAAGAGAGGGAAGAATTGTGTAAACATAAAGGAAAACTTATGTAATGTTCATTTTAAAAGCTAAGTAACTATGCTATGTAATTTACTCGTTTTTGTTTCGTTTGTTTTTTTGTTTCTGGGTGCAGGTAAAATAGTTAATAGTTTTAGATCATGAGAAAAACATTGACTTTTTTAGAGTAGGTGCAAAGTTAGTCAATGTCAAGGGTAGAAATTAAATATGCGATTTAATGAAGATTTCCCGTACATTATTTACACCATCAGCCAGTTGAGCCACGTCATTAGCTAACATTAGCGAACCGGCTAACCTTTGCCTTGGACGGAAGTAGTGCAGATTTTACAAAGACATGTGGATTCCTTATCACTATTGAGTATCTACTTTCAAAGATCAAAGTGTATAGATGTGTTTTATTCACCTACCGTTTGTAATAACGGCAGTAACCAAAGCAGGTACACTTCCCCCGCCATGAGTGAATCTCTTCCTCTCGCTAGGTTCAGCAGGAAGTGCGTCAAACACATCCGCTTCACCGAGCTTATTAATAAAAGTCTTAGCATAACCAACTAACTATTTGAAAGAATATAAGCCTGCGTCTCAATGTGCATCCTAAATAGTATATGACATTACTAATATTCAATACTATTTAGGGCGGATAGGGTGGAGAGTATGCACGTTGGGATACAGGGTCAGTTTTCCCTTGATTTAAAAAAGCTCAAACTATTTTAGCATTTGGCAACCAAGAGATTAAACAATTATAGGCTCATTATAGTCTTTTAAACTAAGCTGAAGGAGTTTTTTCATACATTTATCATGTACTGCCACGGGAATAAATAAATAAACAAATAAATAAATAATTGTTACGTTTCTATTGAATGAGCAAGAATGAAATAAGAATGTGAAGTGAAGTGATTCTCCTGTCATAGAGCGACAGCTGACCGACTGACGTCAAACCCGGCGAATGCGCATGCGCACTGACACAACGTGCCTATACTTCCCAGGATTTAACAACAACTGAACGTACACTACAGTTGCTACTCAAGTACGGGGATAGTCTGAGGCATTCTGATTTATTTAACAAAGTATACACTATTTTAAGCGTAACCGTTTTTGTTGGGGTAGTAGGCGTCCATTGTAGAGTAGTTTGTTGTGTTTATATTCGAGCACTGATTATGGGGATCATAAAATAACAGCAACTGCTCGTTGCATCTGTAGAACTGGGTCATAAAGTTGGTATGTCCTCTCTGTGCTGGATTTTTTGATGGGGCTTTTAAGGTTAAAGATGCCGCCGAAGTTTCAGCTCCTGGCTCTGTTGGCCTTCGCCATTGCGATGATCTTTTTGGAAAACCAAATTCAGAAGCTTGAGGAGTCACGGGGGAAGCTGGGTAAGAGTCTTTCCATTAAGTATTTTGAAATCATTCCTAGACTAAAAATCTGCATAGTCTGTCGTATCGCTCCAGTTTGTTAACATTATCATCAAGCATTTTTATAAAAGTGTGATTTGTGTCCTCAGTAGTGTTTTTAGGGAGGTATTGGGCATTCTTGTGTATGTTTGGACTACATGTTCCGTCTTGTGTCAGGCAGCAGCTGCATTTTCATTCAAGCAAGATCCAGTATCAGTCTTGACTCTAGTTGTGCAATGGGCAGCATGTAACTCTTGAACTGCACCACCGAACTACTGCATCAGAACTGATTCTAAAGACTGGGAAAAAACATGCTACTCAACTGAAGAAAAAAAAACAAAAAACAGCATTATTTTTGATTAATCTATTCAACATGTTTGGCAGTATTCTCCTGCTAGGGTTACTGTGCGATTTTTTTTTTTTTTTTTTCCCCTTGCCCGTCACTCAATATGGGTCAACGCTGTCAGATAAAACATGTCAGTACTGTTTAATTTATATATGTTTAATAATATATATATCTCAGTGGCCTGCAGTGGTGTTCTGAAATGAGGAGGCACATTTTTTATGAATCAAATATAAATTCATGTGCATTACTCTTAACGTTGACGCATCTTCCTTGTTAAATGAACATTACTTTACATTACATCAAAAAAGAAAGAAAAGAAACCAAATACAATTTTGTTATTTTACATTAACAATGTATTGTAATAAATGTTCTATTTATAAAAACCAACTCAATCTCATCAAGTTAGTGTTTTAAGCGTTTCTACATTCATTCCAAAATAATAACTAAAGGCTGTAACAATTTAAACAAAATATTTTATTTGTGTATTCATGTTTTTCTTTTTAATAGTCAACTTAGGCTATTTTGGATCATCAGTCATGCACGGAGCATGCAAACACCGTCACAAAGATCACCGACACAAAGATGTATTTTTAATTTCATCAAGCTGATTGCACTAAAAACCCCTGCAGTCATCATGCTTTCAGTCCATTTCAAGTTTGATTTTGATGTTTATCTAACTGATCTGTTTACTTACTTTTCACTTTCAGTCTTCCCATTGACACGTTCATTTTTTCATTCAAACTGACACGCGGAACGTGCACGTCAACAAGAGGTGGGATTTATCACAAAAACCAATCATATCCAATCATAACCAATTACATCCAATCATAGCGCGATGGAGACATTGCCTCCTCTCACGTGACTTTCCCCCATTCATTCTCAAATACCCCCTACAAAACCCACTGCACGCTTTAGGGGTCTAATGGTTTCCTATCAGAGCAAAGGGAGGCATGACTCCTGCTGTAACTTCACCTGCGGGTGTCGCTGTTGGGCCGTGTTCCTTTAGAAATATCTTTTTTGAGGAGGCACTGCCTCCCTTGCCTCCTCGGAGGAAACGCCCCAGATATATAATAGAAATCACTTCAGTGATGAATGAATTGAGACAACATGGTGCTTTCAAACTGTTTTTCACCATCTTGTCACAGTAAATAAACCTTACAGTATTGGCAAAATCACCGTAAACGCATATTAAATCTAATAACACTTTACTTTTGTTTAGTTCTGGTGTTTCTGGTTATTAACATAAGTGGAATTACCTTAAAGGGGTGGTTCAATGCGATTTCACTTTTTTAACTTTAGTTAGTGTGTAATGTTGCTTCTTGAGCATAAACAGTATCTGCAAAGTTACAGTGCTGAAAGTTCAATGCAAACAGAGATATTGTCTTTTAAAGTTATGGCAGTTTAATGCCTACAAAAACGACCGGTTTGGACTACAACAGGCTTCTTCCTGGGTTGGTGACATCATAAACCCTGCAAAACACGCCCCCGGGAACACGCAACAAAGTGGGCGAGGCCATGTGGCGCAGCATGTGGAAGCGGAAGAGTTGTTGTTCAGTTGTTCATGCTAAACAATACCTTTACAAAAATGCTACTACTCAGTCATGTATTCTGCTACAGTAAAGCTTTAATCAGGATAGAACTGTATATTGAAAGCTAACAAACAGCAGTTCAGCATATATAAACACTTTGACACAAATTCTAAATGAAATACCATTAATAAATGTCCTTTCGGGCTCAATTTGATACAGCAATATAATCACCATTATTTACATTTCCAACAAAGCCCATGTAACCGGTTACAAATGGTAAGCGGCGTGGTGTTTCCGGACTCTTCAGCGAATCACGATGGTTCTGGATACACTGGGCCAGCTAACCAATCTGAGCACATAGAGTGCCTCAGGGATGACACATTTTTGTAGGCAAAACCCGGAAGCGAGTTAGCATTTTAGGACTTCAGCCCCGGGTATACTTCACTTTCCGCGCCCGGACGCGTCATGCGCGCAGTCCTGTCCACACGTCTTTCAAAGTATACTACACCACGGATGCACGCGGATGATCGCGTTCGACACATGCGCAGTACATTTTTTCTATGCTCTACCAGACAGAGCAGCACTGAGTCGTGTCATCAACGTGACATTCACTGGGCATGATCAGAGAAGAAATGAAGTGCATCCTTTCCCATATTTTACTTATCCCCCTCCATGAATTTGCTGCCCTAAACACGTCTTTGTACTTTTTAAACATGAATTGTACAAATGTGGTTACTTTCTAATCTCTTTGCACAAACGTTGGTCAAGTTCGCTGTCCATTGCCGTGTTTTTCTCTTTTCAAGCGTGTTGTTTTTAAAGGTCCCGTTCTTCGTGATTCCATGTTTCAAACTTTAGTTAGTGTGTAATGTTGTTGTTAGAGTATAAAAAAAAATCTGTAAAATTTTAAAGCTCAAAGTTCAATGCCAAGCGAGATATTTATTTGAAAGAAGTCGCCTACATCGAACGGCCAGTTTGGACTACATCCCTCTACTTCCTTCTTTAATGACGTCACTAAAACAGTTTTTTGACTAACCTCCGCCCACAGGAATACACATAAAAGCGTGGTCTTGTTGCGCTCCCACGGAGAAGAGCAAGAGTTGCGTTTGTAGAGTGTGTTTGTCGCCATGTTGTCGAAACGCTGTTATTTTCATCCCGCAGTCCAATCACCTTTGTTTGGCCTTCCCAGGGACGCTGTGCTTAGAGATCAATGGTTACAATTTATGTTTAACTCTGTTCCCGAAAATTATAATTGTGGTATCCTTACTGCAATAGTTAATGTTGGACTGCAGTGCACATAATGGCCACAAGAGGGGACTGTTTATGTATATGGCTGTTTTCTGTATGAGGTACTCTTCTGAGTGAGTGCTAACGTTGTACATTTTCTGTCGCTGCTTGTGGAGATTAAAGAGTTCAGTCTCTCGGGAATTATTGTCTTTTGTGTTCATTCGACACAACACCACAATATTCCACATGTAAAACTATGTGCAGCACACGTTATGGGAAGAGGCGTGACCTTTCCGGGCAAGGAGCGCTAAGCTGCTGTCGAATCACAACACAGGAACCGCTGGCACAATCAGAACTCGTTACGTATTTCTGAAAGGAGGGACTTCATAGAACAAGGAAGTCATCAGCCCGTTTTTATGACAGTGGAAACAGCGGTATACAGATAAGTAAATTATGTGAAAAATACTGTGTTTTTTTACACGCGAAACATGAACACATGTTATATTGCACACTATAAACACAATCAAAGCTTGAAAAAAACACGAAAAACGGGACCTTTAAAACGGTCTTTTCACACTCTTCTTTGATGGCTGAACACTGTGCTCAATACTGTGCGTATTGCCACCTAGTGGACTCTTCTATACTGCTTGCGCATGCGCTGTTGCAAGCGGACTGTCCGCGCGGTCTCAAAATTTGGCCTGCATGCGGCCAGGGTGTGCGGCCAGCCGCGGACGGTGCATGAACGTGGACGGCCGAAGTATACCCGGGGCTTTCCGGTTCCAACGCCGTAAAGTCTATGGGTTTTTAAAATTGTTTTTTGCTAAATCACCTGACATAAGGTCTGTGGTTAACAAAGCCTCTAAATACTTTCACGTTTTGATCTATGACATAAAACACACCAGTTATAACCCACTTTTTTTCTTTTTTTTTTTACTTTTACTGTGTCTTAAAATCGGCGGTTGCTAACAAATTGCTAAAAGGGACTACTTCTTTTGGCGGCGACTTTAGACGTCATCATTAAAAACGGGACATTTGGACAGCATTTCTCATGAAAAAGTTGAAAAGTATTCATACACAGCGCATATCATAATCAGCGAGCATGTTTGTAAATAAAGTTGTTTTTTTAAATACAGTTTGAGGAAGTTTGGTGGTGACAACGTTGATCCGCGACCATGGTGTGCTGTAGTCCGTTTATAGCCTACTGTTAGCTTTTTATATCTACCGACTTTATTTAGGCTGCAAAATCTATAAATGTTGTGATAACTTGTAAAGATTATCTTGATAGACAAAACGTGTAAGTGTCATAACCCTTTGTTAAACAGAGCTTATTTTCTGCGATTTTCCAAAAGTCTATGGTCGAGGGAAACCGTGTGCCGCTAACTTCCGGGTTGGCCTACAAAAACGCGTCATCCCTGGGGCACTGTATTGCGTATTTTGGAGGGAGTGGCTTCATAGAAGCAGGAAGTGAAACGAGCCGTTTGAATGACAATGGAAATAGAGGTGTAGAATAAAGTTAAAATATATAAAAAATACTGCTTTTTTTTTTTTTTTAAATTAACCATTAAGACATGTTAAACTGTGCCCCAAAAACACAATCATGCCTAAAAAAAAACACTGAACCACCCCTTTAAAAAATTTCAAACATTTGGTGTCAGTAAGATTTGTTTAAAAAAAAAAAAAGAAATGAAATGAATTCAACAAGGATGAATCAAATTAATCAAAACTAACATTAAAAACATTTGTTACAAAAGATTTATAAAATGTAGAGCACAGCTATTTTCAATGTTTATAATAAGAAGAAAGTTTCTTGAGCAGCAAATCAGCATATTAGAATTATTTCTAAAGGATCATGTGACACTGAAGACTGGAGTAATGATGCTGACAATTCAGCTTTGACATCACATGAATAATTATTTGAAATTGTAAAAATATTACTCTTTAAAGAAATGCAGCCTCAGTGAGCATAAGAGACTTATTTCAAAAACATTAAAAACTCTTAACAACCTCAAACTTTTGAATGGTAGTGTTTGTGACAGAGCTTGCATATCATGGCTGCGTCACAGAAAATGTAGACCTTAGCACTTAATAAGAAATCCTTATGAATTTTATTTGATTTTTATTTTTATTTTTTATGTATAACTCACAAGAGCTGAGTGAGCTGGTGAAGCAGGTGAAAAATGGAATAAGGATCTTAAGAACGATGACTGACTTTTGTCAGATTTATAAAAAAAAAAAGTATTATAAATATATATATAAATATCTGACGTTGTACATAATTATCTAAGGAAGTTAATATCTTCAGCCTGGTATTCTTTAAACGCTTTTTGCAATTCTGTCTGTAAAATTAAAAGGTTTTCTGCTTGTTACATACAACTAATCAATTGAAAAGAACAAGATCAGTTATTTTAAACATCTGTGAAGTACATGCATCAGCTGGGCTTTTGTATTTTGGTTGAGTGCTGTAATTCCAAACACAGGCCACATGTCTAACTAGTGAGACATGTCAAACCCACATGCCTATAGAGCGATCGGATATGGGCTATTTCATGTCCCGTACAGGCTATCCTGAATGTTACTCCGTTTTGACTGTAACACATCACTTCTGCATCATATCTGTTTCACCGTACCTTCACAGAGATATATCTGTGCCATACTCAGGTTATTATAATGCCTTGTTTGTTTGAATAAGCAACGTTCTTTCCACTAAAAATTGGCAAGCTGTTGTTTAGGTTCCCACCATCCACGCTGAGTTACATCAGCTAACAGGTTTTTGCTCTATGAATAGTTGCACAACTGCATAGGAATAAGAGAGACGTGTTAACAGGCAGATAGGTGAGAGGAAGGTTTTCCATCTGGTTAGACCTGGAGAGAGCTGTCAGTCTTAGCACTGCATAAATTGATGATGTTTTTGAACTGTCATCCTGTTGCACATCTTCTCTGTGAACAAATGGGGTCTTCTTTAGTACATATCTAGTGGAAACTGTTTTATAAATTGTGACTCAATATTTCAGGAGTGTTTTATGACTATTTTTCATGCGTCACATCAGTTTGAAATGTTGATTTATTATTTTCCCATTTGCTCTAATGATGGCAGCTGACATGCACTTTCACGGTTCATCAGAATCGGAAAAGTTATTTGATATCTAACCTGGTAGTAGTTTGTCTCCATTTGCTAATGGAAGTTCTGGGATTCCCTTTAAACACACATCAAATTGGTACTGTTTTTAGCCCTGATGAGGCTTTGAAAGAACATAAGCCCATGTGTTATGGCTTGGCACCAACGCATTGACTATTGTACATTTTTAGATCCCAAAATAGCCATGTGTTTATGAAGCTTAAAGACTTTGAAAGCACTGTTAATTGTCGAAAAGGTTTCAGAGCCAACAGATGACATATAAACAAAATGGTAACACTTTGCAATAAGGTTCATTAGTTAAACATTAGTTCATGTATTAACTAACATGAACAAACCACGAGCAGTACATTTGTTTCTGTATTTACTAGTCTTCGTTAATGTTAGTCAATGAAAATACAGTTGTTCATGGTTCATGTTAGTTCATAGTGCATTAACTAATGTTAACAAGATTTTAATACTATATTAGTAAATGTTGAAATTAACATTAACAAAGATTAAAGGTGCCGAAGAACATGTTTGCAAAAGATGTAATATAAGTCTTAGGTGTCCCCTGAATGTGTCTGTGAAGTTTCAGCTCAAAATACCCCAGAGTTTTTTTTTGTTTGTTTTTTTTTTAATAATTTTTTTTAACTGCCTATCATTATAAATGTGCCGATTCAGGGTACGCGGCCCCTTTAAATCTCGTGCTCCACGACCCAAGAGCTTGCGCTTGCCTTAAACACCATAAACAAAGTTTACACAGCTAATATAACCCTCAAAATGGATCTTTACAAAGTGTTCGTCATGCAGCATATCTAATCGCGTAAGTATAGTATTTATTTGGATGTTTACATTTGATTCTGAATGAGTTTGATAGTGCTCCATGGCTAAAGCTAACATTACACACTGTTGGAGAGATTTATAAAGAATGAAATTGTTTATGCATTATTCAGACTGCAAGTGTTTAATAATGAAAATAACGACAGTCTTGTCTCTGTGAATACAGTAATAAACAATGGTAACTTTAACCACATTTAACAGTCCATTAGCAACATGTTAACGAAACCTTTAGAAAGACAGTTTACAAATATCACTAAAAATATCATGATATCATGGATCATGTCAGTTATTATCGCTCCATCTGCCATTTTTCGCTATTGTTCTTGCTTGCTTACCTAGTCTGATGATTCAGCTGTGCACAGATCCAGACGTTAATACTGGCTGATCTTGTGTAATGCCTCGATCAAGGGCTGGCATATGCAAATATTGGGGTCATACATATTAATGATCCCGACTGTTACGTAACAGTCGGTGTTATGTTGAGATTCGCCTGTTCCTCTGAGGTCGTTTAAACAAATGAGATTTATATAAGAAGGAGGAAGCAATGGAGTTTGAGATTCACTGTATGTCATTTCCATGTACTGAACTCTTGTTATTCAACTATGCTGAGGTAAATTAAATTTTTGAATCTAGGGCACCTTTAAAAAATGCTATATAAGTGCAGTTTATTATTAGTTCATGTTAACTAATGTAGTTAACTAATGAACCTTATTGTAAAGTGTTCCCAACTAAACAAACTTTAGTCTTTATATGTAATATAAATATATGTAAAATTTAATAAGTATATGTGTTTATAATAATCCTTTATTTATTCATCATACTAATAAATATTTATATATAAAGTCATCATATACACTGCTGTTCAAAAGTTTGGGGTTGGTAAGATGTTTTAAAGTCTTATATGCTGATAGAGTTTCTGTATTTGATCAAAAGTTAAGTAAAATGAGTAATAATGTAAAATATTATTATAATTATAAAAAAACAAAACAAAAAACATATATACTTTATTCCTGTGATGGTAAAGCTGAATTTTCAGCATCATTACTCCAGTCTTCAGTGTCACATGATCCTTCAGAAATCATTCTAATAATATGATTTGCTGCTCAAGAAACATTCCTTTTTTTCAGATGCCCAATTACAGTCAATAACAACAGACTATAGTTTTTGATTTGTTTTGGATATTATGTGTGAATAATGACTATTTAGTTGTTTCAGTTTATTTGCCTAGTAGTAGGCAATAACATTTTTAGTTTTAAGCAAGTTTTGATAGATTCATAAAATATTTGTGTTCTCTCTTTATTACAGGTAGTCTAATAAGTTTAGCACTGTATGTTTTCAATGTTTCAAGTACATTGGGCAGGATGTGCAAAAATGTGTTTTTTGTCATAAAAATAAAATAAAATTAGGATTTTTATCTGATTAATCGAAAAAATAATCGGCCAACTAATTGATTATCAAAATAATCGTTAGTTGCAGCCCTACTTCAAAGCCCCTTTGAATACCAAAGGCGTACAGCTGCCTGCATTTCTTAGTTGATTTTTATGGCCTCTTTGTACACAGGACATACTTGTTTTTCTTTTTTACTAAGGGTGCTTTCACACTAGCACTTTTGGTGTGCACCCTGCAGTGTTGGGTAAGTTACTCTAAAGAAGTAATTAATTACTACTTACTAATTACATCTTCAGCAGTGTAATTAGATTAATGTACTTATTACTCTCTCTAAAAAGCATTGCATAACTTATTACTAATTACATTCTAAATGCCATATCAACCTGACCAGTTGAACAAGGATAGACATTAAACTGCTCTTTTAATCTGTTTATCTTCATAACACAAATTAAGATATTTTTGATGTACAGCAATTTAATTACCACTGTCAAGGCCCAGAAAGGTAGAAAGGACATTGTTAAAATAGTCCACGTGACTGCAATGTTTCAACCTTAAAGGGATAGTTCACCCAAAAATGAAAATTTGATGTTTATCTGCTTACCCCCAGGGCATCCAAGAGATTCAGTAGAACACAAATGATGATTTTTGACTCCAACCGTTGCCGTCTGTCAGTCGTATAATGCATGTCAATGGGAACTCCATCTATAAGAATGAAAAAAAAAACATGCACAGACAAATCCAAATGAAACCCTGCGGCTCGTGACAACACATTGATTTCCTAAGACTCTAAACTATCGGTTTGTGCGAGAAACTGAACAGTATTTATATAATTTTTTACCTCTAATACACCACTATGTCCAACTGCCTTGAGTATCCGGTGTGTGAGGTCTGAATGCACCCTGACACCGGAAGTGATCTCTCGCGCTCATTGACGTATACGCGCGAGAGATCACTTCTGGCATCAGATCGCGTTTTCAGACCTCATACACCATCTTTCTTGGTGCTCTGTTGCGTGATAGATCGCTGTAGCGCTCGTGAACCAACCATCTCTTCCGCTTTGCTATTTACAACACAAATAAACATGATTGAACATCCAAAGGTATGTTGAAAGATACAGTACAACTTACCGAAATCTGTATCATGTCACATGCAATCAGTGTTTCAACTGCAGAAAGGTGTCAATAAAACAAAAATGTTTGTAAAAATGTCACATTTAGCCTACCTCAGAAAAGCCTTTCAGTGTCCAAAAACTCATTATTTAGCTACAAAAATGAACTTCGAGAAGAGCATTTTGCTAAATATATGCACTATAGGCTATGGCATATTCATTGATTGTATTTGTACTTAACATGTGCTTCGATATTGAATGTGTAAATCCGTTTTATGGCAGCCACCATTTAAATGTTTAGGCCTACATTTAAAAAAAAAGTAGAAAATAACGTTATAATAAAAACTTCCTTATGTGTATTTAGCCTATATGTAAGTAGCTTACAAATTAATTTTAACCTAATATTATAATGATGTACCAGCTGTGATTCCCTGTATAGATTACATCATTAGTTGAGAGAGATTTTTTACTTTGAGGAAATTTGCCATGTACTGTACCTGATAGCCCCCAAATTAATCAATACTGAATCAAGCTAATCAAATCAAATCGCAAACTTCTGAATCAAAATTGCATTGAATTTTGAAATTTGTCAATGTTTAATTTATGCTCAGTTTAAACAATGCTTCAATCTAGTGCCAATTTATTTTTTTTATTTTTTACTTGAAGCAAATGTTGTTGTTTTTCCATTTATGTTCTTGTCAGAGTGCACCAGAATGCTTCGTTTACATGGGGGAGGATGCCCCCAAACCCCCCTACAACTCTTTAGTTCCTACACATTACCTTTTTCACCTCTCTTCACTTTGCAGATATGTTTATAAAGTTATGAATTTCTAAAATATTTGGGAAACTGTTATATTGCACTTGTATAGGCTACTCATACTCGTAGGCTACTCTATAGAAATGCTTCAATACCAACGATCAATACCGACAACAGAGCAAACACTGAATAAATCACAGAAGGATGTCTATAAAGTAAATGTTTCGAATTAATAGACAAATTAAATATTTAACTAAGTCACTACGCCACCCTGTTAAACAGGCAATAAATTAGTACTTGTAGATTAATCCCCAACAAAAGTCACACAGGTACGTGGTTTTAAGAAGAGAAGGGCCTAGACGTGAATACTAAAAACAAAACTCTATTTCATCAATCAAACACTAATTTAAAAATCACTAAAAGACTGTAGGACCCGGACTACAGTCATGAAGCAGAGAAAACACAAGAAAGGGACAGAGTCTTACCAATGGCAGAAATAGCCTGGAAGGAGGTCTGGAAATTTGAGTATGGAAAAGTATGGAATTTTGAAATGGAAAATGTGTAGGAACCCTGGTAAACACAATCCAGCAGGGGAAAGGGGAGCAATCAAACTCTGGTTTTACCGGGCAATCGAACCAACTGTGAAAGCACCATAAGACACTACACTACTCCATTTCTCTCACTCAAGCCTTGTCACTCTACCAAGGCTGTAAATGTTGTTGTGGCCTGATAATGTCACTTTCTTCAAGCTTGAACATAAAAATGACCCCACAGTGACCTCCATTTTTGTAGAGTCTCTCAGAGGCAAATCTGACTGGATTTATTTGTTCTATCTAAGGAAAGACTGTAATCTGATTTGAATCATTGAAAAGACATCAGTCAGAGTATAACGCGTCGGGCTTGGCAGCTGACTGCAATAAATCCCCATCTCCTCCTGAGCAGCTTGACACTTGTAGATATTAAATTTCATTCACTCATCTTATTATTTTTGGCCTTTACTGGAACAAAACAATAACCTTTACCATTTAACATTTTTTGCACTGTCATTTCACATCATGAATTATGTTTTATATCTTTTTATTGTCTGGAAATGTATAATTGGGTCAATGTAAAAAAAAAAAAAAAAAATCGGATTCTTAACTTTTTAAATGTATGTTACAAATACTATAAAATTTCAAATATCTATAATTATGAATTTAAAAACATACTTATCTTAGTAGAGTTGTATTCAAGAAATTGTATGTATGAATTACTTTTTTCCCGCATGTGTTTTTGAATAACATAATAGATCTGGACCAAAAAATAAATGTCATAGGCCAACATTTTAATAAAAGCTTATGACTAGACTTTTTTTGTTTCATACTTATTACTATTCTTAAGGAAAGTGCAGATGTGAAAAAAAAAACACTTGAAAAACACTAGCAACTGCAAAAATTCATTTTAAGTAATGTTTTCAGGGTACAAGTAAAAAACCCCAGTAACATTAGACTTTGTACTTGTGAATTAGTCGCTTATCAGAGAATGCAGTGTGTAAAGGCCAATAGAAGTGAATATCTGCAGTCATCAATAGCATCAGTTACACACAGTCAGCCTGAGGGCTCTCTTGCCGCCTGTCGTTTTTAAATGAGTGCTTTCACTCAGCATAAAGCAGCAGTTGTGTGTCCATCAAGTAGGAAATAGGCAATGGTTCAGGGTGTTTTTCTCATTAACTTGCAATTATATTAGTGCATTAGGCTGGGTATTGCACCAGTAATGAGATGGTGAAACAGTCTGCCACATGCACGTCTACCCATAAATGCTTGAACCCTGACTCCTCTATTACCTCAGAGTCAAACATTTTCCATTACAGCTCATCACACACAAAACAAGTACAAGGTCAGAGGCACATTTCTAATTCTCTAGGTTTAGTCTTTGTTTCAGGAGTGTTTTTTTTTTTTTTCTCAGAATTTTAAAATATTAAAATGCTTTTTGCAAGAGTGAAAAGATATTCTCTGTTGTCGTGGGAGAGTCTGACATCATAATGTGGCATAGCAACAGTTGTCATGGACGATAGCAGTTGTCCACATGTGATGGCTAGAGACTAGGTGCTTTGACTGGAGAGCAGTGGGAGCTGAGCGGGAATGTGCTGTGGTGGTTGGCTTGACATCGTCACCTCACAGTAGCAGCTGCCCGGACTCCAGCTCACATTCACACAGTACTGTCACCAGATCGTGTACACTGTCAAATTTCCATCTCAAGACCTTTTCTATTTCAACCTCTACATTTTGTTCTCTCACTCACACACACACACACACACACACACACACACACACACACACACACACACACACACACACACACACACACACACACACACACACACACACACCCACACCTATATGTGTGTTTATATATATATATATATATATAAATATGCACACACATATATGTGTGTGTATATATATATATATATATATATATAAATACACACACACATATATACATACATTATATATATATATATAATATATATGTATATGTGTATAATATATATATATATATATATGTATGTATGTATGTATGTATGTATGTATATATATATATATATATATATATATATATATATGTATGTATATATATATTATGTATGTATGTATATATGTGTGTGTGTATATATAATATATATGTGTGTGTGTGTATATGTGTGTACATATATATATATATATATATATAATTATTCAGACACTACCTAATTTGTTTATAT
Organism: Chanodichthys erythropterus; assembly: GCF_024489055.1. Taxonomy (NCBI): domain Eukaryota; kingdom Metazoa; phylum Chordata; class Actinopteri; order Cypriniformes; family Xenocyprididae; genus Chanodichthys; species Chanodichthys erythropterus. The sequence continues at coordinate 25,920,937 of NC_090236.1, read as the reverse complement.
TTTTTTTACTTGTTGGTGCAGGACACTATAGTTAATTTATGTATGTGAGGATAGCAAAATAAAGTAAACTGTGACCTATTATACCCAGACATCACTTCATACAGTGGACTACCAGACATTGTGACCTGACCATGTTTTGCTTAAAGCAGAACTAAGTAACTTTTTTTTACCTTCAAAAAATGTTTTCTAAGCCCTTACGATTGTTAATTGACTTGTAGTGGTGTGTTTGAGGCGAGCACTAACCCCTCTGGCACGTCTACGCCAGAAAAACAGCACTTGCAAGTTGAGCTGTGCCGACCCGACACAATCTCGCCTCATGTTCAAGTTCACAAGAGAGTGACAAAATGCTTTACGGTAATTCAAAAACAATGTATATTTTATGACTTTATAAGACAATTTCAAAAAATACCCACCTCCAACGAGTGTACTGTATTTGCAAATTACCCACCTCCTCTTTCTTGTACTGTATTTGCAAAACTACTGCGCTGGTGAGCGTTGTAGTCGTTGTATACCAGAGTTGCGCTTGGAGTATTTACGACAGTGTGATTCACTGAAGGAAACTGTAGGGGGAGCTTCGCAAATCTTACTGAGTTCCGCTTTAAGTGTTAATCTGACATAATAGGTTGGTTTCACGTGACGTCACTGCAGCAGCGCGAATGTGTCCGGAGGGCAGGGAGTGATGTTTCTATATAGGAATCCTATCAAAAACTCAATATTCGTATGTTTTGCGTTGTTTATGGTTGCTCAAATCGTTAAAATCGAGAACCGGTGTTTTTATCGTTTACATATCTTATACCGTTTTTTATAACTTATTTAGTTTTTTTAACTTTAAAAGTTGTCGCCTTTTATAGCGTTCCCTTTCGATACTTCACTCGTACTGCGTATGGGGAAAGGTCTCCCTTTTTCCCCGCTGCTGAAGCCTTTTTCAATAACGCAGTGTAACTGCACCGTCATTGGTTCACTCATAGACAAGTTGTTGAACCAATGGCGGCGCGGCATAGCTGAGCGGCCTATGGCGACAAAGCGCGCGAATGTTCCCGGCGAAATGGGCGGGGTTAAGGGCTATATAATTTTTCTCCTTCAGCGACGACCTCTACTTCTCTTCGCTGATCTCCGCCTGAAGCCGAAGAAGCTCGCCGCCTTCCTGCTCTCGCCGCCGTCTGAAGAGGCTCCCGCAACTTCACCCGCGGCTTAACGCCGTTCTAAAAGAGCGATTTCAGCGGTTTTAACCGCTTCCAGAGCTTCCGCGGCCCTCGCCGCTCTAAAAGAGCCACCCAATTGCCGTTTTCACGGCAGCGGCGTCTTACGATGCCCCGCCACTCATGTGGTACGTGCAGGGCCCCCCTGCACGACGACGATGGACACAGCGAGTGTGTCGCCTGCCTGGGCAAGCCCCATGCGGACAGCGCGCTCGCTGGAGACTCATGCCCGCACTGCCTTGAAACCTTGGATGGATCCAGTATGGTTCGAGCGCGGAGTCCCCTTACAGGCGGTCTCACGAAGGACGGTGCTCTCAACAGACGCCTCCAACTTGGGCTGGGGCGCTGTGTTCGAGGGCAGACCGGCCTTCGGCTCATGGAGCCACGACGAAAGCCGTCTACACATCAACTGTCTAGAGATGCTAGCAGTGATGAAGGCCCTTCAGTTCTTTCAGGCTTACTTGACGGGACGTCATGTCCTAGTTCGGTCAGACAGTATGACTGTGGTGTCATACTTGAACCACCAAGGCGGTCTCTGGTCCAGCCGCTTATGCGCTCTGGCGAAACATCTTCTGGAATGGGCTCTTCCGAGGCTTCAGTCGCTCAGAGCGACTCATGTTCCTGGCAGGAACAATCTGGGTGCGGACATGTTGTCATGGAGCAACATCCCCTCCGACGAGTGGATGCTCCACCCCCAAGTGGTCCTCAAGATCTGGGAGTTCTTCGGGAAGGCAGAGATAGACCTCTTCGCCTCAGAAGACAACTCTCATTGCCCAATATTTTTCTCGAAGGAAGTAGATGCTCTGGCCCACACATGGCCCAGCACGCTCCTTTACGCTTTCCCTCCGATCGCACTGATCCCCCAGGTCATCAGGCGCATCAGAGAAGACCAGCACAGAGTCCTTCTGGTGGCCCCGCTCTGGAGGAACCAGGTTTGGTCCTCAGAGCTATTCAGGCTCTCCCTGGGAGCCCCGTGGCCGATTCCCCTGAGACGGGACCTCCTCTCTCAGGCAAACAGAACAATCTGGCACCCACAGCCGGAGCTCTTGGCTCTGCACCTCTGGTCCCTTGATGGGAGCCGACTAGCCTCCCCGGGGACGTCCTAAATACCATTTCTCAGGCTAGAGCCCCGTCCACGAGACGCCTCTACGACCAGAAGTGGTCAGTCTTTGTTGATTGGTGTTCGGCACGCAACATAGACCCTGTGGAGAGTGATGTATCTTCCATACTGTCTTTCCTCCAAGAGCGCTTGGGAATGGGGCGCACCCCTTCCACGCTTAAGGTTTACGCAGCAGCCATTGCGGCGTTCCACGCTCCTATTGCTGGCCAATCAGTGGGACGACACGGGCTTGTGATCCGTTTTTTGAGGGGTGCTAGGCGATTGAATCCTCCCCGCCCTCTCACTGTTCCCCCCTGGGACCTCTCGTTGGTCCTCAGGGCCTTAAAGGGAGCCCCATTTGAACCAATGGGTTCAGCCAACCTCAGGCCCCTAACGCTAAAAACCGCTCTGCTACTAGCACTAGTATCGGTTAAGCGTGTCTGCGATTTGCAGGCTCTCTCTGTGAACCCTGCATGCCTCGAATTCGGGCCTGGTGACTCTAAGGTCGTTCTGAAACCTAGGCATGGCTACGTTCCTAAGGTGCTCTCAACTCCGTTTAGAGCTCAGGTCATTTCGCTCTCTGCTCTTCCTCCCTCGGCGGACGAACTGGAGCTGGAGCTACTCTGCCCAGTCAGGGCATTGAGGACCTACATAGAGCGATCGCGGTCCTTTAGGCAGTCGGATCAGCTCTTTGTTTGTTTTGGCGGCCGCACCAAAGGGTCTCCGGTCTCGAAACAGCGCATCTCCCGTTGAATAGTGGATGCTATTAACCTGTGCTACTCCTCACTGGGTACTAACTGCCCCATAGGAGTCAGGGCCCACTCCACTAGAGGAATGGCTTCCTCGTGGGCTTGGTCCAACAGAGTTTCCATCCAAGACATCTGTGAGGCGGCCGGTTGGTCTTCGCCGTCCACCTTTGTCAGGTTCTATCATCTCGATGTCCCGACCTTACAAGCTCGGGTTCTCTTGGTGTGATTAGCGGCCTCCGACGAGTTCCGCTTCACTCCATCCCAGGAAGTATCTTCCTTAAGTGTAACCATGGGTTCGGTTAGGCTTTGCCTTCTTGCTTGTCTTCTTGGCCCCCTCTTGGTTGGCCAAATGCAAGCTATATCGTTCCCAGCCGTGGCACGGCGTGGTTGAATTTGTTCCCCATACGCAGTACGAGTGAAGTATCGAAAGGGAACGTACTTGGTTACTAACGTAACCTCGGTTCCCTGAGATACGGAACGAGTACTGCGTCACTTGCCGTGCCACGAGGCTGCGGCTCAGGGTCGTCGCTTCAGTCGATTGACACTGAAGTCCTATGGTGAAACGCCCGCTTATATAGCCCTTAACCCCGCCCATTTCGGCGGGAACATTCGCGCCGCCATTGGTTCAACAACTTGTCTATGAGTGAACCAATGACGGTGCAGTTACACTGCGTTATTGAAAAAGGCTTCAGCAGCGGGGAAAAAGGGAGACCTTTCCCCATACGCAGTACTCGTTCCGTATCTCAGGGAACCGAGGTTACGTTAGTAACCGAGTACGTTTTGCGTCTGCTGATACTGAAATGAATATGGATACCTTACCTTTTGTTTTTGAATTGGTTAAATATTCACATTCTTCATGCTATCGTTTGCAGGGAGGAGAAGATATTTTATCCTATTGAATGATAATTTGGTGTTTTAACTTCATTTTTGTAGAATTCCGTTCATGTTGATCTGGTTACCATGAAAACAGTCACGCGCTGCTGCTTCAGCCGTCGTATTGTAGAAAATGTCCAAATAAAATAAATGTTTAACAAGCTGACAGAAGTCGATGCATTTCTTTGTTGGAAGCGTGTAAATGTAACTAGTTTTAATGTTGTTTTTGTAAATATTCACTTTCCCATATGACCACGAAGGAGAATCGGAGGGTCACATTCAGGGACAGACACCGACACGCTGTATTTTTGTATTTATTTCAACAAATGACAACCGAAATCAAACCTAAAGAAGCTCATCAACAGTTTTGAAGTGGCTGTGTGCAAGTTATAAAGCGAGTGAGTCATACTCACAAACAATGTTAATTAAATATTACACAAAAACCAAATACAAAACTCAGCTAAGTACAGTATGTGTTTATTTTGAGTGAAAGATAGTGGGTTTATTTAGTGACATTATTACATTTGGTAGTCGTCTCACCTTCTCAACCAAGGCAAAAAATTGTATTAGCAGTTTTTTTCCCCCGAACGATATAGTGAGTTCCTATTACAGTTCTCGATTCAGCATAAATGACCAACAATGGTGACATTTTTCACAATCATGACAGAAAATTAAAATACTGCCCTTAACATCACTTGCAGAAAGGCAGCGCGATGTAAACAAACCCAGACTAGAACTGAACACGGCGTTACGGCAGCTTAACATCCTCTATATCTACCTCCTCGATGGCAGTCAAGTCTTTCAATTCAGTGGAAATGTCACTCCTCTTCATAACATAAGTATCACGTCCAACATATGTTGTGATTTTCTGCACAGAACGGACTTTTTCCCATCTCTTCCATTCTAATTTTCACTGCTTGCCCTCCACCGGAATTTCGCGCGTCTCGAGAACCACGTGACTGAAATGAACCTATTAAGATTTTTTACTAATAATGAATGAAATGTTCAAGGTGTCTGAAAAATTTTGGTTTGCCTGTATATTACCGGTGTAACCGTACATTTATTCATCCTGAACCGTATGATACGGACGTCATGGTTCAGTTCATGCAGTTAGACACCGAATAGTCAGTCACATGCGATCCACACTCCAATCCAGAAGGGGGCGTGCGGTATTGCAATGCTGTTTTATGCTGTAATCTCTCAACCAGTGTTTCAACCGCAAAAAAAGACACCAATAAAACTGCTTGAGAACTGAATCTCGCGTACCATTACATTTACCTCAGGCGAGTCATTTAGTGTCCACAGTTCACTAACATGATGTGGACCGTGTGTGTGTGTGTGTGTGTGTGTGTGTGTGTGTATGTGTATATATATATATATATATATATATATATATATATATATATATATATATATAAATATATATATATAATATAATATACTGTGCAAATATCTTACGCACATTAGTATTTTCTATTTTCACCAAAAAAAAATGTTTTTTAAGCCAGTTATTTATATCATTTGCTGTAATGTGTCAGTAGGAAATATCAGTTTACATTTTCAGACATTCCTTTTGCCATTAATTGTAATAATCCAGTGAGAGTTTTGTATGCACAAGGAGGGGAAATTAAGTGTTCTTTTACCTTTTGTCAAAAAAATAAATAAGAATACATAAATAAATAAGAATATTATTATTATTATTATTTTTATTATTGAATGTAAATTCCTTACCTGTTGATTATATGTAATATTATATAATATTATTTTATAATATGTAGAAATATAATAAGACATTTTCCTTTTAGGATATAATTATTCATCTATGCAATTCTGTTCCCTCAACATACAGTACTTGGAGTGTTCCTGTATGAATCTGATATATTGCAGGATTATTTGCAGTATTTTGTTGGAAAGTTATTGAAATGAATTATGCAAAAATGATCTTTTTGTCTTGGACATTAGTTTGAACATCTCTCCCCCTCCTTTGCAGAACGAGCCATTGCCAGACATGAGGTACGAGAGATTGAGCAACGGCACATTCAAGAGGGGGCGAAGGAGGCCCGGGTGGAGGAGGACGATTTGGTGGTCATCTACAACCGAGTGCCCAAAACAGCCAGTACCTCCTTCACCAACATCGCCTATGACCTGTGCAACAAGAACAACTACCATGTGCTGCACATCAATACCACCAAAAACAATCCTGTCATGTCCCTTCAGGATCAGGTCAGTTTTGTATCTCCCACAAGTGCCTCCCACTTGCAGCCATCCAAACAACAGATTATAATGCTAGAAGGATCCAAATGTTTACTGAAATGCTCCACACAGATTCTAAATGACACAAAGCATTTCCTTAATAGAGCAATACAGCAGATGTTATGGTATGGTGCCTTTATGGTATCCTGAGGCTTGAGAGGACTTAAAATTGGTACATTTCTATCATGAATCTCTAAGAAGGTTGACTTCTTTTTTCTTTTCTTTCTTTCTTTATTTATTTATTTATTGATGTTTCAGGTACGCTTTGTAAAGAATGTGACATTATGGAAGGAGATGAAGCCCGCATTCTACCATGGACATGTTTCCTTCCTGGATTTCACCAAGTGTGTATTATGCGCTCTTGTTGTTCCCTGTGCAATTTCCCTCAGTCTGTTGCGGCCAATGTATTTGCATGAAAAATGCTCTTTAGAGTTGTTTCAGGTTTTGCATTTGGTGCCAACATCACTGAGGAGTGATTTGCCAACATTCTGCAAAGGCATTGTGATTGAATGGAAGTTTTTTTACATCCCCAAAAAAATGTTGATGCTGCTGACTCCTGGTGGCTTTGAAAAGAATTGCAGCAAGCTTCTAGCAGCTGATTTTGAACAAAACAATCATATTGGTAGTTTCTGGGTCTTGCTATATTTTACAAATCTTATGAAATTGCACCTACTTGCATAAAGTAAATATGTAATCATGCCTTAATCCCAAAAGCATCTGTTAATCCTGCTGTAATAACACATTGTATTTACAAGGAATGATACATGAAATACAGAGCTTGACAGTTCCTTTCCCATCTCTTTATCAGATTTGGAGTGAAGAAAAAGCCTGTTTACATAAATGTTATCCGGGACCCCATTGAGCGTCTGGTGTCTTACTACTATTTCTTACGCTTTGGTGATGACTACAGACCCGGCCTACGACGCAGAAAGCAAGGAGACAAAAAGGTGCGTCCGGTGTCTTTGGTTTGGGAGTTAAAGATGTTTTGTTTACTTTTATTATTCCATTTTTTTAATTATTCTGAATGTCACGACTATAAGGTACTGAAGTTTAACTTCACAAAACAAGTCTATGGTGTTATGGTTCATGGTGTTAGTAAAAAATAGAATAAAATAATAGTAATATTATTAATATTACTATTTATTATTATTATTATTATTTTATACTACCATTTATTATTAATAATTATAAAATAAATTATAAAATAATTATATTATTATTATTTTATTAATAAATTTAAAATATAATTTTTTATTATTATATTATATAAAATGTTATATGTTATTTATTATATATGATTTTTAAATACAATTTAAATATTATTAATATAAGTCATTTTTATTATAAATGATGTTATTTTGGATAGGTTATAAGGTGTTAGTAAAGAATATTATATAATAATAATAATAATATTGTAATATTATAAAATAGTAATATTAATGTTATTAATAAATATTATTTTTTAAATATTATTAATATTATTAATAAACTTTATTATTCAATTTAGATTATTACTATTACATTTAAAAATAATTTTATATTGTTGTGATGTGGATGTATACATTGTAAACATATATCTTGTCTTTGATATACCAGATTGTATTTTGTTTAAAATGTATTTACAATTGCTGTTTACCATTTTTCAAATTATTATTATTATTAATAAATTTAAGATATAATTTTATATTATTATTATTTTTATTATTATTATATTATATAAAATGTTATTTATATGTTATTTATTATATGTGATTTTTAAATACAATTTAAATATTATTTATATAAGTCATTTTTATTATAAATGATGGTATTTTGGACAGGTTATAAGGTGTTAGTAAAGAATATTATAAAATAATAATAATAATATTGTTAATATATTAACAAATATTGTTACTATTAAATATGAATTATTCTGATTTTCATGACTATAAAATTCTGAAGTTTAACTTCACAAAAAAAAGTTATGGTGATAGTAAAAAATATTATAAAATAGTAATATTAATATGTTATTAATAAATATTCTTTTTGAATATTATTATTATTATTATTATTATTAATAAACTTTATTATTAAATTTAGATTATTACTATTACATTTAAAAATAATTTTATATTTTTCTATAAAATGTTATTTATATATTATTTACGATTTTAAATAAAATTTAAATATTATTAATATAAATAATTTTTATTATAAATTATGGTATTTTAGACAGGTTATGAGGTGTTAGTAAAGAATATTATAAAATAATAATAATATTGTTAATTAATATTTATATTAATAAATATTGTCACTACTAAATATTATTAATAAATTATATTTTAAAATAAAATGTTATATTTATTATATAAAATGTATTATCTCTTTAAGTTTAAAATAATATTATAAAATTATAAATTAATTTTATAAATGACCAAAAATTGTATTCAGATGTGTGCTTTTAAACTACCTTGAAAGCTGGCCCTATTAATTTACTTACTATATTATGTGCATTACTGTAACCATAATTTTTGCCTTTATTTATTTATTTTTTTTTGCTTGCTGTCAGTTGAGGTTAACTTTTAATCTTATCAAATATTGAACCCAGAACATACCTTTTAAAGTCTGTTTGTAAACTGTAAGATCTGCGTGCGTTTCAGACATTTGATGAGTGTGTAGCTGCTGGAGGTTCTGACTGTGCTCCAGAGAAACTGTGGCTTCAGATTCCCTTCTTCTGCGGTCATTACTCTGAGTGCTGGTAGGCAGTTCAGTGTCTTTACATGTATTTCGGGTATACCACATTTAGGGCTCTTGTAACATTTTCTTAATTATTTTTTTCAAAGGAACATTGGCAGCAAATGGGCTTTGGAGCAAGCCAAATACAACCTGGTGAATGAATATATGTTAGTTGGGGTGACAGAGGAGTTGGAAGACTTTGTTATGATGTTGGAGGCGGCACTTCCTCGCTTTTTTAAGGGGGCCACCGAGCTCTATCGGACAGGTATGATGCAATGTCAGTTCTTAAGTGAATACGTTAAGCACATTAAAACTAACAGGATCAACTTGTATTTGTCTACTTCTAAAGGGAAGAAATCACACCTAAGGAAAACGAGTGAGAAGAAGCCACCCACCAAAGAGTCTATAGCCAGACTGCAGCAGTCAGACATCTGGAAAATGGAGAATGAGTTTTATGAGTTTGCACTTGAGCAGTTCCAGTATGTTCGGGCTCATGCAGTGAGAGAAAAAGATGGAGAGCTTTACCTACTGGCACAGAACTTTTTCTACGAGAAAATCTACCCAAAGACTACCTGAGATTCCATAACGCTGTATGCTGTGGTCAGAAACACTGGAGGAGGACACATTACATTGATATGTGCATTCTGCCTGACTCTTCTCCATCTGGGTATGTACATTTCGAGCAGCTGAAACTAGTATGTGCCACAGGGAAGAGTCTTTGGGGCAATCAGCTGTCATGAGCTTTATCCTCCAATACATATCATTTCAAAGAAGGGTTAAATGCTCTCAAATGAGCAGTAAAAGTGACTGAGATCTTGTTCATGTCACCACCGCCTTTCTGCCATATGGGTTTTCTACAGGTGCTGTCACATTTCTTTCTTTTATCCTTATTTAATACATTAATGGTTATTGTTTTGATTAATTGTTTTGTTTTTTGACTGATTTATACTGTTTTGGGACTTTTTACATCCTATTTAAAGTGTAAAAAGAGTACAGATGACTACTAAACATTCTTGAAGTTCTTTATCAAGCTGAGAAAGTATAGTATTTTTTTCAGTATAGTAAAATGAGTACTTTATTTCTTGGACTTTTGCTGTTTATGCAATTTTTTGGAAATACATGTGATGTGGATGTATACATTGTTAACATATATCTTGTCTTTGATATACCAGGCTCTTTTTGTTTAAAATGTATTCACAATTGCTGTTTGCCATTTTTAAATCAGAACCTTCTGCCTGCCTGTTCATTTGTGCAGTTTTTCAGCTATTTCAGAAAATATATTTTTATCTAATATTTATGTAAATACTGGTCATTACAGTTACAGTTGGACCAAACATTGAAATGTGGGAGGATAAAGAATTGAAGATAAAAACAAACGCAAACATTTCTATATCTGCATGTGGATCATTATACTGTTACTGTTTCTTGGTAAGCAGTATTTTTTTTTTCTTTGAAATTTAATTTTATATATTTTACATATTAATTATCATGCTTTTTTTATACATATTGTTCAAACATACTTTATTTCAAAGACTTTTCAAGCCTCTCATGGAAACCTACCATTAGTTTGCTGCTTTATGATTTAGAGATCTTAGACTTTAAATGAGTTCATTGAAAGACTGTGCCTTTTTTTCCTATGACACAAAGCTGTTTTTACGGCCAGTGTAAATATGACTTGACATCTCAGCATGTAAAAAGGTGAGTAATTGTTTTACAAGGTGAAATGTTGGTATAGTTGCATAGATTGCCATTATCATGTGGAAATGGGCAACCATCATATGAAATTGTTTGCCTTGTTAATGGTACTACAAGAGTGGAACTGATGTCTTTTTGAAAATGGAAATTTGTCTCCTGAGTACATTATACAATTTCGTTTTTTCTATGTACATGACCTTTATTAACCACACATTTGTGCATGAAATGGGGGCTGGATTGCACATTTGCCACTAAAATCTCCAAGACAAAATATAAGGAGAACTGTAGGTCTTTGTTATTTTCACGTGCTGCTTCAAAAAATATATATATTTTGGGGTTTTACAGTTTCTTTTGAATGTTTTTAGAGAATCAAAACCAATCTGTACTGTATATGAATCACTAGAGTACCTATCAGTTTTACTATCTTTCTTTCACAGTGCCACCATGTGAGCCTGTATTTGCTTTGTTTTTCATTTTAAATAAATGAGACTCCAGGAGCTTTGCTCTTTTCTGCTGACAGTGCTGAGGTAGATTTGAAAACAGATTGATTTTTGGATATGTCAGGCATAATAAAAAGAGCTTTTTTTCTTCACTGTTATTCCCTTATCATAATTTTGATAAAATGGCACAGTCTGTTTCTCTAAAAGTAGTTTCTTTTTAAACTAAAAGGAAAAGCTCAAATATATGGAGGGCCTTAAGAAGTAGCTTTCATTATGAGAAAATTGTATTAGTCTTTTTGTTACTAACAACACAAACACAAATTAAACCTACACTACTGTTCAAAGGTTTGGCGTCGGTATTATTTTTTAATGTCTTGTATATTTTTCTCTAATTTTTGTTTGATCAAAAATATGGTGAAAACAGTAATCAATTTAAATTATTACAATTTAAAGCTGAATTTTCAGCATCATTACTCCAGTCTCCAGTGTCACATGATCCTTCATAAATCATTCTAATATGCTGATTTGCTGCTCAAGAAACATTACTTATCAATGTTGAAAACAGTTTAGCTGCTTAATATTTCTGTGGAAAACGTGATATATTTTTTTCCGGATTCTTTGATGAATATAAAAGTTCAAAAGAACAGCATTTATTTGAAATGGAAATCTTTTGTAACATTTTAAATGTCTTTACTGTCACTATTGATCAGTTCAATGCATCCTTCCTCAATAAATAAAAAAAAAAAAGCAAATCTTGTCTGTGCCGATAGCCTCGTGGGCAGCACGCCAATATATAGTACCGTTGCCTTCAAGCAACCTGAGTTGAGTTTAGGGGAATCACCCTAAACTTTTGAACGGTAGTGTACCATCATTTTGCTCAAGATGTATGACATTGTGACACTACTTAACACGTATGAAAGCATACTGGATGAGAACACAATCATATTCATGTTTACACTCAAATGTATTAAGTGGGAAAGCGACATCAATGTCAATCAGAATAAAGTACTTTTAATGCATCCCTGCTGAATAAAAGTATTTATTTAAAAAAAAAAAAAAAAAACCTTACTGACCTCAAACTTTTAAACGATAAATCTTTTTTTAACCACCACAAACTTCTTTGATATAGAATAACTGGGTGTAACCCATTGGTCTGTAACCTCTCTTCTTCCACAGAGGAGCTCACCGCTGACATTAACACACAAGATCGAGATATGCTCAAGCAGTGATGTGCACCAGCGCAATATCCATGTTATCTCATCGGAGCACATACATTTAATAAACATCAGAGGGGTGATATGCTTATGAGTCCATCTCAGTGGAAATGTAATCAGCAACACAATTAAAGCATTATTGAGTCATTCTTTCAATGGCATGGCCTAGATAATAGTGTAAATAATTAATTTTTCTATTAACTCATTGTTGTCTCTTCAGCTTGTCTCTCTCAACACACTGGGAACAGATACCAAGCTGCCTTTCAGAGATATAATTTTTCTAATTAGCACTCAAATGAAGGGCTGTCTGTAGCCTCTGATGGTCATTGTCGGCGGTTTTTACCTCCCCCCGGTTAGATCATGACGGGTGATTGAGCTGTCACAGCAACAAATAAAGGGCCTTTCAAACAATCCCTTTCTGTGTTTGATCGACAGTCGAGCTTCCCTTCATTTTTAATGAACATCATAATTGTTGGCTATAGTTGGTGCGGAAAGGATACATTAATTAGAGGAAATTGTTTGATTAAAATAACCAGCTAAAGTAATTTGGTAGATTTGTTTGGAAATGTTCTTCTAATTACCAGGACAGGAATGCACATCATCGTCGAATATTTTGCAGATTTAATTATTGAGCAATAATGAAAATCTTGTGCTAAAAAGACAGCGGTCATTTCCAGCTCTATATAATGAGGCCTCTGTCTCACGGTTTCCATGTTTATCTAACTGTATATGTTCAGACAGCTCACTCTATTTGTTAATGTGACTCCTGCGCTTTACCTGAAACATCACAACATGCCTCTGCTCAGTAAACAATTAAAGTAATGGAGCTGTGGAGAAAATGACTTATTTTCCATTACGCCCCCCTTCCTACACACATTTCAAACTTTGCGCTCCACCATTAGATCAACGACTGTGACCTCATTACATAAACATAATGATTCAGGAGATGGGGGGTTGCTAGTCTCGTTTACAGGAAATCTAGACAGGCAAAACCAACAATAGGGGCTGAAAAAAGTAATAGCTCATGCAGAACATTGATAATTACATTTATGCCAAGTTTAGTCTGGCTTCATTCACATTCAGTCCATATGTCTCTTTTTAACGTACACTGTAAAAAAATATGTTTGTAAGTTTGTAGCTGTAAGTGACCTTCAAAAACTAAACGCATTATATGTAATTTTACTGTAAAATACTGTCAAATGTGTAATTTACAGTGAAAAACAGTAAAAGGACATTCCCAGAAGTCCCTGAAGTCACATCACATCACTCTCAGAAAAAAAGGTACAAAAGCTGTCACTGGGGCTGTACCCTTTCAAAAGGTACTCATTTGTACCTAAAGAGTGCTTATTAGTACCTTAAAGGTACATATTTGTACCAAAAGTACATATTAGTACCTAAATGATACATATTAGAAGCTTTTGAAAGTGTCCCAGTGACAGCTTTTGTACCATTTTTTTCCGAGAGTGTAAACTCTAAAAAATGCTGGGTTAAAAACAACCCAAGTTGGGTTGAAAACGGACAAACCCAGCGGTTGGGTTAAATGTTTGCCCAACCTGCTGGGTAGTTTAATTTAACTCAACTATTGTTTAAAAATTACTGTATTGCTAGGTTAAAATGAACCCAAAATATACTGGAAATAACATTTATTAATATGTTTAATAAATGAACATTTATTAACAAGTTTAATTAATAATAATTAAACAAAAAACATTTATTAAATTGTTTATTAATAAATGTTCACATTTTTATTGTTGCCTCTAGTAATTATATGTCTGATTTTTAATTTCCAGCCTATTTTGGGTTAATTTTAAGCCAGACATATAGTAATTTTTAAACAATAGTTTGGTTAAATGAAACTGCCCAGCATGTTGAGCAAACATTTAACCCAACCGCTGGGTTTGTCCATTTTCAACCCAACTTGGGTTGTTTTTAACCCAGCATTATTTAGTGTATGGTTTTTGTACTCTAAAAAATGCTGGGTTAAAAACAACCCAAGCTAGGTTAAATATGGACAAACCCAGCAGGTTGGGATAAAGGGCCAAGTCTCTGGTCTGGTCAAGTTTCATCTTAAAATACCCCACAAATTTGACCATATTTGGGGGTGAGCAAAAACATGCCTTTTACTATATTACTATATTGCTGGCTACAAAAATAAATCCAAAATTGGTTGAAAAAAATGGCTGGGTGCAAACAACCCAATCACAGAGTTTGTCCATATTTAACCCAGCATTTTTTAGAGTGTATGAAGTTTTTCTTTTATTTTTGATATCAGTATTGTACATAAGGAGTTACATTTTCTGTTATGTGTGCTGCCCTGATGGTGTTTTGTTATTGTGTGTATGCACCGTCTACTGGCCACATTTCTTGGGCAGGCCACTTGTGATGAACTCGGATTCACTGTGTGGTTATCTATTGTTTTTTACATACATTTTAAAGTAAAAAGCAGATCAAGTCCATTCCTACATTAACATTACATCTCAATGCACCAATATGCCATCCCATCATACCTGAAACACTGTCACTGTACATTTGATGGTGAATTTCTTTTTTAAAAAGTAAATTAAACAGGATTTTATGGTAGTAAGCTATAATGCAACAGAGAGCAGTTGCAGACATCAGCAGCCTCAAAATAAAACCAAACCTTCCGATAGAAGGTTTTAATTCCTCAAAGCAAACAGCACATATATCAACACTAAGCCACCCTTACGGCTTTGTCATGTCATCAGAGACTAATTTTCTGCATTGAATAGTGACATAATACACCATAATGAGTGACAGAAACCAACAAACACAACCCTCTTTCCCCCCTCTCAGCTCCTACATCTGTGTAATCTAGAGTGTGCATGTCTGAATTAAGATAAACTGTTTTCCTGCGTTCCCATGACTACCACTTTTCAACCAAACTGCTTTGATTGCATTTAATCTGATGGTAATCATGGCTAAATGACAGACAGATGATAAGAAAGGCAGGATCCTTTTCTCACGGATGATTTTCTATTACCTCCCAATCAGACTGCTGTCGAGGTTTCTTTTCATAGTGATTTGGCCATGACGCTGTGTGTGTGTGGTGTAATTAGGTCTTTAATATGGGTGATTAAGGCTCCATTGTAAATGAGAAATGTGAGGCAGTTCTTCTAAACTTCAAGTCACTTTGACAATTCAATTTCTGGGAGACAATTTTGTGAATTAAAATTTAAATAGTACATCAAATATAGTCAAACGACGACTGCGCCATTCAGATAGCATCAATAATGCAGCATCTAAATACTGCATCTGAGAAGAGCAAAATTTAAGTGAGTGCTGATTGGCTGAAGCGCGCCTGACGTCAGCTCACGGATGTTTAAAGGGGATTGAAGTCTAGTTACAGAGCAGCGTAAAGAGCGCAGTTAACTTAAAATGCTCAGACCTCATGATGATATGCCAACAAGACGTAGTTTAAATGTAGGTAAATTAAGTTTTATCGGTGACATTTCTTTTTCCAAAAGACAAGATATGGTCCGGCGTCTGCGTCTATCCGAACTGTCAGACTGAACGCTGTCCTCGGTTTGTCGCGCGACCAATTGTTCTGTATTTATGAGCCTGTGAAATGATCTGGAAGTTGTAAAGCAGGTAAGTGCGCATGCTTTTGCCAAACAAGTATAAGTGTGTGAACTTGTTTACTTTAGCAAGATTGTTTATACAGATAGAGGCCCACTGGTTAAATGAATGTATTGCCCACTACGTTAACTGAAGACTGTCTGTGTTTCTGGTCCAGTTTTATAATTGAAACATCTGTTCAGTTTCACTCTGTCCTAGGTAGTGACCCATTTATTATGGTAAACACTGCTTGTAATACACAACCGCCTCATGTCAGAATGGGGGCCCTGGCATGGAAGCGGTGTGTTGGATGTGGATGCAAGATTTTGGACCGCTTCCTCCTGTTTGCTTTGGATGGATACTGGCACTGCCACTGTCTCAAGTGTTCCTGCTGCCAAGCCCAGCTGGCAGAAATTGGCTCATCATGTTTCACAAAGCGTGGCTTGATCCTCTGCAAAAGTGACTATATAAGGTCAGACTACAGAAACAACACTTTTGTTTTGTTATCTTCATCCTTAATATTTTACCAGCATTCACATCAAATGTACTAGATAAATGAAAGCAGTTATTTTGTTTGTCTAATGTAGTCCTATGTCACTGTAGTTAATAAAATATGAGGTTAGACTTAAAGAGATAGTCCACCCAAAATGACAATTCTGTCATCATTTACTCACCCTCATGTTGTTACAAACTTGTACGACTTTCATTCTTCTGTGGAACACAAAAAATATATTTTGAGGAATGATGATAACCAAACAGTGTGGATTATTCCTTTAAGGGAAAACAACATTGGACCCCACTAACTTTCATTTTATGATACTAAAAAATAAAAATATCTTTGTTTTTGTTCCAAGTGGGGTGAGTAAATGATGACAGACTTTCATTTGTGGGTGAACTATCCCTTTAGGAAACAAAGTGGTTCAAACAGCAATATGATAAGTAGGCTGTTAATGGCTTTCTGTGTTTGTGAAAGAGGAAAAAGACTAATGACTTGCTTATTAAAAGACATCTGTGATTCTGATATACAGATTATTTGGTAACAGCGGAGCCTGCAGGGCTTGCAGTAAGTCTATCCCAGCAAATGAAATGGTTATGCGAGCACAGGGCAATGTTTTCCATGTCAAGGTAATTTACTCTATTAAACGGACCTATATAAATACACTTCATTCATAAATTATCTACATTTTTACTCCTAGTTTATTGGCTGATATGCTAAAGTGTGTTGTTGGGGGGCAGGGTGCCTTGTAATGCGTTTTCTTCACAGTAATTTAATTTCTTTCTTTACTCTTGCAGTGTTTTGTGTGCTCTGTCTGCCAAAACCAGCTAGTACCTGGCGACCGTTTTCACTATGTGAATGGAAAACTGTACTGTGAGCGAGACAGGCCAACAGCTTCTGCGCGCAGAAACGACCACTTGGATTCACTCAGGGAGCACAACATATCCGAACAGGAGTCCTGAGCTCATCGTTTTTTTGCTGAGCTCTGAGAAAGAGACACTAATGGAGCACCTAGTTTCATATTCAAGACCTCATATAACCCAGTAGTTGCTTTGTCAGCTACAGTCCATTTTGTGAAGGTCTAATATTGTGGAAATTCAACGTATATGGTAATATCTGGCAGTTTAAATGAGGTTAACCATTGGAGCTGAAAAGTAATATCAGCGAGCATCCTTGCGTATCATAATCAATTATGAATTGGTTTTGCACAGAATGACCTTTCTTATATGTTGTGGACCTGCAATTTAGTTGTGGTGTCTGCTAGTTTTGAAATGGTGATGTGTGCTTCACTTTCAGGCAGTGAAAACACACCATCTTCCACTGGGGTGTGTGTGTGTGTGTGTGTGTGTGCGTGAGAGTGTGACATTTATCTTTTGGTAATGATACAGATATTGTTCCTGGTCTGCAATTACAGTATCATTGCACTTAACCTGTCCATAAATCAATTCTAGCAGCATCCAGGTTCTCCGCACTACAGATGATCTCTTGGAGATCAAAATGTTTAGTTTGTTTGTTTTAAATTAAGTTTGCTATAAAGGACCGATATTTAAAGTGTGTTGTGTATGAAGTAATATTTGCTTTGTTTAAAAAAAATGATTAAAAACCTTAAAAAAAAAAAAGTGATATGAGCTGTTTTCAGTTACTCTGATACATTTTAATGGGTTTCTATGATATATTGACAGAATTTATGGAGAACACCACCCTCTGTTGGCTGAAGGTAATTCTGTCACTCCATAATAACTCTAGAAATGTCTGTAAATAAGCCTTTGTTAAAAGATAAAAAGCATTTTCCAGTAAAACTGTGTTATATATGCTTGGGTCCATTTCATCATGTCCTAATCTGTAATTATATGAATGTTTTTCCTTGTGACCCAGCTAAGAATGATTAATGTACCTCCTCTTCTCTGACAGTCTGACTATTAGTCCATATTTCTGATGAGTATTATTGATTAATTTATCTAGATTCTATAGTAAGGATTTGTCCTTTTTATATGAGTTGTGTTCTGCCTATAAACTAAAATACATTGGGTGCTTCTATAAAATTGAATGAAATGAAAGTTGCTGCTCCTGCATAGTAAATCCAAATGAACTGAAATTAACCTATAATACTAATGAATGTTATTCATGCATCCATAAACAAAATTACAAAGGAATGAGTTGCACTGCTTCAACAGCACAAGTCGCTATAGAAGTCCTAATACATAATGTGGTCCTTGCCTTATAGAATCACAATGACTGTTGTGCTACTTCTTTAGAATAATGTCTATGCAATAAATGTTGCTAAACCAATAGAATAAGAAGCTTTTTACAGTCTATGATAAGAACCAATATAATTATATAATGTGTTGCTACTTCTATAGGCAAAAATCGCAATAGAATGAATGTTGTGTTTAGTCAAATAAATACTTGAAGGATCCTATTTAAGTCATTCTGTGATGGGGGGCCCCCTAATGGACCCCGGCCCCTAGTTGAGAACCGCAAACAATGTGTTACCGTGATAGAATACGTAACGACAGAACAAATTTTTGTTACTTGTACATAAAAAGTCTATAGAATAGGGTGACCAGATGTCCCGTTTTCTGGGGACAGTCCCGTTTTTTTGTGTTAAAATGTGTCTAAAATGCAAAATAATAGTTCAAAATAGTTAAAAGTGAAAAAAGTATAGGGCCTACAGTGTAAACAGCTTTTGAAAAGGAAAACATTAAAGCAGAACTAAGTAACTTTTTTTACCTTCATAAATAGTTTTCTAAGCCCATACGATGGTTAATTGACTTGTAGTGGTGTGTTTGAGGCGTGCACTAACCCCCTCTGGCACGTCTACGCCAGAAAACAGCACTTGCAAGTTGAGCTGCGCCGACCCGACACAATCTCGCCGCATGTTCACGTTCACGCGAGAGTGACAAAATGCTTTACGATAATTTAAAAACAATGTATATATTATGACTTTATAAGACAATTTCGAAAATTACCCACCTCCATCGAGTGTACTGTATTTGCAAAACTACTGCGCTGGTGAGCGTTGTAGTCCAGAGCTGTATTTACGACAGTGTGATTCACTGAAGGAAACTGTAGGGGGAGCTTCGCAAATCTGAGTTTCGCTTTAAATTCAATTATAAATGCTAACATTTGTTGAATGCCGTTTTATTTATCTTATGTTTTTATATTTATGTTGTTTTATTTTTTGTAAAGTGCTTTTGTAAAGTCATACTTTTGTTATAACATAATAGGCATATTATTTTGAACTGCTTTTATTATGGTTACTATTAATAGTTTTTTGGTGAATTGTATCAAAACCAGACTAAAAATCAAAAAATTATAATAATCAAACTAAATCATAATTATTAATGAAATAATAATAATAATAAAGCATTGTCCCGGTTTTTATAATTATTAGATAATAACAAATGAGATTTCTGCGATATTTGGTCACTTAAATAGGAAATGTCCCTGGTTTCCATTTCAGAAATCTGGTCACCTTAGTAGCCTATACAATGAATATACGGCTCCAATAAAATAAGCCCTCACACCCTACAGAATAAATCGCAGAACAATAAGTTGTATTATTTCTAACATAAAGTCCTTATAGAATAAATCCTAACAGAATTGGTGTTGCTGCTCCTATAGAATCACACTGTTGTGTTAGTTCAAGCCTCTGTTTTTGTGAAGCTGTTATTGATCACATGATCGAGGGTGGACTATCCGTGGCTGAACTGGGTGCGGGAACAGAAACTTGCACTTGGGTCGTTCTGCCACCCGCCTCCCCTTGTTCCGATATTAGCAGCAGAGCACTACGTTCACCCCAAATGCGTGGATCTCCTCTCTGAGCCCGGGTCTAAACCCCTACATTTACAACAAACCATCAGCTCAACCATGGGACCCTCTCCTTCTCCCGGCCATGCAAAGGATCGTACGCCAAATAAAAAGCTTTTCGCTTGAGACGGA
Organism: Chanodichthys erythropterus; assembly: GCF_024489055.1. Lineage (NCBI taxonomy): Eukaryota > Metazoa > Chordata > Actinopteri > Cypriniformes > Xenocyprididae > Chanodichthys > Chanodichthys erythropterus. The sequence goes on along the minus strand of NC_090236.1, from coordinate 25,900,686 downwards.
AACATAACAGCCTTGTTTTTTGGGAGTGACTCACCTCCCCTTCCCCAGAGTTTGATTCAAAAGAGTTCACAACCAAGATGGCCGCCGATCCCATGCAGGTAGGAAAAGTTTTTTATCTCGTGCAATATTGATGTAAGGAATCTTAAATGATGTAAAGTGTGCAGGGCAACTTTTATGCTTTGGAAACATAGTATGCGCACTTTCAAACCACTACTTTTCTTCCTTTGGGACGAGATTCTTCCTCCGCCGTAGAGCTCATGACACGGGAAAACGGGGAATGGGGCATGAAAAACATTAATGACAGGAGTTCAGAGCATGTATTTTCTCTCCTGCAGTCATAGTAGTGTTTCCACATAAAATCGGAGTGATTTTATGCGGTGTTGCCTAGTGGAAAACACAGAGTTTTGATGGATTGGAGTTGAAATCACTGGCTGTGTCTCAACTCAGTGAGCTGCCTAACTAGTCTGCAAAGTAGGTTGAAGACAAAACCTGAAACATATTTAAAGAAAGCTAATAAACAGTAGTTTAGTAAGTCCACTGCCGCCCTCTACCATTATTATTACCACCACTCAGCATCCCTGCAGTGAGGCGTAGTATGGGAAGTTGTTGAGTATATGAAGTTCTGTTCTGTTTATTTATGCTTGTTTTGAGATGTGTTTTCTACAAGTTATTTTGTAGTTATTCGGTTGGGGCTTGTCTTGCTTAGTGCTGAACTGTAGTCTTGTTTCTAACATTTTGAAACTAGTTATCAAGATGAATGTGTTTACAATGTAGGCTACACTTGTCTTTTAACACCATGGTTTGTTAGGTGATAAAAACTAACAAACTAAACAATTTAGACTATATATTAACTGTTCTAATTATTTTATTTATTAAACAAAGAAACTCTGCTTTTGAGACATCATAAATGTCAAGATAATGTTTTTGGCAAATGGATGGCATTTCCATAACTGCAGTGAGCTGTCATCCATTATAACTCGAATTATAAAATGCATTATTATTTGCTCTTACTATAATAGTTATTTGTTTGAGTCCACCTATTATCAACTTTTATGTTGTTCACATACGATATCTGAGCATTTGAAAATTCTGTTGTCTGGTATGCAAAACCATGCCCAGGCAGACATCATTCTGACAGTGTATTCAAATTACGAACAGGATTATAGAGTGTTTTTCAGCTATTTTAAACTGGAAATGACACTGTTGTTACCAAAACATGTTTTGTCAGCATTGTTCCAAGAACTGATAAGTCCAAGAGAATAATGGAAAGTGGAAGAGACACTGCTGTATAATTTGTTTTATGTGGTGAATAATAGGTCTGGTGACATTGTTGTTCATTAAAGTGCTCTTCAGGATTCTCTTCAATGTATGAAGGGAGATTTTCACCCCATCAGTTTGAGTTTTAATAAGCAAAACACATTATTAATGAAACCATTTTTTGTCCTATGGCGTTTTAATATTGATTTTGTGTGTGTGTGACCGTTGTCCTGAGTGTAGCACAGCGGGTGGTACAAGGGAGGAACTGGAAGAGTTGAGGTGCAACTAGATTTTCCTATAAAATGAAGTACAGAAGTTGCTTTTCCATGACCTTCAGTTGACCCATGAATCAGTGCTGTATGTGTAAGCATAGTGTCAGTTATTTTTTTTATTTAATTTTTTTGCAGGCAGTATGAAGTCATGCATGAAGACTGTAAACAAGAGAGTCATAAATTCTAAAAATTTCAGAAGATTCACCCCCAGTTTTGCTTTTAGTTATAACGGACAGGAAAAACGTAGGTCCTGTTTCCACCTGGTATTAAGATGCGTTGTGGACGACACTAAATACAGGTGTAAATGGGGTGTAAAACGTTTGGAGCTTGTCCACTTTTGACCACTTCCAGAGATAGTCGAAAACGCATTCAACCAGATTGATTTTTTTGTAGTTAAAGGAAGCCCTCATGTGGTCGAATGTGTTCGAACAGCCACTGAAGACTGCCTACTCTCTACCTACTGACCTAATGCATAAACATTATGGAAAGCGCACTAGACGGACGGGATTTTCACTTTGTCGGCTGAAGACCCAAGTTTGGTTTGAAGATGGAAAATGTACAAAGCACAATGTTCTCTCACCATTCCTGATTTCTAACATGCACTTGCCGCATTCGGCCGTATGTTTTTCCGTCATCATGGGCGCGTTCATATGTAAATTGCGCAAGCTTATTTTGACCATTAGAAAAGATCTGAAAAAACCCTTACATTTACCCGTCCATAGACCCTCCCCTTGAAGAAATCAGGACAGAAGTGGTTGAAAGTGGACAAACGAGATGGATTAAAATACCAGGTCTAAATGGGTGTCTCCCTCGTCCACTTGTGATCCGATAGACCAAAATGCATATTATTAAATCCAGGTGGAAACGGGGCCTTAATCAGCATATTCAGATATACTTTGAATTAATGACGCATAATTTTTCTGTACCATATTGGTTATCTGCCGATATCAGATATATTATTTGATCTGTTGATTGTTTTATTTTTATATATATATATATATATATATATATATATATATATATGGGTCATTGATGAATAAGGTTTTTAAAAGTGTAAAAAAATATTATGGAGACATAATTAAAGTTTTATTAAATGTTAACATTATATGTTTTATGTGGTTTGTATGTATGATTATGTGGCTTTTATAATCATGTAACACTGCTTTTGTCATTTTTTTTTTTTTACAAGATGGACAAAATTCGTCACCAAAAAAGTCATTAGGTTTAACCAAAATTTTGGTTTTACCGAATGACACTTTTGAATACAGAATGCCGATATTTTCAAACAATGCTAACAGGCTGATATCTAGCTAGCTAGCTTTCAAATAGTTAAGAGAGAGTTAGTTACTTTGCTTCATGACTATGTGGTCCTTTGCAGGTGTCTGAATGATGTCACATCCTGTCACATGATATCGATCCAAAATGGTCCGTTTATATTGGTTACTCCAAATGACATCAATGAAATTCATTTTTCCAGACATTCTTTCTCATAACAAAGCAACGACTTCTACACATAATTTTAATACCATTTTCCACTATGATGGAAAAATCATGCCAGAATAAAAAATATAAACATTTATCACATTTTAAGATATTTAATCACAAATGAAATGGCCTTATTGGCCTTTAAACTGAATAACCTTTTGACACTTCAAAATCTTTAAAATACCTTTATATGTAAAACCTTTTGGATTCAATAAAAGAGATCTAGTACATACTTCGAATATCATATCTTTGTTTTTATTATTATTAATAAGGCCTTTGGACAAAAAAAAAACAAAAAAAACATCACGTCATTGACCCATATATATATATATTTAGACAAAATAGTATTGAATTTTGAATATAAGTCGTTTATCAGTTATCAGCCATAACTGAAAATAAATTGACATATCAGTATCAGCCAGAATATTATTATCAGTGCATCCATATACATGTTCAGATTTAGACGTATTTGAATAATTCAGAAATATTTTGCCAATTTGTCTGTGCATATTTGACGAACCTCACCTTCACCCTTCCTTGGACCTGAATGATCACATTCTGCTGAAAGTTTTCAGTGCTTTGTTGTGAAATTTATTTATGGCTCCACTTTCCCCTGGAGGAAGATTAGAGGAGCCATGTCAGTTCTCTTACATGTTGTCATGAGCTCATGAAGAGCTGGTCTAAGCAGGATTTGGCTCACCCACTCAGACCAGTTATCCTCCCTGCTGATGTCAGTCATACTCTGTTTCTTAATGTGTATGTGTACCTGTTTTCGTTCATGCTTAGGTGCACTGGAAGATGTTAATGCAATAAAGAATGGCTCATGTTACTGCAAGCAACAATTAATCCTTATGAGGGAATTTCCTTAATATATTTTTGACTAATAATGTATTATTCTTTTATTTTTTGAATGGATAGAAGACCTTTATGTGAAAGTTGTAGGCTATCGACAGCGAAATATGCTAGTATATTTTGTGATGACTATAAAAGCTTTATTTTGTACAGGCTCACATGGTTTCGGAGCAGCTGGGCTTGGGGCACAACCTTGACCTGTCTGATACCATGGTGCAACAGAAGCTAGATGAAATCAAGGAGCAGATCAAGAGAGAGATCCGCAAGGAGCTGAAGATCAAAGAAGGGGTGGAGAACCTTAGAAAGGTCACCACTGAAAAAAAGAGATTGGCATATGTTGATAATATGCTCAAGAAGTCTAACAAGAAGTTAGAGGAGCTGCATCAAGAGCTGCAGGAACTCAACGCTCATATTGTGGTGAAGGATCCAGAGGATCTTCTCTTAGGTATGAGAAAAGCTATCATAAGTAATTCAAAGATCTGTAGCACTGAATAATATGACTATTATGTATTCAGATATTATAATTTTTTTTTGTGTATGTGTGTATAGTTTGGGGTAACTTTTTTTTTTTTTTTTTTAAAGAAATGATTACTTTTATTTAGCAAGGATGCATTAAAATCGATCAGAAATATTTTTGAACTTTCTATTCATCAAGACTCCAGAAAAGGAAATGTATCATGGTTTCCACAAAAATATTAAATATTGATAATAATAATAAGAAATGTTTCTTGAGCAGCGAATCAGCATACTAAAATGATTTCTGAAAGATCATGTGACACTGAAGACTGGTGTAATGATGGAGAAAATTCAGCTTTGACGTCACAGGAAGATGACATTTAAAATGTATTAAAATAGAAAACCTTTTAAATCTTTTTTTTTTTTGTCATTTTTATCGTCATGTTTGTCATTTCGTAGTCATCGTATTTCACAATATTTACAGTTTTTTCTGTATTTTCAAATAAATGCAGCCTTTGAAACTTTCAAAACCAATAAAAAAAATATGACCCTCAATTTAAAATATTACCACAAACATACAAATATATATATATTTTTTTATGTTAAGAATGTTTCAAAGGCTGAATTTTGTCAAAAAAAAAAAGTTTTCTTTTTTAATTGGTGCAATTTAAGATATTACCACAAACATACAAATATATGCAGGTTATATATATATATATATATATTTTTTTTTTAAAGGTCCCGTTCTTCGTGATCCCATGTTTCAAACTTTAGTTAGTGTGTTATGTTGTTGTTAGAGTATAAATAAAATCTGTAAAATTTTAAAGCTCAAAGTTCAATGCCAAGCGAGATATTTTATTTAACAGAAGTCGCCTACATCGAACGGCCAGTTTGGACTACATCCCTCTACTTCCTTCTTTAATGACGTCACTTAAACAGTTTTTTGACTAACCTCCGCCCACAGGAATACACAAGAGTTGTGTTTGTAGAGTGTGTTTGTCGCCATGTCGTCGAAACGCTGTTATTTTCATCCCGCAGTCCAATCACCGGGTCTGATTCCGGCTCAAATTGATAGGGTAAAATTAAAGACATGTTCACAATAACACTGAGCGCGTGCATCTCCACGTTATGGTAAGAGGCGTGACCTTTCCGGGCAAGATGCGCTAAGCTGCTGTCGAATCACAACACAGGAACCGCTGGCACAATCAGAACTCGTTACGTATTTCTGAAGGAGGGACTTCATAGAACAAGGAAGTCATCAGCCCGTTTTTATGACAGTGGAAACAGCGGTAAACAGATAAGTAAATTATGTGAAAAATACTGTGTTTTTTTTACACGCGAAACATGAACACATGTTATATTGCACACTATAAACACAATCAAAGCTTCAAAAAACCAGGAAAAACGGGACCTTTAATGTTTAGAAAGTTTCAAAGGCTGAATTTTGTCAATTTTTTATTTTTATTTATTTTTTTAATTGGTGTAGTCTTGGTGTAGTCAGTTTCCAGTGTGCCATCCTTATTGTTGCTATTTTTGAAATAATGTCTTGCTCCACAGTGTCCACAAAGACTTTTTTTTTTGCTTTGAGGATAATAAATAGCTATTACATGTGAGATATGTGAGCACCGTAACACAATACAGGTGTAACGGGTGTAGCAGTTCATCTAAACCGAATGATTACAGAGCAACCCTTTTTGAGCTATAATATATTATGAAGATATCTGCCAGAAGTTTGATTAAATCTTTTGCCCTGCTAACCACATCCTTATACGGGACAAGATTTAGCCTGGCATGGAAACATCTGATGTGAAGGGGTTTTTGTTTGGTGACTCAGCGCAAGAGGAATGTCGCCGCGTGTCACACCTCTGTGTTGACCTCCTCAGTCTGTGTCCGCTGAGCAGAAATCAGCAGATCTGCTTCCAGACGTGACTGGGAGACAACAGCGCTCCAGTGCCAGCGCCTCAGTGATGATGTCATAGGGCTATCTGTTGCTCAGCACTTGTTAGGAGTCCAGACAGTACACTTGTGAGGCTGTTGCCCTCACTGCTGACCCGGGTCAAGCCTTCTGCACCTCATTACATTACTTCTTACTTCAACGGCATAGACACAGTTGGTTGTTTTTGCGTGTCGCATGTACACCACTGGTTCAAAGTTTGCAATAATTAAGTTTTTTTAAAATGTTTTTCTGATCACCAAGGCTGCATTTATTTGATCAAAAATACAGTAAAAACATTAATATTGTTAAATATTATTACAATTTAAAGTAACTGTTTTCTATTTTAATATATTTTAAAATATAATTTATTCCTGTAATGTCAGCTGAAATACTCCAGTGTCACATGATCCTTCAGAAAACATTCTAATATCCTAATTTACTGCTCAATTGTTGTTAGCAATTATTGTTGGTGCTCAAAAATGTTGAAAACATTTTTGTTGCTTAATATTTTTGTGGAAAAAAATCTTTTGTACAATTTATGTACAATTAATGTGCCTTGCTGAATATAAAGTATTCATTGTTTTTAAAATGGTATTTGCCTCAAAGTTTTGAATGGTACACTCTTTAAAAAAAAAAAAAAAAAAAGCAAAACAATTGGGTTGTTTTAACCCAGCAGTTGGGTTAAATGTTTGCCCAACCAAAGTATGTTGGAAATTAACATTTATTAATATGTTTAATAAATGAACATTTATTAATAAGCTTAATGATTAATAATTAAACAATAATCATTTATTAATTTGCTCATTAATAAAAATTCACATTTTGATTATTGTTGCCTCTAGGAATCATGTGTCTGATTTTTAATTTCCAACCTATTTTGGCTTCATTTTAAGCCAGACATATATTGTAATTTTTAAACAATAGTTGGGTTAAATAAAACTACCCAGCAGGTTGGGTTAAATGTTAAAACAACTCAATCGCTGAGTTTGTCCATTTTCAACCCAACTTTGGTTGTTTTTAACCCAGCATTTTTTTTGTAGTGTATCATGGTTTCCACAAAAAATATTAAGCAGCACAACTGTTTTCAACATTGATAATAATAAGAGCAGCAAATCAGCATATTAGAATGATTTCTGAAGGATCATGTGACACTGAAGACTGGAGTGATGTTGATTTGCCACCACAGGAATTAATTACATTTTAAAATATATTAAAATAGACAACAGTTATTTAAATTGTAAAATTTCATAACATGATCGTTTTACTGCATTTTTGATCAAATAAATGCAGCCTTGGTAAGCTTAAGAGACCTCTTGCAAAGACATTAAAAATCTTTTGACCTGTAGTGTAAGTACAAAATAAATTGCTAGTCCAGTATGTTATAGGCCTATAATCTACTTTTAAGCACCTCTTAAGTCCCCTTGTAATAGGTTAGTAATACCTGCTGTGTGTGTGTGCGTTTTTCTCTTAACCTGCGGACTCTGTTTATAATAACCACAACAGAGGCATCTGTATTTATGCCTTGTGTAATGATGTGACTCAGGATTCTCCAGGTGCTCAACAAAAGACAATTGTTCCTCATTAACATGTGCTTCCCACACTAAGGTGCTCTGTGAAGATTTATTAATCACAGACAACCTTCTCGCTTCCGCTCTGAACTTCAACCACCTTCAAATTTTATATGTGCTGCCTATGAAGTAGTTTTGTTTAGATCAGTGCATTTTTGGAGATCTATTTTGGAGATCTATTTTTAACTACAGACTAAATGGTTTAACTCTCATTGATGGTTCATATTGTTTGAGGTTGACTGTAGAGCCATAAATAGAGGCACATATATGGCCAGGTGATATAAACAATAATAATAAAATTATAATAATAATTATATGTCAATATTTTTTTCAGACTTTTAAAGGTGCCCTAGATTCAAAAATTTAATTTACCTCGGCATAGTTAAGTAACAAGAGTTCAGTTCATGGAAAAGACATACAGTGAGTCTCAAACTCCATTGTTTCCTCCTCCTTATATAAATCTCATTTGTTTAAAATACCTTCGAAGAACAGGCGAATCTCAACATAACACCAACTGTTATGTAACAGTCGGGTTCATTAATCTGTACGCCCCCAATATTTGCATATATGCCAGCCCATGATCAAGGCATTACACAAGGGCAGGCAGTATTAACGTCTGGATCTGTGCACAGCTGAATCATCAGAGTAGGTAAGCAAGCAAGGACAATAGCAAAAAATAGCAGATGGAGCGATAATAACAGACATGATTCATGATATCATGATATTTTTATTGATATTTGTAAATTGTCTTTCTAAATGTTTCGTTAGCATGTTGCTAATGTACTGTTAAATGTGGTTAAAGTTACCATCGTTTCTTACTGTATTCACAGAGACAAAAGCTGTCACTATTTTCAATTTTAAACACTTGCAGTCTGTATAATTCATAAACACAACAAAAATCTCTCCAACAGTGTAGCATTAGCCGTTAGCCACGAAACTCATTCAAAATCAAATGTAAACATCAAAATAAACACTGTACTTACGCGATTAGACGTGCTGCATGACGAACACTTTGTAAAGATCCTTTTTGGGGGTTATATTAGCTGTTTGAACTTTTTTTATGTTGTTTAAGGCAAGCGCGAGCTCTTGGGGCGTGGAGCACGAGAATTAAAGGGCCAGTAGCCCTGAATCGTCTCATTTCTAATTATGCCCCAAAATAGGCAGTTAAAAAAATGAATTTAAAAAAACCAATGGGGTATTTTGAGCTGAAACTTCACAGACACATTCAGGGGACACCTTAGACTTATATTACATCTTTTAAAAAAAAGATCTAGGGCACCTTTAATGATATGAAATATATACACCACTGTTCAAAAGTTTTAGGGTTGGTAAGATTTTTTTAAGGCTTAAAGCCGTTGGAAATTAACAGTTTTTGTGGTTCAATTAAATTTAATATGGAATACAATGATAGTGAGCTCCCATTTCTGGACACCAACATTTTAAAAGTTGATCAAGTCTTATCGACAACGCTATATAGAAAACTGACAGATAGAAACAGCCTATGCATACCTCAAGTAGTCATGTGTGACCACTAAAACAGGGTTTACCCTACAGTCAGTTCCTAAGAATAAGACGTATCTGTTCAAATAGAACAGACTTTGATATTGAGTCAAGAAAATTGTATGATAAATTTTTAGCGCAAGGATATAAGAAACAATGGTGGGATTTGGCTTTGGAGAAAGTTAATATTTTAGACAGTGTCTCGATTTAAACATTCCAAAAAAAAGAAAAAATCACTGTTATGATGTTATGTTGGACCACATATACACCTAATAGCAAGGATGTCAAAAACATCATTAAAAAACACTGGAATATTTGAAACATAGATGAGAAATGTAAAGAACTGTTTAATGATGGACCTCTGTTTGCGTATTCTAGGGGAAGAAATTTGTGTGATTACTTGGTACATGCCAAATGTCCAGTGGGCTTTTTTCCATTCAGACATTATTTGGTTTGTCGTGACATAAAAAAGTTAATACGTTTTGAGCTGTTCTTAAAAACAGGAATTGGAAATCAGACATTTTATTTTTTGTTATTCAGCAAATGTGATATATTTACTTACTTTCCCTTTTGGCCTTCAATATGTGGGTAAGACCAGAGATTCCGTATTAGTGAACACAGAAGTGCTATAAATAGAGCTGATAGTAAATCACCAGTTACTCGACATTTCACAGAGGTAGGTCATACAGGTAATGAATTGTTTTCTTGTGCAATTACAAACTGAAATCAAATGGATTTTTCATCTTAATACTTTACTTTACAATGGTTTGAATGAAGACTTTAATTAGTCTAGTTTTTATATATTGTGAAGCTGTTTTTCCCCTCCTTCTTCCCCTTCAGATATATTGTTTAATTGTCAATTGAGTGAATGGACTATAATTGATTGACTGAATACACGTGTTGATATGTAAGAAACTCTATATAAAGATAAAATATTTCAAAAGAATGTGAACACCGAGGAAGGTCCTGTGACCAAAATATTTGAGTTTTTTTAAATGCCCTGAGCACTTTTTTTAAGTTTTTATTTATTTATTTATTTATAATAGAACATAAAAAAACCTTCAAGGTCCTTAAATAACATTATAAATGTTTTTACTGTCACTTTTGATCAGTTTAATGCATCCTTGCTGAATAAAAGTATTGATTTATTTTTCTTTTCTTTTTTTTAAAAAAACTTATTGACCCTAAACTTTTTTTTTCCTTCTCTCCAATCATTATTTTTAACAACCATTCATTGTTGCCAAGCAGCTTTAAAAAGTTTAATGTAAAACAGTAAAATATAGTTTAAAAATAAAGGCTTCGATTAATGAGCAGGAAGGAAGAAAAATTGTTATGCACCAACAGTGATATTGATTAACATTTCTTCTTTTTCAATTTATTTAGCCTTTTATTATATAGAACCTTGTTGATTCAACATAAAAGTAGAGGGAGAGAAAAGTGCTTCATGTAAATAAATTGACTATACCAACTGATTTGCTATTATTTCTGTTGAAGTTTAAATCAAAGATGCTATCAAAAACATCTTTGTGTGTGTTGCCAGCCACTATATTTTTTAATATTACCCAGCTCTGCAATCACATAAAGTGCCTTTGTGAGAGCTGATGTTTTTGTTTGTTATTAGCAGAAGTCTAACTGGTTTCATTTATCTGTAGAGGTGGGGGAGTTTTTTTTTCTAGTCTGGACATGTAAAGTAGCGCTGTGCTTCACTGAAATTATTTCAGTTTTCATAGTCCCTTATCACAGCCACACAAAAACATTCCTGGAAAACAGCAAGGCTTACGCAGTCACACTCATGAGAGTGCTCGCACCATATGGACAACTTATTTAAACTTGCTGCACCAATAAAAAATAATGATATATGAATTCAAAGCATAAATATTCATTTTTCAATTAGTGCAGCTTCTAAATGTGACTCTTAATGGTTCTCAAAGGTCAAACAAAGAATCAGGTACTTTTGTTGCAATATCCTTCCTCTTATTTGTGGTTGAGGCAAAAATCTGGATCTCGGCAGAGAAAACCGTATGAACTTAAAGGGTTAGTTCACCCAAAAATTAAAATTCTGTCATTAATTACTCACCCTCATGTCATTCCACACCCGTAAGACCTTCATTCATCTTCAGAACACAAATTAAGATATTCTTGGTAAAATGGCTCAGTGAGGCCTACATTGCCAGCAAGATAATTAACACTTTCACATGCCAAGAAAGCTACTAAAGACATATTTAAACCAGTTCATATGACTACAGTGGTTCAACCTTAATGTTATGAAGTGACGAGAATACTTTTTGTGACTTTATTCAACAATATCTAGTGATGGGTGATTTCACTTTTTCATGAAGCTTCAAAGTTTTACAAATCTTTTGTTTCGAATCAGTGGTTCGGAGCGTGTATCAAACTGCCAAAGTCACGCACCCCAGTGGTGAACCACTGAAATTTCAAAACACTTGTGACTTAACGAAGCCTCCTTTACTGAAATCACGTGACTTTGGCAGTTTGATACGCTGTTTTAAATATGACTTTAGTAGCTTTCTGGGCATCTGAATGTGTTAAAGGTGCCATCTAATTGAAAATTGAATTTACCTTGGCATAATTGAATAACACGAGTTCAGTACATGGAAATGACATACATTGAGTCTCAAACTCAAATTGTTTCCTCCTCCTTATATAAATCTCATTTGTTTAAAAGACCTCCGAAAAAAACAAGTGAATCTCAACATAACACAGACTGTTACATAACAGTCGGGATCATTAAGATGTACGCCCCTAATATTTGCATATGTTCATATAGCATATAGCTCATGTTCAAGGCATTACACAAGGGCAGCCAGTATTAACGTCTGGATCTGTGCACAGCTGAATCATCAGACTAGGTAAGCAAGCAAGGACAATAGCGAAAAATGTCAGATGGAGCGATAATAACTGACATGATCCATGATATTTTTAGTGATATTTGTAAATTGTCTTTCTAAATGTTTTGTTAGCATGTTGCTAATGTACTGTTAAATGTGGTTAAAGTTACCATCGTTTCTTACTGTATTCACGGAGACAAGAGTCGTCGCTATTTTCATTTTTAAACACTTGCAGTCTGTATAATGCATAAACATAACTTCATTCTTTATAAATCTCTCCAACAGTGTAGCATTAGCCGTTAGCCACGGGGTACTATCAAACTCATTCAGAATCAATGTAAACATCCAAATAAACACTGTACTTACGCGATTAGACGTGCTGCATGACGAACACTTTGTAAAGATCCATTTTGAGGGTTATATTAGCTGTGTGAACTTTATGCAGTGATAGAGTCGAGAGCTTGGGAGGGGGCGGAGAGCACGCGATTGAATCGGTGCATTTCTAATTATGCCTCAAAATAGGCAGTTAAAAAAAATTATAAAAAAAAAACGATGGGGTATTTTGAGCTGCAACTTCACAGACACATTCAGGGGACACCTTAGACTTATATTACATCTTGCAAAAAAAACGTTCGATGGCACCTTTAATTATCTTGCTGGCAATGGAGGCTTCCCTGAGTCATTGGATTTTATCTAAAAATATCTTAATTTGTGTTCTGAAGATGAATGAAGGTCTTACGGGTGTGGAACGACATGAGGGTGAGTAATTAATGACACAATTTTAATTTTGGGGTGAACTAACCCTTTAATTTTTGTTGCTCTCATACTACTCACTTTCTTTGGATCGGGATTCAGAAGCTATTACTATTTAATTGGTCCTTTCTAGTGGTGGTTGTGTGGTGAAATGGGTTCAAGCCCCCACAGGGGTCATCCATCATCACATTTGTGCCCTTGAGCAAGACACTTGAATAGATAATCCACCCAAATGAAAGCCATCTTCATGTCGTTCAGTCCGGTCTGACTGTCAAAAGAAGAACGTTGGCAAACAAACAACATTGTTGTCCATTGACTTCCATTGTATGGAAAAAACAAAATATATATTTCTCAAAATATCTTCTGTGACATGCATGTTCATGTTTGAATGATAAAAGGTGAGTAAACGATTATGGAATTTTCATTTTGGGGGGAAACTATCTTTTAAACTCTAGGCTGCTCCTAGGTTTCTCTTCAGATCCTACTAACTTTCTGTCATGTGTTTCCCAGAGTGCCCTCTTACGCTGGACAGCCCTAAAAGTGAAGCACGAACATGCACTAGCAGCAGCAGACTAGCGGCCCTGAAAAAACAGAACGACATTGAATTGAAGGTGAAGCAGGGGGCCGAGAACATGATCCAGATGTATTCAAATGGCTCCTCAAAGGTATAGTACCATTTGGTTTTATTTAATGACTCTTTCTGCCTGAGTTTTTTTCTTTTTACCAGTGATGTAGAATCAGTGATTCTGTTGTTTTGGCCCTTTTTTGAAAGAATTCTCTTATGCTCACCAAGGCTGCATTTATTATTCAACAGTGAAAACGGTGATATTGTATAACAGTATTACAAATTTTAAAATAACTGTTTTTGACTTGAATATATTTTAAAATGTAATTTATTCTTGTGATGTCAAAGCTGACTTTTCAGCATCATTACTGTGTTCTGTGTCACATGATCTTTCAGAAATCATTTGCATATGACAATTTGATGCTCAAGAAACTTTGCTTATTATCAATGTTAAAACCAGTTGAGCTGCTTAATGTTTCTGTGGAAACCATGATACATTTTCCAGGATTTTTTGATGAACAAAGTTCAAAATAACAGCATTTATTTGAAATAGAAATATTTTGTAAAATTATAAATGTCTTTACTCAAACTTTTGATGAATTTATTGCCTCTTTGCTAAAAAAAAAAAAAAAAAAGCATTAATTTCCTTCAAATAAAAAAATCTTACTGACTATAAACTTTTGAATGGAAGTGTATGAGCAAAAAAAAAAGGCCAACATATAAAATACATCTAAATTCACTTTGTTCGAAACGCAGACCCCAGAACTTCTGCTTTTCTTTAATGACATGTTTGAGTGCAGCTTGCCTGAGAGGTTTGGCCACAGGAGTGGCGCTGACGGTGAGCTTATTCCCTTTGGCTACACGCACACACACACACACACCACCGTCAGGATGTGGAGTGTTAACAGGCCTGAAGCTCAGTGTAGCCCTATGGGAAATTAAACAAGGGCTGATGTCAACCAGGAAATGACTTGTAAACGGAAGCCTTTCCTTCTCACAGTCTCTCAGACGGGACACAATCCCTGGAATATGTTTAGCCTTTGACCAGCCTGCACGAGAGTCCTCTCAATGTTAAAAATATTATTATAGGTGTCTAAATGTCTAATAAAATGAAGTGAAAATTTCCTGTCAAACATTTCATCACATAAAATTTATATTTGTATTTGCATGACTTCTATGACTGTTGTTGACTTCACAGGACAGAAAACTGCTTGCTACAGCACAGCAGATGCTTCAAGACAGCAAAACAAAGATCGAGTTCATCCGAATGCAGATCCTCAAAGCAAGCCAAACCAGCGAGCTCAGCTTTGACAACAATGATGTCATTGGTAACACTCAAACGTAGATCCTCCAGCATTAGCATTCACAGTTCAACAAAACACAAACTAATAAATGTATTTGTGGCATTGTGGTGCAGCCAAACCCATCATCAGTCCACTGGACCTGCGGGTGGAGGAGCTCTGCCATCACACACGGATAGAGTACGCTGTAGCCGAGGGGGCCAAGAATGTCATGAAGCTGTTGGGCTCTGGTAAACTGGCCGAGAAGAGGGCGCACTCAGAGGTATTTTCAACTTGTGTCATCATCGTCTAAAAATGGCCTCATGGTGCATCTGCACTATTTTTAAGTTTTAACATGTTATAGCTTTCACCTTCTGACCCTTGCAGTCTTTGAAAACAAGGTGGTCAGAGAGACCACCAGCACTGTACGAGCTTGGAGTTTGAGTTTATTTGACATGAGAAGTAGCAATACAACCACGTTAAATCTTCTTTGTTAAGGATAACGCAGTAAAGTTGCATTCAATTATTTCCGTTGTGGTGTGAGTCATTCTCATGACGACGGTTTTGTTTGCATCTCCTCACATACAACCAATTCATACACACAAAAAATAACTTCAAAAATACATATACACAACAACAACAATACAAATACGTTCAATTAGACATCCTATCTAAAAGCTTGACATAAAATAAATTCTGTTCTATATTCTATAAATCTACTCTATTCTATTTATTTGTATTTTATTTTACACAAGTAAGGAAGATTACCTTTTATTATAGGGCTGCAACGATTAATCGCGATTAATCGTTTGCAAAATAAAAGTCTGTGTTTACGTAACATATATATGTGTGTGTTCTGTGTATTATAATTATGTATATATAAATACACACACATACAGGTATAAAGTTTAGAAATATATGGATGTATTATAAATATATATATATATATATTTATATATTACATATAAACATAAATATTTTATATATAAATATAACATTTTTCTTAAATTTATACATGAATGTGTACGTAATTATATACAAAATTATTATACACAGAACACACACATATATATTACGTAAACACAGACTTTTATTTTGCAAACGGTTAATCGTGATTAATCATTGCAGCCCTACTTTATTATAAGATTATTAATTTCATTTCTGAGCTTACTTGTGTGAAATAAAATAATTTAATTTCTAAGCTTGTTTGTAAGTTTGAAATAAAAAGCAAATAAAAATTATTTATTTCTGTCATGTTCTTTACAAACATGGTCACTATCTCCTTGATAGTCGTGACGTAACAAATACTGGTAATTAGTAATGAACCGCACTTCTACAGGATTTATTCATCTTTGTTTGTTAATTTCAACATGAACAAAGTAACAAATGTATTGCTCATGGTTAGTTCATGTTAGTTAATACATTAACTAATGTTAACACATGAACCTTATTGTAAAGCGTTAGCCAAATACTCTTTCTGGGTCCAAGCTTCTACACCATTTCAAGTGAGAACAGCTGTATATGAGCACTATTAAATTATTTAAAGCACAAATTTAAGCTAAGCTATAAAAACTCACAATGTACACACTATTGTCTCTGGTCTCATGGCATCCCAGACACCAATATTTTAACGATTCATTAAGATGAATCATTGTCTGGCCATCTGAGATTTCAGTATGGAGATAAAGGTTAGGATTGTTTTTTTTTTTTTTTTTTTTTTTTTTTTTTTTTGATAGTACTACTGCACGCCATGAGAGTGTATATCAGCATAGTGTTTGTTTGATTTTGGGATCTGATAGACTCTGTGACGTGATGTCAGACTTAACAACCGCATGAAGAGCTGTATGAAAATTCCCTTTTTGTTTTTGATGTAAAAAATATTAAACAAGTTTGGAACGACATGAGGATTAGTTAATAATGACAAATTAATTGTTGGTGAACTGTTCTTGTAATGCTGTTGTTTTCAGTTTAGCATTTACAAAGTAAGGTTCATGTATGCATCCATCTAACTGCCGTTAATCTCTCCACTGTAATTCTGTGAAATCCAGGCCCAAGCCAGATTCAATGAGTCCAATCAGAAGCTGGATTTGTTGAAGTATTCCCTGGAACAGAGACTCAATGAGCTTCCTAAGAACCATCCCAAGAGCAGTCTAATCATGGAGGAGTTATCGCTCATGTCCTCTCCGGCCCTCAGTCCCCGCCAGAGCTTCATATCCACACAGAACCACAACAGCACTGTCAAGAACCAGTACAGCACCAAACCAGCTGCACTCACAGGTGAAAATAAAATTGAACATTTATGATCTTATAAAAGCTTTCTATTTCAAAATGCTGTTCTTTTGAACTTTCTATTCATCAAAGAATCCTGAAAAAAATGTCACAGTTTCCTCAAAAGAAATTAGCTACTGTTTTCAACATTGATAATAGAAATGTTTCTTAAGCAGCAAATCAGCATATTAGAATGATTTCTGAATGATGCTGAAAATTCAGCTTTACCATCACAGGAATAAATTACATTTTAATAATATTCATAACATAAGAGACTTCTCTCAAAAACTTTTTTTTTTTTAAATCATACTGACCCCAAACTTTTGAACAGCAGTGTATTTTAATGGTGACTGTTATTGACTAAAACAGGCAAATTAGAGGTTCGACTCATGGGATGTCAGGACCTGTTAGACAGTGTTCCTGGCCGGTCAAAAGCCACATCGGTGCCGCTGCCCGGTTGGAGCCCCAGTGAAACACGCTCCTCTTTCATGAGCCGTGGGAACCGCAGAGGAACCAGCGTTCGAAATCTCTCCAAAAATGATGACTTGTCCAGTTGAGTAGTTCTTAGTGCTTACTTTCAAGTGGCTTTTCACAAACCTTTTATTTGACTTTATGCAATTAAAAATAAAAGCACTGTGGATTTGAGGAGCTTAATATGTGTGTCGTGTGTGTATGTGTTTCTGTTTGTCTCCAGATGAGATTAGTGCTGTACTGAAGCTTGACAACACTGTAGTTGGTCAGACCAGTTGGAAACCTGTCAGTAATCAGTCGTGGGACCAGAAGTTTACATTAGAGCTAGACCGGGTAAAACTCGCAGTACTTGTTTATTTATACATGATACATTCATAACACTCCTGCATCTTATTGTATATGCTATGGCAAATGTTTTTATTATACCATAGTCTCGTGAGCTGGAGATCTCAGTGTATTGGAGAGATTGGCGGTCTCTTTGTGCAGTGAAATTCCTGCGACTGGAGGACTTCCTGGACAACCAGCGGCACGGAATGTGCCTTTACCTTGAGCCACAAGGGACTCTGTTTGCAGAGGTACCTTTACAATATTGTCTCTCAGCGATCAATACTTTCTCACAAAGAGCCCTCTGATTAGCAGCCCGGAGCTCTGTGAGAAAGTCAGAGGAATTCCTCACGCTCAGTGGCCCCTGAAACCCCTGGGCAGGTTTTCCCACCTTTGCTTCTTTAAAGAAACTGAGCCTAGTAGATCTGAAGTGGAATTTGATTAGTTTTAAGAGCTTGATCTAAAAGCCATTTTTGTTACAGGTTACCTTTTTTAATCCAGTCATTGAGCGAAGAACCAAACTCCAAAGGCAGAAGAAGATCTTTTCAAAGCAACAAGGTGAGGGCATCTACTCTACATAGTATCATGGTATTATGATATTTTTGTAATTGGGCAATTCATCAGACACTGTAAAGGAGTCATTTAGGGTTTCTTGCACCAAAAACAATTGGATTAATCCGTCATTGAAATGCCTTATTTTCAAAAATGTCACTTTAGTCAATTCATTGGTATTTAACAAATTTGACTGTCTTTTCTGGCAAAACCAGCTAAGTCCATGTGTGCTACCTCTTTGGACAACAAGACATAGTAAAACATCAGTTTCTGTCAGTTTTACAGCAGCAAAACTTGCAAAATCCTGTCATCGCCAAACATGATGATAACTTGCAGCTCGGCAATTGAAAGCCGGCTCATACGCACACCGTCATCTTAAAATCATATGATTTGATGCACGTCTTCCAAATGGTTCTTCTGCGGAGGCTTTTGCTGACAAAGTGAAGTGGCGTTTAGCAGTTCCTGCCAACAAGCCGGTATTTCAGAATGGGCTGTAGCTGGAATTAACAGATATTTAGAATTAGGTGGTATTTAGTGACCTTTGCATCTGAACTCTTCAAATGTTTTTACACAAAATTTGATTAAAAATGCAAAATAACCTTTTTTTTTTTTTTCTTCTTCTTTTTTTACACAAGTTGACAACTGGACGCCACTAAAATCCTCATAAATAGATGGGGTAAATATTAAAATTGCCAAAAAAATAACTCATAATGGGCCAATTATAAATGCAGTGTCTTTTTCATGCTGGCGCATTGCTTATAGTAAAGCAAAACAGTGATTTATTCCCACCTGTCAACAGACCTGGGCTTCAATCCCAAATCTGCACCTGCCCTTTCTTCCTTTATTTTTCTTTGTGAAACACCATTTGGTTCAAGTTATGTTATTGTCATTGTAGCTTCTTGTTTATATTACCATTTATCTCTGTATAAAGTAGTTTATAGGGGTCTGATGAATGTGTTTCTTCTTGTCTCCCGTGTCTGCAGGGAGAACTTTTCTGCGGGCCCCTCAGATGAGCATCGGTACATGGGGCCGGTTGGTGAGGAGAGCCATCCCTTCTCCCAATAACTCATTTACTCCTCAAGTGGCTGAACTGGCAGCTGAGACTGGACACAGCAGTCAACCAGGAACCCCTGCTTTGAGGAGGTATGAACATACAATACACGCTTACACTGGTAAACAAGTCACTTTTGTCAAAGCAGTGCTTTTATGTGTTTGTATTTGTCTGCCCTCTCTAGTGACCCAATAGTGACAAAACTGGTCTTTGACAAAGACACTACACCAAAGCATTACTCTCCTGTTAGTATAAGAGAAGTCCTGCCTGAGAACCAGATCCCCAACAAAGAGCGAGAACAGGTAACATCACACGCTCTCATGTGGTTGTTGTAGAGATAAGCCACACGGGCATCTGAATTGATGCCATCTGTTTCCTTGAAAGCACAGTTAAAGACTCTGAGGATAAAGATCTGAAGCAAACGTGTGATTCATGTTCAGTCTCTCATCTGCCCCCTTGCATTTAAAGGGAATAGGAAATGCCTTCACCGTTACTTTTATTAACATAAAGATAACAGCTATCCAGTCTCATCTTGTATAAACAGTGGCAGCTGAAAGGCTTTTTTCCTTTTACAGGACACTTTGACCACATTTGACTACCGAAATGACAGGAATAGCATCATTGTTCAGTCTGACCTTGAGGAAGTCGTGGAACGTGAGACTCAACCGTCAGCATTACAGCTCATAACTGTCCAAAAGAACACAGAAATAAGGTGAGCTGTTTATAAGTCTTATGTTTTTTTTTTTGTACTAACAAATACACTTGGCTTACTGAAGGCCTTTTGTTTTTTAGGGAAGAAGAAGAAGAGGAAGAACAGTTTCATTTCAGTCTTAAAGACTTTAAATGTGTTGCAGTGTTAGGACGGGGTCATTTTGGAAAGGTACAAGGCAGTTTATGCTTATTAGTTTAATAATAAACAAATAATTTAATAACTGTTAAATGTAATCTTTATCCAATCTCAGAATGAATATCTTATATGAATATTTTTCATACTGAACATTATAATTTTGTGTTGCCTAAATTCAGTTTGTGTGTGTGTTTATTTACTTATTTTACCATTTATCGGTTATTGTCCATAACATAATAAGTGTCAACTTGTCGGCATCTGTTTTAATATTGATAAATCCCAAATCTTTTGCTATTAACCTCTTTAGTAAGTGCTTTCCAGGTTTTTTTTTTTCTGTGATAGTTCATAAAAGAGACTTGTGGATGACTATACAACAACCACCCAGAATCCCCTAACAACACCTTAGCAACAGATTTGGTGCCCTGACAAATAGCCTAACTAGTTGCGGCGACTTTTGCAAAGGCAAACACCATTTACAGAAAATGTAAACATCTAGTTTTCATTACATCTGTATCACTTTACCTTTTCCCTCAGGTGTTATTAGCAGAATACAGTATTACAGGTGAAATGTTTGCCATCAAGGCCCTTAAGAAGGGAGATATTGTTGCCCGTGATGAGGTTGAAAGGTAAAATGTTCTATATATGATCATTTTTGAGCAACACTTATCAACTACTAGCTCTTTGCTCTTATTTTATCATGTTATATTTTCTATTTTCCAAGTTTGATGTGTGAGAAGAGGATATTTGAGACTGTGAACAGCGTGCGGCACCCGTTCCTGGTCAATCTTTTTGCGTGTTTCCAGACCAAGGAGCATGTGTGTTTTGTGATGGAGTATGCAGCAGGAGGAGACCTCATGATGCACATTCATGCCGATGTGTTTTCAGAGCCACGGGCCACGTGAGTGACACAAAAGTTCTGCTTTTTAGATTATTGTAATCAAGCCTTTATCAGTAATACATCTGTTTTTCTTGATTGTTGCAGGTTTTATGCAGCTTGTGTCGTCCTGGGGTTGCAGTTTTTACATGAGCACAAGATTGTATACAGGTGTGTGGAAAAATTGGTGGTGCCCTGTAGTTAAGACCCGATATACTTCAAGGGAAATCGAAGAACAAACTGGTGTGACTTAATTTCAAACAAAATCAGGTCAAAACAAAGTTTGTTTGGAGTTTGTTTCTGGAGTTGAAAACAGCATGCCGAAGCGAACTTTCCAGAAAAGTTCACTCCGGCCTGTAAACGCCTTCCAACTCCTATTGGTTTGTGCCAATTATGTAATGGGTAGGTGTGCGCTAAGACCCATCTTCTTCTCCGGTTTATTTCTTCTGTTCAGTCCATCAGGGTCAGATGTCCTGTAAAAATTTGGGTTATGTATATGCTTTATTTTTAAAATTAAGTTTTTTCCCAAGGCATTGTTAGATGCAAGTGTTTCCTGTCATAGCTATACAAAGATTTGATTTCAAAAACAGTATCATAGCTATTACTTGTTATGATTTTAAATCTGTATCTAACCTCAGAACAATCTCAAAGTAAAAAGGTGCTAAAGTCTGAATTTGTGGTTGCTGTGCTTTAAAATTAAATTCATATAATCTTAATTCAAGTGATGAAGGATTTTGAAAGTCTGACAGTAATCAGTGTTGAGTACTACTGTAAGGATAACCCTGCCTGGTTTCAACTCAAAATAATTAAGTTGAAAATATTCATTAGAAAAGTAATCAAAAAGTAATCACATTTAATCAGTTACATTACTTTAGTTAAGTAATTGAAATAGTTACACTACTTATTACATTTTAAATAGGGTCATTCAAAAAGTAATCAGAAGTAATCCGTTACATTAATAAATTGAAATAGTTACACTACTAATTACATTTTAAATAGGGTAACTTGTAATCTGTAACCTATTACACTTCCAAAGTAACCTTCCCAACAGCACATGCAGTGCACCGCATAAATGAGTACACCCCCTCTGAACAAATACAAAAGATGTATTTTCTTTATGATCACTAATACAATTCATGGAAAGATGGCAAAACTAAAATGTATATTAAACATATACATAATAAAACTATAAATAGTAAAAATAAATAGTAAAAATATATGTCATTAATAGCCATAAAATAAGTAAATTAACCAATTTTGTTTAAATTAATGATTGCAGAAATGAGTATACACTAGATTTAATTCAACAAATGTATAATATTCTAGTACTTAGAATGCCCTCCATAATTTTGAATATACTGCTCTGACCCTTCTTGGCATGGAGTGTACAAGTTCATGACATCTGTCTTGTTTAACTCCTGGATGATGAGCTCCTTAAATGCCCTGATCTTTAATGGGGAGTGTTGCTCAACTCATCTCTACAGAATCCCCCACAGGCGCTCAAGAGTTTTAAGATTGAGTGCAATACATGTCCACAGAAGGTTTTTCACCTTGGGAGAATGCATATCCTCATTGTCATGTTGAAAAAATGCCAAACAATGCCGGGAATGAGGAAAGGGTAACATCTTTTGTTTCAAGTTTGTGTATTAAATTACACAGTGGTATGGGAATTCATGAAAGCATTGATAAAGCACAACTCTCACACACCTTCAGCACTCATACATCCCTATATAAGAGCTTTAGTACCACTGAACTTTACTGTGGGAACCAGGCACTTCTCACTGTACTCCTCCTCTAGCAACACCATAACATTTTGGATGCTGTTAGATACAAAATGATGGATTTGGTCTCATGAGACCAGAGTATTGATTCCCAGAGTCTATATTTTGTAAATATGAGCTTTGGAAATGGCTAACTGACTTTATTATGCTTTGGCTACAGTAGGTAGTTCCAGTGAGAACAACAACCATGCATGTCATTTCTCCAGGCTGCATCTTACTCTCACTCTTTTCATAGCTTTTGCTGGCTCTGAGACACTCACTTGATATTTCTCCTGCTCTTTGTCTAGCAAAAAAATCCCTCATCACTAAATGAAAGCTTAAAATGAAGGCCTGATTTTTCAGGGGCCTTGTCACAAGTCCATTGTTTTTGAATTTCTGTGTTACTTTTGCTATATTTTCACACTTAAAACAATGATTTGGTAATCCTCTAATACCACTGTCCTCTTTTGTGCTAAGAAATAAGTCTCCTGATAGTTCTCTCTCAAGTGATTCCACTGTTGTCAGCATTAAGTCTGAGAATGATTCAGTTGGCTATATAACACTTTTAATGGTCAAGAAATGACTTCTCTTTAAATGTTTTGGTTCAACATACTTACCTGTTGATCAAACATTGCCTTAAACTTACACCAGAAAATGTTTTATTTTGTTTTATTTAGTAACTTTTAAGAGGGTGTACTACACAACATTTTATCAACTTGAAAAGAAAATCTTATTTTCCTGAATAATTTTGACATGCTTCTTTGGTAATTGATTAATCAGACTTGCTGGAACATTATATCTCTAAAGAACCCTAAGATGTCTTCTAAGTAATTGCTGACTTTCAGAAGTTTCAGAGGGGTGTACTCATTTATGCTGTGCACTGTATTTACAAATTCATCTAAACGCTGCTCTTGTCAATGTGGCCGGCGGTAAGATGTTGCTCGCTGGTAACGTATTTCAAACTTCTTTTATACCCCCATGCGAAAAAGGAAAAAGAACTTCACCACAAGTATATCGGGGCCTTTAACTATTCAAATGTTGATACAAATGTTCATTGTTTCTCATTTAATTAATTTGAGGATTAATCAATGTATTCTTCAGAGATCTGAAGTTGGATAACTTACTGCTTGACACAGAGGGATTCGTCAAGATTGCTGACTTTGGTCTTTGCAAAGAAGGTAAGGGTATGTTTGTTGTTGTTGTGTTGCCCTCTGTACAAGCACCAGATGCACATGTTCTACCTGTTTCTGTGTTAGGAATGGGTTACCAGGACAGAACGAGCACTTTCTGTGGCACTCCAGAATTTCTGGCTCCTGAAGTGTTAACTGAAACATCCTACACACGTGCAGTGGACTGGTGGGGGCTTGGCGTGCTCATTTTTGAGATGCTTGTTGGGGAGGTCAGAGCTCATCCACTTCAGTTTTTCATTTCTTCTTCATCTCTCCAAATAAACTATTGTTTAAAAGTTAGGGGTCTGCAAGATTTTGTAATATTTTTGAAAGAAGTCACCAAGGCTGCATTTATTTGATAAATAAAAAATGATAGTATTGTGAAATTATTATTACAATTTAAAAGAACTGTTTTATAATTTAATATATTTTAAAATGTCATTTATTGCTGTGATGGCTGAATTTTCAGCATCATTACTCCAGTCTTCAGTGTCACATGATCCTTCAGAAAGCATTCTAATTTGCTGATTTGGTGCTCAAAAAACATTTCTTAAAATTATCAATGTTGAAAACAGTTGTACTGCTTAATATTTTTGTGAAATCTGTTATACGTTTTTCAGGATTCTTTGATTAGAAAGTTCAGAAGAACGGCATATATTTGAAATGGAAATCTTTTGTAACATTATAAATTGCCTTTTACTGTCACTTTTAAACAATTTAATGCATCCTTCCTGAATAAAAGTATATAAAAAAACAAATCTTACTGACCCCATACTTTTGAACGGTAGTGTGCCTCATAACCATAATTCTGATCAAGGCATATGGAAACAACATCACTATCAATCATAAATCATCTTTAGGTTCAAAAAGAGTTTGTGTAGCCATTCTGTGTGACTAAGTGGATTTATGTTTCCATAGTCTCCATTTCCCGGTGATGATGAAGAAGAGGTGTTTGACAGCATTGTGAATGACGAGGTTCGGTACCCAAGATTCCTCTCAACCGAGGCCATCTCCATTATGAGAAGGGTTGGTATCAAGAGCAGCTTTATCAGTGTGGATTTACCAAGTGTAGACAAATTTTGTAGTAGTATCAGTCTTATCAATTTATTTAACTTTTGCACAGTTATTAAGAAGGAATCCAGAGCGACGACTTGGAGCTGGTGAACGCGACGCACAGGATGTGAAGAAACATCTGTTCTTCAGGGTAAGTTCTGAACCATCTGGCTACATATTTTGAATCCTCCTTCCAAGAATTTTCCCCCCTCTTTCTGAATATAAATATTACTTGTAACTTATTCTTCCAGAATATTGACTGGGATGGATTATTAGCAAAGAAAGTGAAGCCACCATTTGTACCCACAATCCAAAGTTCCAGTGACGTTAGTAACTTTGACGATGAATTTACCTCAGAGGCTCCGGTGCTGACACCGCCCAGAGAACCCCGGCACTTAAACCAGGACGAGCAGGACCTGTTTGTAGACTTTGACTATATTGCAGACTGGTGTTAGCTATGTGTCGGCATCCCTCCCTCTACACACACAGATGCAGATAATGTGAATCAGACCATTTGCAGATATCCCAATTCTGTTTTCAGTGTTATTTTAGAAATACCACAACCCCTTCTCTGTTTTGACATTTCATCAGAAATGATTGGACCTTAGCAGTGATTGAGGAAAAACATGAATTGACCAGTATAGTTTTCAACTATACTGACAACTAACCACAGCTCATGATGAGAACCATGTGATCCGGTGTCTTACTGGCACCCTCTAGTGTTGTGGAGATCAGTACACCACATCCACATTCCCACATAATTTCATGTTACACTGAGAATCATGAGCCTTGATTTTGATATTTTTGTATTTGAAGCATTTACAATGTGAGTGGTTAAAAAAAAAAGTCTGTCAAATGTCAATGTTAATTATTTGGAAGTATTTTAAAGCCATAGACTGAGATGATAGGTATCCGATACATCCAGTGAATGTACAATTTGCCACCATTACCAAAACATCTAGCCATTTTTAAGCAATGGAGTCTATACTCTTCCCTACAGTACAGTATTAATGCATTATGATCCTAGTTACAATGAAAACTGCAAATATTTACTACCATAATTACAACTCTAGTCATATATATATATACACATCATAGTGCTCTGAAACAGGAAATGTATCTTCTTTTATTCATTAAGTTATTTTTCTGTCAGAGAGTCATGTTTTTTTTTTTTTTTAACCAGACTTAAGCTGTCAGTGGATTTACACTACCGTTCAAAAGTGTGGGGTCAGTAATTATAAATATATAGCACTTTAGACCGGAGTAATGGCTGCTGAAAATTCAGCTTTGCCATCACAGGAATAAATTATATTTTAAAGTATATTCAAATAGAAAACTGTTACTATCATCATATTACCAAATCTACCAAATAAATGCAGCCTTGGTGAGCATAAGAGACTTTCAAAAACATTTAAAAAAAATCTCACCAACCCCAAACTTTTGAATGGTAGTGTGTGCGTGTGTGATAAGCAATCACATTACCTCATTTGTTGAGTTAGCACTAGTTGTTCCCTACTGAAATTCATTTCGAGGGCTTTTGTTCACAAAAAACTCATAAATGATGGACATGAGTCATGACAGACTGGAATCCATGCTAGACACCAAATATCAACATGAATATACAAATAACTCTAGTTGTTCAAACATGCGCTAGAAGCATCATATGTCTAATGAGCAATCCAAATGGAGGGGTTGATGCTAGTTTGAGGTTTGGTGTGTTATATAGGTCACACTACATGAACACTTTCAAGCTGGAAGCACTAATTATTGTCTGAAATATCCGTGTTTTATCTAAATTGTGGGAAACAATGGAGTGTACAAAGGTTTTCTACCCACTACTTATGTCTAAGCATGATGCAAAGGAAATGTTTCAATGGTACAGTTGTGAAGTTTGACTTGACAATGGTGTAAATAACAGGTTTTGCTTAAACTGTCAGCCATCATGAATGCAAAAATTAAATGTTTATTATGTAAATTGTGAGCCTCTTTCTGAACAATTTGTAGAGGTTTTAAATGATGTCACTTCAAAAAGGATTCTCTGACGTTTCATGAAAATCTTTATAATAACTGAACTGTGAATACAGGAACAGAAACACAAACAGAAACTCACTTCATACCGTTTCCCTCGTGAAATAAAAAAAAGAGGGAATAAAACCATTTGTGAGCTACACGCTTTCAAATCTCAAGGTATTTGTAAACCTGATTTTGGGATTTCCAAGATGTTCATCATGCTTTTCTGAAAAGCACTTTTTATTAAGTTACTAAATATAATGCAAACAAGCTAACAAAATAATTTCCTACAAAAGAAAATGTTACAGTAAGAAATATGCCTAGTTGGAACCACCAATCAAATTCCCACTTGGACATATGTACAATATTATATACACACAAATGAAAGTACAGCCTGTAATCTGTGTTTAATATTGGAATGTGTCTTCTGCACTTTGCCGAATCCTGCCGTTGTCTTTTCAAAAGGCTTGTGCCTTCAAGGCAAATTTTAAAGAGAAAAGGGCAAAAATTCTGAAAGTACAAAGAGCGGTGAGCGTGGGGCACATGGGTGTTCACAGTTGAGGCAGTTTATCCACAGGTGTGTCAAATTTGAAGTCGGGAGGAAAGAGATCGGCAGCGCGAGGGTAAATGAGACGGTAGGACTGACGGATGGTGACGTCTGCCACTCCAGCAATGTCCCCAATCTCTGCGTTAGAGGAAAATAACGTCACATATCAAGGACACCAACATAACGCTATTTGTTTTTGATTATCACAATACACGACTGGATTGTTTTCCCTTACCTTTCTGTGTCTTCTTCTCAGCAGACGCTTGCGAGGCCATGTAAATGGCTGCGGCTGCCACTGAGATTGGACTGCGCCCTGGAACCAAGTCCAGTTCCACGGCCTTCCTGGCGATGTAAGTGGCCGCCATTTGCACCTGTTTGGGCAAGCCCAAGTTGGAGCAGAAACGTGACATGAAGTCGCCGGTTGTAATGAGGTCCACACTCGTCTCGAGAGCCTTCAGGATAAGCTTGAAGCAACGGCCAATCTCCTTCTTTGAGATCCGAGATACGGCACAGATTTCTGGGATGGAGGGAGGTATGAATTATTAAACAAACTTGAATGAGACCTGCTTAAATATTGATAGCTAAATCATCAAGCATAGTATTTTGAGTTACTAACATCCTAAATTTAATTTCTGCATTACTAGCATCACCAAATGAAGTTACAAAACTAAGAGGTTTTCTAGAACACTCCGTCTGCCTTCCATTGGTTGCACAAACAAATAAACTCACACTATTGAGAGCAACAGTGCCCGCCCACTTTTTCAGAGGCATTGGTTCCAGAAGTATTTTTCCCATAGGGATTTTTAAAAAGTCTTAAGGGTTAAGCCATTAACCAATCCAAACCAACCAGCTACGAGGTGAATCACAACATTACAAACTTTGATTTGAAACAAAAAAAAATCACACAATCACACAATATATATATATATACATATATAAACAAAATATATATCCATACAAATATTTAGGTAGTTTGAGTGTATGGGAACCGGCTCTACGTCATTTCGCAGTGCTTCATAGGAGTTGGTGGGCGTTACATTAACAATTCTCTAACTGGTGCAGATTATTCTGCAGAATCATATTTAATTAAGTTTTAATGAAATTTCACCAGGTGTTCTGCTGTTAAATTAAAAAAATAAGTTGAAATAATGCAGATTGATGACTTCAACAAAAGCATTTACCATCGATTAACAACCTTGTAGCTCAAAGTAAGGTCTGTCTTTAAAGTTTTATAATTTACTGCAAAAAATCAATTCCCCTAATGAGAAAATAAATGGGATTTTTACTTCCTTAACCCAACTGTAGCACTCTAAAGGGTTGAACCAATGTTGCTGTGTCGGACTGGTCACAAAGCTCAAACAAACAATGCAATGTTTTTTAGCATAACAAAGCCACAAAACTCTTTTCAGCAGAATTAACCTACAAATGGCTCACTTATAGTTGTATCTGCATATTATGATGGGATAAGACGAAGTGTTTTAACACTGAAAAAAATACTATACTTAACATGTCAAGGTCAAATGCTCAGTAGATTCAGTGCAGTCTGGTTTATGAATTAGGTTTTACCTTTAAATGTTCTAGGGACGCCCTCCTGTCTGCACGCTATGTAAAGGCAGGCCGAAGCGATCGCATCATTACTTCTGCCTTTCAGACTCTTCTGTTCGTAAACCTGTTTGAACAAGTTGTTTGTTCGGTCCTGTAACAGAGGAAACCATTTTTAAAACAGAGGCACTTCACTGATGCTGCATCTGAAATCAAACACTTCCCTACTATATAGTATGTGAAAAACAGTGAGGCCACAGTAGAGGATTAATGAATGGCAATGAAGCGACTCAACTGACGCTGGTGGGTCACGTGACATTAACAAAATGGTGGATGTAGTATGTCTGAATTTCATTCATACTACCCATATTTATACTAAATAAGGTGTAGTTTTTTTTTTAACTGTCATGAAGTAAATGACATATTTACAAGTGGGAAACTCGGAATTATAGATGATATCCGAGTTGCCGACGTCGTAAGAAGCGTGTCAATGTGAAAACACTGAATTATAATATATCATGTCGAAAATAAAACATCTATAAAGATCAGTGAGCAGAAAGCAAGTCTATAGTGAATGGAAATTAATCATTTTGCAAATTATTTTACATTTACATTCTGTATTTCAATCATTTTAATGATGTGATGTACATAGCAGCGTATAAACAACAAATCACTGAACTCTCAAGTTGTGTTTTATTTAAAAAACTAAGATTTTTGTTTTGATACCATTTATAAATATGTGATAGAAATGAATAGGTTGCATAATTGAGATGTAGTTATTTGGGTTTATTGTTCACAATATAATTCTTTGGTTTGGTTTAGGCTACTTCCATGTTGTGCATAATTACATTGCATTATTACATTACCCTCTAATTCAATAACAGTAGGCTAGGACACTCACAATGATGTTTCTGGGAAGGTTGATCCTGTCGGCCATGGTGCTGATCTCTTTGAAGGCATTCAGCATGGCTCGATCAGAGCTGCTCATGGTTCTCCGATTCTGGTACTTGGAATTTCCAAACTCATCAAAGCTCGCCGCACCTGTTCCCTAAAATGTCAAATGGAAAATTGATTCAAAATTAATGACACCAAACCTTCAAAATACAAAATCAGTAGGAGGACAAGTTCCTTACTTTGCTGATCATGGTGGTGAGGTCTCCTCCATTGAGGAGAGGGTTCTGAGCGTCACCAACACGAGACGGGTCTTTAGTTGCTTTCTCATTGGTGAACGTTCTCCACTCTGACCCTACATCGATTACACGGTCACCTGCAAAAGAAAGGAAATGTACGCTTATTGTCTTATTATTTAAGTAAGTGATGAAAAACGTCCACTCAAAGCTCTAATATTCAGGTGGAAACACATACCTACTACAAGGCCACATTCAGGACAGATCATGTCTCCTGCCCTGTAGTCCTCCACCAGCTGTGCATCGGGGTGATTGGGGCATTGCACCTTGGGAAGAGAGTCTCCACTGAAACACAGACAAGATCCCAAAGGTCAGGGAAAATGTACATGAACTCTGGTGACATGAGAAAACAATTAATTTTCTGTGGATTACGATATAGCAAACAATTCAGGAAGATGCCAAACAAACCAGCTAAAACAATCTAAAGCAGGTGCATATAAAAATTTTTTTTTTTTTTTTTTTTTTTTTTTTTTAAAGTGGAACTCGGTAAGATTTGTGAAGCTCCCCCTACAGTTCCCTTCAGTGAATCACTGTTGTAAATACTCCAAGCGCAGCTCTGGACTACAACGCTCACCTGCGCAGTAGTTTTGCAAATACAGTACAAGAAAGAGGAGGTGGGTAATTTGCAAATACAGTACACTCGATGGAGGTGGGTCATTTTCGAAATTGTCTTATAAAGTTATAATATATACATTGTTTTTGAATTACCGTAAAGCATTTTGTCACTCTCGCGTGAACTTGAACATGAGGCGAGATTGTGTCGGGTCGGCGCAGCTCAACTTGCAAGTGCTGTATTCTGGCGTAGACGTGCCAGAGGGGGTTAGTGCTCGCCTCAAACACACCACTACGAGTCAATTAACCATCGTAAGGACTATTTATGAAGGTAAAAAAAAGTTACTTAGTTCTGCTTTAATTACATAGATTAATTAGGGATGGTTCTTGCTGCATAATTTTGTTCAAACACAGCAGAACCACAGAGTACATAAATATGACAGATCCTTCTTGGCATCTAATATTTGAATTTATTAGAGATAAATAATTGATATTGGCCGATAAAAGCAAATTTTCACACTATCAGCCATCGGCCGATAGTTTAGAAAGTCAATAGTCAGGGCCGATATATCCTGTCAATCAAAAGAGGGAAGGAAAATGCACTGAATTTGTGCTTTATGTAAAGAAAATGCTAAAAAAAAACAGTTTGATGTTCTATATTAATAGTAATTATATGAATTAATAACATTCAGAAAGTTAAGAAATTCATTTAATCTTCAGAATTTAGTTAATGTGTTAATATCAATTTTAGTAATGTTTGTTTTAAACTGATAGTTACTCAGAAACAAGTTGATGAAATGGAGAGAATAAAGTTTTTATTTACATTTTTCAAAATATAATAACTAAATATATAATTTAACTAAAATTATAATGAAATTATCATTAATTTAAAAGAACGTATAAAAGGCAGAAACCCCAAACTATTGGTATTGACAGATATCACTCTGAATAATCGGGTACCGGTGGAGAAATGTAATATATACATCTCTAGAAATTGCTATTATCATCATTGTTATTTGAATTCAGCATATGCTCAGTTAAGGGCTTGTTCTATTATTTGCATATCTATACAAAAAAATCAAACTAAAAAATATCTGTTTTGAGCGTTTTCACAATTTATCAACACCACAATAACTTGTTAATTTATTATTAAAGAATCGCAAAATATAATCTCAGCTGTTCAATTTTTATTTTTTAAATAACAGTGGATTAAAGGGGGGCTTAGACTGTTAAAGCAGATAAATGCTAATAAACACTGATACTGTAGCCTCAACAACGCAGACATGAGTTACCTTACCTAAAAATAATTATTTACTGGATAAATAATAAATGGGAATCACTTCCTGAGAATTTTCAAGTGTCCCTCTTGTTACTTCTGTCCGTGCAGTTAGCGCTGTTAGCTCTGTGACGACTGTGTTATTTGGCTCGGTTTTGACAGGCATCTCAACCTTCCGCGCGGATTTAAAACAAATCTCTTACGGCTAGTCTTTCAAAATCACCTACTGCAATCAGCTCTCATTTGGTTTCGTTTCATGAGATGCGAAAGTCTAGCCGACATGCGCTAGCAGAAAATGACAGTGTTCATTATCTAAGACCTCCTTTATACGCATCAACTCACGATGACAACAAACTTCGAGTGAAATCCTATAGAGGGCCACACCGGAAAGATTCAAAGGTAGTCTATGCCATGCGTTTACAGATCGATATCAAAGGGGAACAAAACCAGAAGAAATGTAACTAACCGGCTCGTCGACGCCATACTGTTAGTATCAGTTGTCCACGGCAGTGACTCTCTGGTGAACACAATGGGCGCTCGCTACCCCTATTTATAGGTTTTCTAGGTCACGTGTACAGGGCGAAGACGGAGAGCCACAAGTGCCAAACTTACGATTTTATGATTCGGCAAATTTATTCATGATCAACAACATGTGAATACGTTTCAAATGGGCAATTTAAACCTTAAAATGCAGGAATTAAATTGTATAATTTCACATAAAGTAGCCTCTTCATCTGACATCCCAGGAGTGTCCCAAGGTGTCTACTTTTCACAATTGATTTGCTTTTTTTTCCCTTTAAAAATCTTTATATTAAAATGAGGTTTTTAATAGTTTAAAGCTAATCTAAAATGAGCTAGTGAAAAATGTTATTGCAAATATTATGCATAAACTACCCATATTTTTTAAAGGGACAGTCCCAGCTTCATCTGGGACTGTCCCTTCAATAAATATGGGTAGTTTATGTGTGTGTGTGTGTGTGTGTGTGTGTGTGTGTGTGTGTGTGTGTGTGTGTGTGTGTGTGTGTGTGGTTTGTTTTTGTGAACTGTGGGGACATTCCGTAGGCGTAATGGTTTTTATACTGTACAAACCAAATTTTCTATCACCCTAAACCACCCCTACCCCTACACCTAAACCTACCCATCATAGGAAACACACTTTTACTTTCTCAAAAAAACTCATTCTGTATGATTTATAAGCCTTTTGAAAAGTGGGGACATGGGGTAATGCCCTCATAAGTCACCCTCTCCTTGTAATACCTATATCGTACCCATGTCATTATACAAAGTTGTGTCCTGATATGTCACAAAAACATGCGCGCACACACACAATGTAAAATATAATTAAAATGTAACAAGTTATAACCCAACAGACATGTTAGTGTCTGGCCTAGTACAATATGACTCTAATTGTTTAATCTTTACCTTAAATTTGTTCTTTAAAAGTACATAATAATAAATGACATTGTCTGGACTGAAACATAACACAGGTGCAGATTATGACTTTATTTGACCACAATTGAAAATTCACGTGATTTGCAGTCTCATTTTAAAACTATTTATCACATTTCTGCTGTTTACTGACAAGGCTTTTAAAGTTCCAGCAATAATTACCCTATGCTTTATTTGAGACTTATATACCATCCCTAAATTCACTAATAATTTGTGCTTAATGTGTCATACAAAGTTATTATGGGTTTAATTCCAGTTGTAGTGCTCTCAAAAACCCAGGGTTGGGCCCTCTTATAATCATGCTCTTGTGAGAACACTCATATCTCTCTAAAGGGATCATCTGTTCCCTTCTAATGACACTCAAGAGCTCTAAAGAAGCAAAGTCACTGATAAACAGGTGGGGACATATACTTTTATGGCAAATGCATGTGTTGAACTTGCATAAAGAGTAGAAATGTAATTCTTATTGCCTTGGGCTTCTGTTCATTAAAGTAAGCATTCATGCCATGTTATTTTGTGAAAAAGAATGATTTAAAGCATTCAAAACACTGGTTGGAAAAAAAAATGACAGAAGAGGAAGAAAAATAAGCGTGTTCATGATTTCAGCCAGATAGCAAAGGGAAAAAAAACATGTTCCTCTTTCAAACTAGCTGAAACATGAAAATTAACATTTAGGTGGGTTGGTTTGTTACAAAGACATTTCCTGCACACTGTGCCAGCCAAACAATGCTGCACTATTCAAGCATCTGGGTCCTAGTTTCCTCATAAAAGAAAGGAAGAAGAAAAAAATAAGAAGAGCGTACGGGGTCTTAATTATTAAAAGATTATGGCTGTCAGAATTCACCTAGGCTCCACCTATAATTGAAAAAACACCTTTATCTAGATATTGCTTTTGGTTCAGGGCGTCTTCAGCGCTATATGACTTTCTGGTGATAATTCACCTTATCCGGCGGGTTCATAAACGCTGCGCTGTCATTGTCCAATGAAATACGCAGTTGACGAGCGGAACAACTCCGTCATTTTGACTGCTGAACTACAAGTCGTAGCAAGTCGGACGAAGAATCGCATGTTTTAAACCTCTTGCCGAGTTCAGACTTCTGTGGATAGAGTGTGCAGTGGTTGACGGACATTACATTTCTGTGCTGAAAGAAGATTGTTTGTTGGCGATTTTGTATTTGACTTTTGTAGTCCGTTTCCTGCTCAACGACAACTTTTGTCAAATCTAGCGTCTACAGCAATATGAGAATCGAGATAACAGCGCGTGCTCTTCCATCCCAGTGAAAACGCCAGCTGAGACAGTAAGTCGATCATTTTACTCTTTTTATCTGGGTCTTTGAGGGTCATTTCTTCCTACTTCCTAGAAATATATTATTCCCATGGGTTGCAGGTTATGTTAGTGCAGTTTCGCGTTTTAAGACTCGGTCTACCTTATATGTAGAAACTGACATCACATTACTGCATATGAATATGAATATTTCTATATTTAGATGTTTCATTAGCCTGATAAAAACCTTTTTAGAACAACCTGGAAACGTTTTCCATTTACTGGGTCATCGATTAAATGCATACATTTCCATTCTGAAAAGGTTATTTAAAAAAAAGTTTATTATTAATAATAATAATTTAATAAAATTAATGAATTCATTACTTAAAAGGGTTGTCATTTTAGCCATTTGTCCTTTCTCTTACTAATTAAAACAGTTTAGTTTTCTGTATTTTTTTTTTTAAATCACCCCTTTCTGAAAAATGTAACAAATATGAATTGAAGTGATGGAGGAAGCCTGAAAAGTTTACTATGCCTTCAAAATAAAGGCACATAAGACACTCATTTTGTGGAATGACCAGCTATGTAATCAAAGTCTGAATAATGGGATTCTTAGCTTATATATTTCTTAAAACCAGTAAATAGTTAACGTAGACAATTCTAATGACTAACAGCTGTTATGTGTTTCCAGACTCTATTTCTCACGCAACACTGAGAAAATAGCAGGCAAATAAAGCAGCACTCGAATTGTGTGCATGCCACTGGGAGTAAGTTTAAAAACAGAACTGGTATATTAATACCACATTGGCTGTTAAAAATGTTTTAACCTGGAATCAGGAAACATATCCAAAGTGGATGGACACATGTTTCTCTGGCCACACGAACATGTAAGACTTCGCAGTGAAGTGCCATTTCAAACATTGAGATGGTTCGGACCTTTCATGTTGTAACTTGAAGCCACATGTGGCTAGGAGGTATTTGACGAATAGTGCACACTGCTTAGTCAGTACATGCACTCTGCGTGGTTTAACTCACTCATTTATAAACACATTTGTACATAAGTCGCTTTCAAATAAAGAATCTGTTAAATGACTAAATGTAAATCTACTCTTTTAAATATGTTTATTTTATCTTGGAGTAAACACCCAAGACTTTCAAATGTGTACATCATTAACATTTGAGACATGAAATAAAAGACTCAAATTAGTTGTGTTCAAACATGCACTGGCTTCATATGCACTGACTGCACTCCTCTTTATTACAGGGATGTTTAGTCTCACTGAAGTTGCCTCCCTTAATGACATTCAGCCAACCTATCGTATTCTGAAACCATGGTGGGATGTGTTCATGGATTATATTGGGGTGGTAATGTTGATGTTAGCCATCTTTTCCGGGACTATGCAGCTATCCAAAGACCAAGTGGCATGTCTTCCCTTTCTTGAGAAAAACACTGAGGCAACACAAAATCCACCAGATTGTTTAACACCCCTTCTGGGGACTGGACCCACAACAACTACAGACCTTCCTGACAGCGTTGCACATGAACTTCTTAACACTCAACCTACCCCCTTAAAAAGAGAAGGTATGTGGTCTCAACCTGAGCCCAGAGGACGTAAAACAAACCTGGACTATCAGCAGTATATTTTTGTCAACCAAATGTGCTACCATGATGCCCTACCATGGTATAACAAATACTTTCCTTACCTTGCTCTCATACACACCATAATGCTGATGGTAAGCAGCAATTTTTGGTTCAAGTACCCAAAGACCAGCTCAAAGATTGAACACTTTGTTTCCATTTTGGGGCGGTGCTTTGAATCGCCATGGACAACGAAAGCTTTGTCCGAAACCGCTTGTGAAGATTCTGAGGAAAACAAGCAAAGATTCACAGGCGGTGCCGTTTTCCAGAAACATGTATCCTCAGAGGACAGCAGTCAGTCTACTCCTTTGATTGAAACTCCAACAGTGCAGTTTCCTACCGAAAAGCTCATTGCAGAGGCTCCCAGCCTGACCACCTTAGACAAAAAAGATGGAGAACAAGCCAAGGCTCTTTTTGAGAAAGTGCGAAAATTTCGAGCTCACATCGAAGACAGTGACTTCATCTACAAACTCTATGTGGCTCAGACAGCAATAAAAGCACTGAAGATCATTTTGATTTTGAGCTATACGTCAACATTTGCTGCAGAGATCAGATTCTGCCATATATGCAATCCTAAAATCGAAAGTTTGACCGGGTATGAACAATTCCTTTGTACGCACAACATGGCATTCATGTTAAGGAAACTTCTCTTCACCTTCATGGCTATGATATGTCTCTATGGACTGGTGTGTTTATATACACTCTACTGGCTCTTCAGGAGACCACTCAAGGAGTACTCTTTTGAAAAAGTCAGAGAGGAAAGTAGCTTTAGTGATATTCCTGATGTCAAGAATGACTTTGCATTTCTCCTACACATGGTCGACCAGTACGATCAGCTGTACTCCAAACGATTTGGCGTATTTCTCTCTGAGGTTAGTGAGAACAAACTGCGAGAAATTAGCCTTAACCATGAGTGGACGTTTGAAAAACTACGTCAGCATGTAACATCCAATGCTCAAGATGAACAAGAACTACACCTCTTTATGCTGTCAGGACTCCCTAATGCAGTATTTGACCTCACTGATCTGGAAATCCTCAAGTTAGAGCTTATTCCTGAGGTCAGGATTTCAGCCAAAGTTTCTCAGATGACCAACCTACGGGAACTACATCTATATCACTGCCCTGCTAAAGTCGAACAAACCGCTTTCACTTTTCTCCGTGATCATCTGCGATGCCTTCACATTAAGTTTACTGATGTTGCAGAAATCCCAGCTTGGATTTATCTGTTGAGGAGCCTCAAGGAACTAAACCTGATTGGGAACTTGAACTCTGAACACAACAAGATGATCGGTTTGGAGTCACTGAGAGATCTGAGACACTTAAGGATGTTGTATCTCAAAAGCAATCTCAACAAAATACCTACAAATCTAACAGAACTGTCACCACATCTCGTCAAACTGGTGATACACAATGATGGGACTAAATTACTGGTACTGAACAGTCTCAAGAAGATGACCAGCCTGGTTGATTTGGAGCTCCAGAACTGTGATTTGGAGAGGATCCCCCATGCCATCTTTAGCTTGGCTAGCTTGCAAGAACTGGACTTGAAGAATAACAATATCCGGACCATTGAGGAAATCATCAGCTTTCAGCACCTGAGAAGATTGGTGTGTCTCAAGCTGTGGTACAACAAGATCACTGCCATTCCACCATCGATAGGCCTAGTGAAGAGTCTGGAGTCCCTCATTATCTGTCACAATAAACTGGAGACCCTTCCTCCAGCTTTGTTTCATCTGCCCAAACTGAGGCACATTGACCTCAGCCACAACTCCATCTCAAGTATACCAGTGGAGATTGGACATCTTCACAACCTTCAACATTTTGCTATCACAGGGAACAAGGTAGAAGTTCTGCCTAATCAACTGTTCAAATGTTCCAAACTGAAGGTTTTACTTTTGGGTCATAACAGCATCACCTCCATCCCAGACTCCATTGGGCAGTTAGCTCAGTTGTCCCAACTTGAGCTCAAAGGGAACTGCTTAGATTGCCTTCCATTCCAACTTGGCCAGTGTCGCCTTCTTCGGAAAAACCTCCTCTTCGTGGAGGATCATCTTTTTGACACACTGCCTCTTGAGGTCAAGGAAAGTATGAGTAGTGACTAATGGAACTCTTCAGAATGGATTTAAGCATTATAAAGAGTACTTCACTCTTCTTGGTAGATGAAAATATAAAAAAAATAGCCAAAAATATTTCATAAATGAATGTGCAAGGGGCGGAATGTGTACACTTTTTTGAATGATGGATGTTTCAGTTCTTTGGAAAGAATTGCCTATGGGCCTGCTAGTATGTCATCAACATATATGGTCACAAACACTTGTTGCAAAATATAACAGGAACGTTGCAAACAACAGGTTTGGTTTGCTTCTGTTTGCCTACTAGAAGGTATGTTTAGTTTAAATTATGTTCTGTTACACATTTACATGTGTATATTGTGTTATTTATATAATACCATATTTAATACACAGACTGATGAGTAGGGACAATGCACACAAAAATGAAAATTCTGTCATCATTTACTCACCCTCACCTGTATCATTTTCTTACTGATGTGGAACACAAAAAGATAATATTTTAAAGAATGTTTCAACTGTTATTTTGTCCATAAATGGGCCCAAAACAACATCCTACCCCTCAGACTTTCATTGTAAGGACTAATAAAACACTAAGACATTTTTCTAAAAAATCTTCTTATATGTACCGCAAAAGAAAGAAAGTCATACCGGTTTGAACAACATGAGGTTGAGTAAATGATGGCAGAATAGGCATTTCTGGATGAACTATGTATAAAGGTCAGTAGTTATCCTAAATATCAAGTGTCCTAAAATTTCAAAAGTGTCTATCGGCACCATTTAATTATGGAAGCAAACTTAACTTAATTTTTCAATAAATGTTTTATATGTATCATGTATTTCATACGATTTTTTTCTGAGTTTAGGAG
This sequence comes from Chanodichthys erythropterus, assembly GCF_024489055.1. Classification (NCBI taxonomy): domain Eukaryota; kingdom Metazoa; phylum Chordata; class Actinopteri; order Cypriniformes; family Xenocyprididae; genus Chanodichthys; species Chanodichthys erythropterus. Next base: position 25,861,140 of record NC_090236.1, on the reverse strand, counting down.
CAGCGCTTACCAACATTTAAACACTCTCAAAGACGTGATGTGACATGAGGAAAGATATTATGAAAGTTCACGTTTTCTCTTTAGCAATAACAGCACTATTGCAACACACATTTGAGTTTGAGAATGGTTTGTATTTCCTTTGTTAACACTGAAACATATAAAGTGTTTTTGCTGTATTGTGCTGATAAAAAGCATATCAAGGACTAAGTACTGCCAGATGGGGGGGATGTACATGCTGCACCTCATGATTACAACCACAGTGACCTTGTAAAGATGCTCGAAGTTTACTTATGCATTGTCGTAACGATTGTATCTTAGAATATGCCACATGCTTGGCAAAGAACATACTGCCCTTAATATTCTCTTCAATATAATTATTAATATCTTATTTTTTTCTGTTTTTGATTGTTATTCTTATTAAATGTTGTGTATAAGTTTGGATACATGTTACAGTGTTTTAAAAGTACAACGGTACAAAGGTTTTAACCTGTATTTTGAGTACTAGAAACTGATAGACAAAGAACAATACCTGCAAATATCACAAATTAAAAGAATTCGATTTACGAGATTGTGACCTCGTTTTTGTACTCTAATTGATTTTGGCTTGCCAGTCAAAGATGCACACTCCATTTGAGTAAATTCAGGGATTTACATATTACACTTTTGCTTACATAAATGTTTCAACTTGTCTGCCTTACTTCAAACATGTTGGTTTACAGAGCATTTGCCCACCTCCTTCTAGTTGGTTTTGCTGTCGTTTCCCCTAGACATTTCTACACCTTGATAACATTGTTTGTAGTTACAGCAAAATGCCCACACTGAGCTCTTCAGTTTAATACAATATGCCACTGTTTGTGAATGGAGGCTGCATTGTTCTTTATATTTTTACATCCTTCAGCAATGGGTGTGTCTGGAGCTGAATGTGATAATTAGGACCCTTCTGCTCATGTATCATTAGAAGAAAAATGGAGCCTATGGGGGGAAAACTACTAAGAGAATTTATATACCCCTAAACTTGATGAAACCAAACTTCTCAGGATCTGCTCTTAAAACCACTGATTTCTTTCACATAAGTGTAGGTGTACCTCAGAAAAGTTACACAGTAGAAGCTTTCTGCATGTATTCCAGTATCACTTGTAATTTAGCCTTTTTTTAAAAGTTTCTGTGAAGATTATCTAGGTTATTAAACTACAATACGTCTTGCTAGCATTGCTAGCAATATGCAGATTAAGTGGTATAAAATGACAAATCAAGTTACATTTTATAGCTTAACATAGCAACAAGCTGAAGACGACAAAAACATTTTATTCCGAACAGCAAAAATGTTTATAGTGATTTACATTTTTTCACATAAATTACCTAAAAAGGTTTATACACAAAAATATCTGAACTGTAAAAAAATGGCCTACACAAGTAACAGTTAATGTTTTTTTTTTTTTCTTTTTCTTTTTTGCACACGTGGCAAACTTACAGATTTAAGATAAAATCAAAACAGGGTAATAAGTGAAAACCAAAATGTTACCGGAGCGGAAATGGTGTAAACAGGGGAGTTATGACATGCATACTGTCTGAACTGCTAAATATCAATAGAACAGGATGTTTCACACAACGACTGATGTGTTGGCATGAGTTAAACTTCTGAATCAAGTAAATATATAGACTTACATTTTTACACATATGCCTTATATGTGCACCTTCCAAGGCTCATGGATGGGACAACAAAAAGACAAAATTGTGTTGGTTCTCAAATTAAAATGGCTTGTTATAAAATCCACATACAGAATTATTTCAGTTTTTGTAGAGCATAAATCTGCAATGACAGATTAAACTCAACGTGAGAAGCATCTGAGGTAAAGGTTGTCTTTTGGTGGTGGGTCCACTGAAATCTCAACATATTCACCCACCATTCGTACGTTCTTTGACCATGTACAACACCAGCACAATGTAACAATATCTAAAAAGCCGTCTGTGATAACAATGGATCCTCATTAAGATTAAAAACAGAAGTCCTTACTGATGGCAATATAAAATTTAAACCAAATAACCAAACAATTTACACACAATTGAAATTACAAGGACAATTTGTGTGTGTTCCTGGGCTCATGAGGATGTTTGCATCACTGAAGGTTGTGCCTGTGGTATGGTGTTGGAACAAGAGTCCGTGGGGAAGGAGCTGACTTCCACCATCCCTGCCCCTGTGTGCGGTACAGCGGTATTCATAATGTGCCTCTGTAAATGCTTTATCCAGTCCTCCTGCACTGACAAAGGGCCCTGGAAGACTAGATCACAAAACCTGCATGTGGAAACAATTACACAGTAGATTAACAATAATGCATTGACAAATGTGAATGGAATGGAAAAACAAGATTTTTTTTGGTAACACTTTATTTTACAGTGCTGTAGTTACACGTTACTACGTGTACTTACTATAGTAATAACTGTAAATTATTATTATTAAATTACAAGTAACTAAGCCTAAACCAAACCCTAACTCTATAGTAAGGACATGTAGTTAATTAATAGTTTGAGTTATTTGAGTAATTACAATGTAACTACAGCACTGTAAAATAAAGTAACCTTTTTTTATATTTTATAATTACAATATGTATTTAAATTAGATTTGAATTAGATTTTATATTATATATATATATATATATATATATATATATATATATATATATATATATATATATATATATATATATATATATATATATATATATATATAAAATCTTGTGTGTGTGTGTATATATGTATGTATATTACACACACATATCCATTTACTTTTATCTTAGATGCATTTAATCACAATTGACCAATTTGACAGGACTAATTGTAATATTATATTAATTATACATTTACATTTTGTAACGGAGGTTACCTGCAAGTAAGTGTATAGATTTCCTCTGGAGTGTGCAGCAGCGGGTAAGTTTTCTTCTTTGACCCAGACCTTGATCTTTGCTTTCTCTGTTTACAGTCATAAGCTGCAATAATGAACAATGCATTTATTAGAAACTATATAAACAATATATATATATTTGCATGCTTTTAATGTTTAGCAAAATATGTTAAAGCACCTATTCCATATATTACAAATAAAGTGTTACCCTTTTGGTGGCTGGCTCATGGCCGAATACCACTCACTTCATCTCAATAACGCTCTATTATTGGACATTTGATTGTGAATAAATAAAATCAACTGATAACAATACTTCTACAATGGCATCAAGCAGCAACTACAATTTGATAAACCATCAAACATCACTATAAATCTCTGCTACTAAAAGCACCTGAATTATCCTTAAATTCAGATTATCAAAAACAATTCAAAATGTTTAAGTTACTTCCATGTTACTTTTTATGAGAAATTCAAAGAGTTGAAGCAAAGTTTAGTAAAGGGAGTGAGCATGCAACATGCATTCTGTAAAAATCTAAGCCCAATGAAAGTAGAACAAGAAGCCTAACGCCAAGTACACAGATGCATTTACATAGGAGGAAAGAAAGGTGCATACTAGTTCCATCCAGAAGAGCTTTTTTCTTTCTATGTGCATATGCCCTCAAATGATTGGAGAGACTAACACCACTGTGGAAGGTGGCATTACAGTGCACGCAAACTTTTCTATTGAGTTCACTTTTCTCTGTAACAGAAACACAACACATGAAAATTAACCAATTATAGATACTGTAACACAACTATATGTACTCTTCATGTTCAAGTCACTAAAATATATAAATCTTTTCATGTTGTTTAAAAAATAGTTACCCTGAAAATTATAATTTTGACATTATTTACTCACCCTCATGTTGTTCCAAACCCGTATGCTTGTTCTTTTTCTGTATTTCAAGCATATGGGTTTGGTCAAACATAAGACTGAGTAAACAATCCAAGAATTTCCTTTTCTGCAAGAACTGTGCCTTCAAGGAGTGGGCCTGCTTTACTACAGCTGATCAGTGGTACAAATGAAACATTACCTGCTAGTGAATTTGGCACTGCTTTGAAAGGTTCTATCTCCAGGTCACAGTCTTTGCCTGAAGATAAATGGAGAGCCTTTCTCGCCGTGTGGGATGAGTGCTTTGCTTTGGTCTCTTCATGGGCTCTTCTTTTCTTCAAAATTCCAATCAGATCACTTGGTGGTGAACCTTTATTAATATCTATCTTTTTCTTTTCGTCCTTATCTTTATGCCGTTTGACAGTAGATGCGAAGGTTAGTCCGTTATTCAACCTAATAGGATGGAAAGAATTGGTGGCACGGCACTTCTTCTCAAGAACCTGTAGTTTCATCTGAAACTGTTTCTTGTCACGCATCAGTTCTTTCAATATGATCACTGGAGATTTGGACGCGGTGGAAGTAGGTTTGCCCAGTCGCTTCAGGTGGCCTCGTACATGATTGGACAGCCCAGTCCTTGTTTCAAACCACTCCCTACAGAGAGGACAGATGAGGTGTGTCTGTTGACAGTCAGTTGACATCTCTGCAGAATTATCAGTCTGGGATGTGTCCTCCTCTGTTGGGATCAGAAAGCAAAAAGGGAAACCACATGAAATTTGTAAAAAAAAAAAAAAAAGATTTGTAAAATTAAAAATTATGTAAATTAAATATGTACAAACTAAAACTGAAAGGATCCACAACCACAACCTTTTCTGACTGTAAACAAATCAAGGGGGGACCGAAAAACAGCTTGAAGAAGATCATAAACATCATAAACTGCAAAATAAAAGGGGCTATCACAGGAACACCTCAAAGAAAAATTGTATTTGCCAACTCTTCTACATTGTATTCTCAGTGAATCTCCAATGTTTCCACTTACAGTGGATATAACTAATGTCTTTTAAATTAGAAATTATTATATCCTTTATCCTTTGAATTGTTATAAAATCTTAATGATGAGTATGTCTGATTCGAGCACTTCACACCATACATGAGAGTGGTATAATTATTCTAAATTTGTTGTGGATGGTGTGCACAATTTTGCAAATTTTTTATTTTCTTTTATAAATCTTGATACGTGTATGAAACAGTTATAAATACATCAGGACTCTGAAATTTGGGCAATGCACACGATACATTGATTAATTTGTCATACTTTTTTTTTTTTAATAAAAGTATAATTTACCAAATGCACAACCAATTTCATGCAAATTGGGATGCGAGTCTATGAGGAGTATGAAAAAGCACTGCAGAGAATTCCCTCAGTGTAGCACTCCTATCTGGCCAATTATCAGAAAATTGGGTGCACTGCTTCCTGTAGACAAACTGTGTGTATATAAATATAATGATGATAGTCCATTCAGAAAAATTGGCATACATCTTTAATATGTTCTAACATGTACACCAAGTTTTGTTAGGTTTGGACTTCGGTAAAAATAATTTTGGAAATTTGGACCACAACTGAAAAATGCATTGGGTTGTACCTGCTAAATGACCCAAGTTCACCCAAAAATGAATTACTCGCCCTCACGTCATTCCAAAACCGTAAGACTTTTGTTCATCTTGGGAACACAAATCAAGATCTTTTTGATCTGACTACCACTCTGACGCTTCAAAAAGTTCATAAATAGATCGTAAAACTAATCCATATGAATTGAGCGGTTGAATCCAAATTTTCTGAAGAGACACGATCACTTTATATTATGAAAAGTTTGAATTTAGGCTTTTATTCACATATAAACATTCATCAACTCACACATCAGTTATGGTAAATGGAAGCTCACGCATGTTTGCTTGATGTGTAAGAACCAATGAGGTTCATTCTCGTGTGTTACGCATCACATTTGAGCCTCCGGAAGAGGTTTGTTCTCGCGCGTCATTCAGGTTCGGTTGAGCTTCGGCTGACCAATGTTTATATGTGAATAAAAGCCTAAATTAAATCTTATCATATAAAGCAATCTAATCTCTTTAGAAAAATTTTGGTCTAAACCACTCAATTCATATGGATTTGTTTTACGATTTCTTTATGAACTTCTTCAAGCATCAAAGTAGTAGTCGCGTAGCTGTCTATGGACGGACAGAAAGCTCTCCAATTTCATGAAAAAGATCTTAATTTGTGTTCCTAAGATGAGCAAAAATCTTACGGGTTTGGAACAACATGAGGGTGAGTAATTAATAACAGAACTGTCATTTTTGCGTGAACTAATGCTTTAAACAACTAAACTTCAAATGAGTAGCATTTGTCAAGTTCAGCTATATGCCTAGCAGTATACACAAAATATTCTAGAGATACTCCAAAATAAAAATTCAGACCTATACTGATCATTTTCATTTTATGGTTGCTAAATGGTAGAACCAGCTACTAAATAAAATCCCTAGCTTACAAAGTATTTTTTTGTCTTTTTCCTACCTTTTCTTTTTTTAATTCTTAAACCTTAAAAAAGAAAGTCTCATAATTAAAGATTTTGCTGAATAAATACTACCTAAATTGATTTGATTAAAAACTCTGTATAGATGCAAGAAAGTCTATCAAGCACAAGAGAAGCATCACCTGTTTTGATCTGTTGCAATGTTCGTCGTCGAACTGGAGGTACTTTGTCAGGAGAAGTCACCTTAGCTGCCGATACAGCATGGCGTACTTTTAGGCCCACTCTGTGCAAATGTCCTCTTATATGATTAGAGAGGCTAATTCCTGACTCAAATACAGCAGGACAGTACGGACAAGCCTTCAGATCTGTCTCAACATCTGAGCTCTGTTCACGCTTTACAGTGGAGTTTGACTCTGAGATCTCTTCTTCCTTGTATTCGTCTTTGACAGAAAACTTCCTCGGGGAACCATGATTTCTCTCAAAGTGACTAGATGAGGCAACAAGACTTGCCTTTGCAGGTGAAGTCTGTTTTCTTACAAAACGTGCATTAGCATTCTTATTGTTTTCACATTCTTCAGGTCCAAGATCATTAGAATCACAGATAAAGTCACCATTGTTAATAAAGACTTTTCTCCTCTTGGATGCTTCAGATTTCTTGAAATTTTGTCGAGATTTTGGGAAATCTAAAAGAATATCTTGGCCCTGCATATTGTGGAATGGAGTGGACATTTTCCTTTTGGAAGGTGACTTCTTCAGTGTTTGCTTTTCCAAATTTAAATGCATATAGTTGGTGTTTCCAACATCTTCTGAACAAGTAACGTTTCCATCAGACTTAAAAGTTCTTTTAGTGTTCCCTTCTTTAGAATGAGCTGATCTTTTCAGAAACTTTGAGGGGGACAAACTAGTTCCTGTTTCAGAGAATGTGGTCTCATTACTGTCAAGAAACTCCTGAGGCTCCTGATGAGTGTTGCATTCTGAGGCACTCTGGTCATTACGTTTCTTTCTAGATAAAAGTGTGTGAATTGATTTGTCAAGTCTTGATTGGCTTTGAACACTTTTGTGCATCCACATTTTTTTCTTTCGTGACAATTTTGGTGACTTTGCTGTTGGTTTTGCACATGTCGAAAGAGCAGAAGTCGGCTGTTCAGTCAGTGATAGTTCTTCATCACTGCTGTCAAGGGAATGTGAGGATGCCTGTTCTTCATTAAACTGTGTTTGACAGGAAGCCTTAACATGATTTCCAATGTTTTTAGTTTTTCTTTCAACAGAACAGGAGTAGGAATTTGGACATGTCGATTTATTGACTTTGCGCTCCTGAAATCCATCTGATTTCCAAACAGTCAGATCAGCACCACTGATGCCATGTTTATGAAGCGAATGGCGTCTCAGTTCAACTTCATTCATTTCAACAAAATCACACTTGTTACAACTATAGTACCGCTTGTCCTTCTCATGGGTCTTGGCATGTTGCACAAAGGTGTTCGGACAGTTCGTTCCAAAGGTACATTGGGGGCATTGCAACTTTGCATCTTTACCTTCATCTTTAATTTGATGCAACTCATTTTTTTCTTCCATAATTTTATGTCGCTTGTCCCGATGAACACTTATGTGATGCAACATCGAACTATGATCTTGATAACACTGCCCACATTCCTTACATATGAATGGCTTTGAACTAGTTGTATCTTTATTACATGTAATTTGTCGGTTTTCTTGTGATTTTTCTTTAAAACTGCTATTACGTTGAAAAAAAGAAGGTTCCTCCCTAGAACATGAGTCTGATGGCAAACTATCTCTAATCAGTCCCATCTTTTGTGTCTTGCTAATAGGTTTTTTGGCTGGTTTGGGAAACAGGTGTTTGACCGCCTTAGCAGCTCCATTTAAATACTTGGTATGTTTTACAATGGTTGACTGTAATTTGGATGGTTTTCTTGGGGAACGTTTCTTCTTAACAGGACTGCACTCTGTCCGGCTTCCTTCACCTGGATGATCTTTTTTTGAATCAAAATTCAAATCAGAGTATAGGTCCTCGGAAGGATCGACTTTTAACACCAATTTTTCTTTACGTTTTCTTCTTTTATGGCAGAGTGGTGACGGAACTCTTCTTTTATGGTTGATGGGTGAAGGAACGGGAGACAGTTTTTCCTCCATTTCGAGACCGTTATCATCATCCCACAGGAACTTCATAAATTCCCTTTGGGGATTCCAGGTAAGGTCATTTCCATCATCATAATTATCTAATGAACTTTCTGGAGATTCTGTATCAAAGCCCCATATGCCCCTATTCTCCACATCCTCCGCAGTCAACGTTTGCCTGATTGTTATTTCCCCCTCTTTTCTGAGTGGATCAGATCCTTCAAAGTGGACGTTGGTTGTGACAGAATTCTGAGCTTGTAATGATTTGGGAAGGAATACTGGTACGTTTTTTGAAATATCCAGCAAGATTTCATCTGATATATGGGGTGAGGTGGATCCATTGACGTAAGCAGCCTTGGCTGGTCCATCTGAACAAATGGAGTCCATAAACCCGACACTGGTCAGGAGGTCTCCTTGGTCATCGAGTAGTGCCATGGTTTCTTGAGGACAATGCGCTGATGGTCCTGGTGTAGCCCCCTCTACAGAGAATGTCTCGCTGTTCAAAAGGTCCTGAGAGATTCTTGACATTGAGGTGTCATTCTCCTCTACTTTGGCACTCTCCTTCAAACCAGACATTCCTAAGAGTCCTATGGACCGTTTCTGGGGACAAAACAAAAGAAGGAAAAAAAGAAAAGATGATAAGCATGAAAATCGATATTTAATTGAATTCATGTTAATGTTAATATTGTCAAGTTGTGAAGTTACCTGCAACCATAAATAATGTAAACTCTGCTTTGTGCCCAACAAATACCACTAGTGTTGTCAAAAAGTACCGACCGCAATACCAAGTCGGTACTGAAATTTTAAATAAACACCTGATTGGCAATTGTGTTCACACTCTCATCAGATATGTCGGTGATTGGCTACAATGATCAACACTTCAAAAACATGTTGTAAATAGACATCCGTGATACTCTTGACCGAGTGGATACACACAGGAGCGTTTGAAAGCAGGCGTCTTATCAGCGGAACGTCCACTGATAGATGCCTGCTTTCAAACACTCCCGCTCCCGCTTTCAAATTCAAACACTTCTGTGTGCTTTCAAACACTCCCACGCATTGATCATTGTAGCCAATTACAGACATATCTGATGAGGTGTTTACAAATCCGCTCAACTGTGCTCAAAGTGTCACATTTTGAAAACGTCATTACCGACAGTCAGTACTTCTGACAACACTAAATACCACTACTTATAAACCAATAGAATAAGTTCAGATTTATGATTTAAAAAAAAAAGTTAAAGTCTTGAAAAGATATAAGTAATGCATGCATTTTTTCTTAATTTGCGTTGAAACAATTGCTTTCAAACAAACATTTAATAGTGATTAAGGTTATGTTTTGTGCTACTGAACAAAGGTAAATTTCTATAACAGTACTGTTTGCTCACACTTTTGTCTTCTCAACAATAAAATGATACATTCTCCTCTAATAACATTTCACAAAGCACACAAAACAATATTAAACTAAATAAAAACATCTGCTTTTATTCTTCTCAAGGTCACTTTGGATAAAATTGAATTTGATAGTGTAAACAGTTTAAAAATAAACAAATTCTACATTTCTATAACTAAATAGAATTTCTATAACTATAATTAAACATACAGGAAATGCAAACTGAATTCAATGCTACGCTTTATGGACTTTGCCATTTACATTTGTACATATGATAGTTTTGCTCATGTTTGATAGTCATACTTACCTCGAGTATATATGATAATTAAACATCATAACTGTGACTTAGTCCTAACTGTATTTAACTTTTTTGTTATTATATAAGTGCACCTCCAGGTTTCTACAAAAATACTGCAATTATTATTTGTAAAAATAAAATATATATATTTCTGTAGCTGATCATTGCTGCTCCTGACTATTGCTGGTTAACAACCTTAATGCATACTGCCCTTGATAGATGGTTAACAATGTCATTAAAATTCAAAGCAAGTTTCAACATGTATAAATTTTGTATGATAATCAATTCCTATTGCACATGCAATTTTTGGTAAGCACCCCAACTAGTTGGTCTTGCATGCTTAAAGTGATAGTGGAAATGACATACAACTAGGAAGAGTTTTAGCTTAATAATGCTATAATAATATAAGAGTATGCATTATATATTATGGCTGATCCTGAGCAGGAACAGGGACACCAATTATAGGCACTACACTGTGCATACAAGATATAGCAAGGAATTCAGATTATGCTTATGTGCATTATGACACTGTGACTGTATAAATAAAATATAAAACACCTGATAATACTGTACAAAGAATCACCAACAGATAGCAGGGGAAATCTCTTCTCTTCATGTGACAACGGTATGTAAATCACATGCTCTCAGAAAAGAAAACATTCATTCCTAAATGTATAAATAACACATGAACAGTTTAAATAGCATGTTAAAAGTATTAACAGTTGTCATGATATATAATTGTTATGATGCAATTCCTGAAAAGCACATTATATCTTTGTGGATCAAGTTCTATATATTTCATAAGTAGTGGTTCACAAAACATCAAATGCTTTCAACCCTGCAGCCAATTTTTCAGAAACAGTCATTTTAATAATTCAAACTGGCAGTGCATACCAAGAATTGCGTGCATTAATAACTTGAAATATATTTCTGACATCTTTCTGTTTAGGCATTGCTGTTACTACATACTATGAGTGTGCTAGCAAGGTAGCAATCAAGCCCATTATGTTCAACATCAAGCTTAAAAACACTTGCCCCTAGCAGAATGTTGGGGACACTTTGATGGTTTTACCTTTCAATGCTGTTGGTAAATGCATTTTAGCCTACCTTTCTGCGGATGCGATTGTGGACAATAAAACTGAAGTGAAATCATTTCATTTTTGCTCGCTCAAGCTTTCCATCTATTGCGAAGCCGCCATATTTGCTCGATGGTCCACAGACAAAGGCATTGCACCTCATTGAGGGGGACACCAAAAACTTGACAAAGTGTCTTTAAAAAATGGTTGATATTATCATTGCCTAACAGCAACTACTTATTTATGATACAACTTTACACAAGAAAAACATATTGGATACGTTTATTCGGGAAAAAAATAACCATTTGTATGAGTCATGTAAATAATGCCCCCCAAACAAAAAGTGGACTATTCCAAATAGGTGGCAAGTAGAAGTACTGACGGTAAAGTGAACAGAAGAAGATAAGCAGAAAGAATGACAAAGGCACTCCCAGCCAGTTATTTTGAATAAAATAATGCTGATAGCACGGTATATCAGAGTAAAATGTTTTATCTTAAGTCATATGTACATCAAGTTTGAACTAGGGAAACAAGAAATTCCTTCAAAGGTGTTTCCCAAAAATACGTCTAGTCAGACAGCTATCAGTATCATACTGAAGAAGAGCGTAAAGGCGTAACATTTATTAATTTAATTAAAATATGGTGGCTTTCTGTTCTTTAATCCTGTGAAATACCGCGTGTGGAACCTTATAAGGGACACTCCCGTTTATATTATCTTGTTTCTGTAATAAAACGACCATGTTTAATGCCGTAATGATGATTTCCATGACCTTGCGCGCGATTCACACACGGTTCACAGCTCGCGCGGTCGATTGCCGCCATCAAGAGAGCGACAGTTACCAAGTATTCCTCACAAAGTGCAACCCAGGAAATATATGTTATGTTTTTAGACTTTTTATACTCACTTTAATATTTATGTTAACACAAAGTGTACCAACAGACCTTCCATTGCATACCTTAGTCGTTCAGCTAATAATTTTTAACTCAGAGAAACATTAGCTAACCGGCTAACAGCTAAACTCGAGGGTTTGTAACTTGCTTTACATCAGTATTTTGCTTAATAACAGCTTTATTTCTCAATGATATATATTACAGTTGTTCTTTTAGGATATCAATGACACCCACAGGATGTTAGACTCTGAAGAAGCCGTTTTGTCGCTGGACAACCTGTTTTATGACGGGCCAGTGATTCATAAAGTGTGAGTAGGCCTTTACACATGATACCTGATCAGAGACACGCCAGATATACGAGAATTAATTAATACACGTCGAGAAACTGGTTATTACTTTTATGACAGCATTCATCTATATGGCTCTGTTTAGGAAGCCATTATGTCAAGGACAAGGCGCGTGGATCTTTGATGCTCCACCCTCATTATCGCAAATACCTGCAACACAAGACATCCAGGGAGAGGCAGCAAACGTTCCCTCATTTAGTGAGTGTTGTTTGGGTTGAGGCTAAAATAAGGTTTGGCTAGTTGAAGCACATCATGTCCATTTTTTTTAAATCAACATCTAGATTTTAGGTTAAAGGATTAGTTCACTTTCTAATTAAAATTTCCTGATAATTTACTCACCCCCATGTCATCCAAGATGTTCATGTCTTTCATTCTTCACTCGAAAAGAAATTAAGGTTTTTGATGAAAACATTCCAGTATTTTTCTCCATATTGTGGATTTCAATGGAGCCCAAACGGTTGAAGGTCAAAATTACAGTTTCATTGCAGCTTCAAAGAGCTCTACATGATCCCAGACAAGGAATAAGGGTCTTATCTAGAGAAACCATCGCTCATTTTCTAAAAAAAAAAATACTTTTTAACCATAAATGCTCATCTTGAACTAGCTCTCTTCTTCTCTATTTGAATTCTGGCAGTGTATTACTGCCCTCCACAGGTTAAAGTTTGAACTAATTGTTATATACTTGCACAAGCATATTGTATATGACAATTTAGTTCAAATTTGACCTGTGGAGGGCAGTAATACACTTAGCAGTGTGGAATTCAAATAGAGAAGAAGAAGAGAGCTAGTTCAAGATGAGCATTTATGGTTAAAACGTATAATTTTTAAAATTTATTTTAGAAAATGAGCTATGGTTTCTCTAGATAAGACCCTTATTTCCGTCTGGGATCGCTGTAAACTGTAATTTTGGGCTCCATTGAAGTCCACTATATGGAGAAAAATCCTGGAATATTTTCATCAAAAACCTTAATTTCTTTTCAACTGAAGAAAGAAAGACATGAACATCTTGGATGACATGGGGGTGGGTAAGTTATCAGGAAATTTTTATTTGAAAGTGAACTAATCCTTTAAGTTTAAACACACACACACACACACACACACATCATACATATATTTATATATACACAAATTAATAAATACATGTAAAGAAACTGGTTATTATGTTTATGACATTAGTAAACAACATCTATCTGAATTTGTTAGAACAGGTTGCTACAAATTTTACAACGAATTTCACTGCCAGTTTAGTGAGCAATCACTCCCTTGTTTTTGGTACATAAAAAGTAAAGAAAATCTTATTAGAGACTCAAATGACAAAAAGGCTGTTAAATTTTCATTTCATTCCTTATTTATGAAGGTTACTCACAGAGATCAAAGAAATTTCTGGCTCCAGCTCAAAAACCATTTCACAATCCTAACGAAAGTGTCCAAGGGCAGACTGTGAAATCACATGAGCTGGAGGAATCTGTTTTGTGGACCCATGAACCCTCTAAAGAAAGAAATCAGGCTGTCAGCATGATGGGTTTTGTGGAATCGAGGCCTTTACCTACTGCCAGTGCTCCTCCCTTCAAGACTCGGTACTCTTTGCTACATCTTGATTGAGTTAACAAAATTTGCTGATGTAACAAGCAGTTCTTTGTGTTTAAAATGGATATTGGCATGGCAGAAGTACAATAAGTGGGTAAACAAAGTGCATTTATCTCCCTGTGGTCAACCTAGGTTGTTCAGAGCTCCCACAAGAAGGATCTCAGGCAGTGGTGAAGACGGTATCTCAAATCATATGATGTCAACAACAAATGACACTGGTTTCTTTGGTCAGGTTGCTATGACAACCAGCGGCCCACAGACTACACATGGTGTTGCTACCTGTAGTCCCTTTATTGGCTTGGGCCAAGCGGAACAAACATGTGATGTACCTGCAAAAATAAACCATAATCTCCATGTTGGTTTCAAACCTGCAGAATTTGAAGGTAATATAATACTATAGCTCTATTAGTTAACAGCGTACCATGACATAGAGCTAGTTCATGTGGAGCAGTCCATGTTTCTACAAATGTACTACATTAAACAGCTATTCTATCTGAAATTAAATCTTTGTATGGTTTAATAAAGTTAAATATGCAGTCTATTAGGGCATTCGTAAAAACTGCAAAAAAAATTCCATACATAGAGAACAATCAGTGTTAGATTGAATATTGGTCCTGTTTCTAATATTGATGCTTTTTTTAAAGGGTCGTCTGGAAAAGGAACACTTCGCTCAGTCTCTGAAATTCGTATCCTCCATTCAACCCAGCTAATAAGAAATACAGTTTAATTATCAAAATCAGAGTTTTGGGGTTTTAGTCCATGTTCATTAGCGTTGAGCTATATGCTAGTGTACTCCTAAACGCTGACAAAATTCAGTTTTAGATGATATTCACATAAAAAAAGATTTTCATCTGGGCATACAAATAAAAAAAAGCTTTGATGATTCATGTTGCACTACACACACCCAAAGTTTCTGTTTCAAAAGGAATTTTATTAACATAGGAAGGAAAACTCTGATTTTATGGGGACTTTAAATGAACAGTTCACCCAAGAATGAAAATTTTGTCATCATTTACTCGCCTTCAAGTTGTTCCAAACCCGTTTGAATTTCTTTCTTCTGCTGAACACAAAAGAAGATATTTTGAAGAATGTTGGTAACCAAACAGTTGATGGACCCCATTGACTTACACAGTATTTTTTTTCCTACTATGGAAGTCAATGGGGTCCGTCCATCAACTGTTTGGTTACCAACATTCTTCTTTTGTATTCAGCAGAAGAAAGAAATTCATACAGGTTTGGAACAACTTGAGGGTGAGTAAATGATGACAGAATTTACATTTTTGGGGGAACTATCCCTTTAAGTAATTTCTGTAAGTCTTCTTTAATGCACATTTATACTTTTTGACTGTGAATGATGTATTTATTGTCATGTTGATTGTTTTCCTTGATATACGCGTAGCTGCTAAATTCAGAAGTGTGTTTAAAGAATTCCCTTACTTTAACTATGTGCAGTCCCGGGCATTGGATGATGTAAGTCTTTAGCATTTATATCTATATAATGTAAAGTTCATAAACACAGTATGTGACAGTTTATTTCTCTATTTCAGGTCCTGTACACCGATAAAAATTTTGTTGCCTGTGCTCCCACGGGCTCTGGGAAAACTGTGCTTTTTGAGCTGGCCATTGTTCGACTGCTGATTGAGTCTTCGGAGCCCTGGCACAATGTCAGAGCGGTATACAGTGAGTTACAACCTATACTTAGTATTATTTGAGCTGAATAAGATAAATAATAAAAACTAAGTATTCTTTTATTCAGTAATTTATGGCAAATATTGTTTAACAACTTTTGTTTATGCTTTAGTGGCACCAATTAAGGCTCTTTGCAGTCAAAGATATGAAAACTGGAAACAGAAGTTTGGACCTCTTGGACTAAACTGCAAGGAGTTAACTGGAGACACAGAGATTGATGACATTTTTGAAATCCAGGATGCTCATCTTATCTTTACAACTCCAGTATGTTGCCACATATGGTACAGTCTAAACATCAAACATCTTTCCAACAGGTCTGAATATTTTTTTTCCTTCAAAGGAAAAATGGGACAGCATGACAAGGAGGTGGAAGGATAACTGTTTATTGCCATCTGTTCGTCTCTTCCTCATTGATGAGGTCTGATTTATTTACTCCCATGTGATTGTCATTACCAATATTTGAAAATAGATGGCAGTGTTTTGTTAATTTATCAATTACATTTTTGTCTATATACCCTCTCTAGGTACATGTGGTGAAAGACAAAACCCGTGGAGCCACTCTTGAGGTTGTGGTCAGCAGAATGAAAACCATGCACTCGTATCACCTGGCTGTAAATACAGAATCAAAAGCATCTGTGAGATTTGTGGCTGTCTCAGCTACCATCCCAAACATCTGCGACGTACGTAGTTTCATGAAATTTCCAAGTCATTCAGATAAATCTCTTTATCTGTGTTCAGGTTAATTTTGATTATTCCTGTGCTGTTCTCTACAATTTTGAAGCTATCTGAATGGCTTTCGGATGAGTCAGGGCCTGCCACTTGTCTGGCGATGGATGATAGTCACAGGCCAGTGAAACTGAGGAAAGTGGTGCTTGGGTTCCCCTGCGGAAGTAATCAGAATGAGTTTAAGTTTGATCTTTCTCTCAACTACAAAATTTCCAACGTTATTCAGACCTACTCTGATCAAAAACCAACCCTTGTGGTAAGGGAACTTTTGTGAATGCAAATGTGTTGGGTTGTGCATTTTAAAATAACATTTTGATATAATACATTTATTTGAAATTAACAGTTTTGCTCCACAAGAAAAGGAGTTCAACAGTCTGCTGCTGTGCTTGCCAAGGATGCCAGGTTCATTATGAGTATTGACCACAAACAAAGGTACTATAGTCACATTACATAGACCGTAAATATCCATTTTGAAATGAATGTAACATTGCCACTTATATCATATATCAATTTTGGTCTGGAGAATAAAGCTACATATACATCAGTATTAATCAGGGGTGTCCAATTCTGCTCCTCGAGATTCCTGCACTGTCCTGCAGAGTTTAGCTCCAACCCCAATTAAACACACCTGAACCAGCTAATCAAGGTCTTACTAGGCATACTAGAAACTTCCAGGCAGGTGTGTTGAGGCAAGTTGGAGCTAAACTCTGCAGGGCACTGGCCCTTCAGGACTGAGTTTGGACACCGGTGATATGAATGCATATTTGAGCATATTGTTGTTGAACTACCACAGATGTTTTGCCAGATATTAAAGGGTTAGTTCACCCAAAAGTAAAAATAATGTCATTTATTACTCAGCCTCATGTCGTTCTACACTTGTAAGACCTTTGTTCATCTTCTGAACACAAATCAAGATATTGTTGATGAAATCTGATGGCTCAGTGAGGCCTCCATTGTCAGCAATGTTACTGCACCTCTCAAGATCCATAAAGGTACTAAAAACATATTTGAAACAGTTCATGTGAGTTCAGTGGTTCTATCTTAATATAAAGCGACAAGAATACTTTTTGTGCGCCAAAAAAACCAAGATAACGACTTTTCAACAATATCTATATGGGCCGATTTCAAAACACCGCTTCAGAGATTTACGAATCGAATCAGTGAATCGGAGCGCCAAAGTCACGTGATTTCAGCAGTTTAGCTGTGTGATAGGAGATCTGAATCACTAATTTGATACAAAAGATTCATAAAGCTCAGAAGCTTCATGAAGCAGTGTTTTGAAATCAGCCCATATAGATATTGTTCAAAATCAGTTATTTTGTTTTTTTGGCACACAAATAGTATTCTTATCGCTTTATAATATTAATATATAACCACTGAAGTCACATGAACTGTTTCAAATTATGTTTTTAGTACCTTTATGAATCTTGAGAGGTGCAGTAACATTGCTGTCTATGCAGGCCTCACTGATCCATCGGATTTAATCATTATCTTTTTCATAGACTGGTGAAATATGCAAACTCTCTGCTTGATGCCAAACTCAGAGGTGTGTACATTAATGAGATTTCTTCTGCTGTACGACTTTGATGAATATATTGGTCACTGTTTTATCAAGGTAAACTAAACAATTTTCCAGATCTTTTTATTTGTGGGATTGGATATCATCATGCTGGCATGGATGTTTCAGACAGGAAATTGATTGAAGAAGCATTTACAGTGGGTGACTTGCCAGTGTTATGTAAGTTCTGCAAATATATTTTCACTCATTTACGTTTGTTCATTATTCAGTACCTAATGTATTATTAAACAAAAGCATATGTAGGAAAACCTTTTTTTCTCTTTAGTCACAACCAGCACCCTAGCCATGGGTGTGAATTTGCCAGCCCACCTTGTGATAATCAAATCCACATTGCATTATGTTGGTGGTGCATGTGAAGAGTACAGTGAAGCTGACCTGCTACAGATGATTGGGAGAGCTGGCAGACCACAGGTACTGCTAACAAAATTCAGAGCATGACTTCAGGAGGTCTCTCCTGGCTCTCAAGTCTTTATGTGTACATTGGAAGACACATACCTATGAAAACAATCTACAAAAACATGCATATATTACATCTAAAATAAGTGGCAGCTCCATAAGCATCAGTATATGAAGTCAAGCACTTTGGCTAAATCTCAACTGGCAATGCAAACATAGAGCTGTTACAGTATTAAGTTTGAGACTACAGCGCATACTGGCTTTGGTTTTTGTTTAGTTTGATACGACAGCAACTGCAGTGATCATGACCCGGACTCAGACAAAGGACAAATACACACATTTCTTAAGTGGCGTAGACAGCATAGAGAGCAGGTATGTACCATCTAAAACACATTTTGTTCAGTTTTAGAGGAATTTTTATATTCTTTAAACACGTAAATAGGCTATTTGATTTATGTGTTTTCAAAAGAATGACTATTTTCAGCTTGCATACAAACTTGGTGGAGCACTTGAATGCAGAGATAGTTCTCCACACCATATCTGATGTGAACATGGCTCTAGACTGGATCCGCTCCACCTTCCTGTACATCCGTGCTCTGAAAAACCCCAACCACTACGGTAAATCCTAAACATTGACCACTCTAAAGTTATAAACATCAAGTGCTACTAGCTGTTTTTTTTATTAATCTCATATTTTGTCACAGGCTTTCCCCCTGAGCTTGACAAATGTGGAATTGAGACTAAATTACAAGGTATGAAGAAAATGATTTAAATCGGTGAATCTGTTGATAATCATTCATTTGAAAAACCTACTAGACTGAGGAACTGGTGAGAATACGATTTACATGTGTGTTTCAGAACTGTGCTTGAAGAACCTCAACTCTTTGGCCTCTTTTAACCTGATTACCATGGATGAAGACATTAACATCAAGCCCACAGGTTACTGTTAATACTCTTTTTCCCATTAAAAAAAATCTAAAAGTTATATAGTTTTATGAGTATTTTAATTAATTTAACTCTACCAATCTTGACTTTGATTTGGCCATATAAATTAAATGTTCATACACAGAGACTGGAAAACTCATGGCTAGGTACTGTGTTGCCTTTGACACTGTGAGGCAGTTCAGTATGGTGACTGGAACAGAGACATTACCTGAGTTGGTAAGAAAAGCATTGTTGTTCTTCCAGCATTTCCTGATCCATTGTTATTTACTTCTTCAGAACAACATATACCCCTGGTTTCACAGACAAGTCTAGTCCCAGACGAAAATGCATATTAGAGCTGTTTTAACTGAAAGCAACTTGCACTGACATTTCTTAAAGACCCCTGTGGTGAAAATCAGATTTGTAATGTTGTTTATATATCTATGTGGTGTTTTAATATGCTTTAAGACAAACCATGTGCAAATTCATCTGTCAACAAAATTGCTGAGTATTTTCTCCTTAAAACTGCAGTTTACCAAAGACAGTCTCAGAAACGCGGTTTGAAACTGCACCTGTTCTCTATGTCTCAAACAAGTTGTAACCAATTACATTTACGTGTGAGGTGGGCTTTAGAATATCATTAACTATTCTGCGAAGCGGGGGGTCTCAAGAGAAGCCAGGTTATTGTAGTATATTTTTCTGTTGATATGAAAAATTGGGTACATTCCACTGACGTTCTAAGTTGAAAGCATTTCTAAGGATACTGATTTTTAGAAGGCAGCTGTCTGACTCTTAGATGGCGAATAGGAACATGGTTTGTGTAAAATTAACAACACATTATTAGCTGTTTGATAATGTATTCAAGCCAAAGGCTAATCATATCAAATCATATCATACCGTTATGTGTCCAACATAGAGAGGAATGCATAAAACTATTCTACCATTCTGATATATTGACTTGTAAACGAGCCTGTGTAATTTGCTCTTACACTTCTTCTGAGTGAAATTCTGGTTCAAACATATGTGACCCTGGACCACAAAACCAGTCATAAGGTTCAATTTTTGAAAGCTGGAATCTGAAGGTGCAAAAGAATCAAAATAGAGAAAATCGCCTTTAAAGTTGTCCAAATGAAGTCCTTAATAATGCATATGCCCTCACAAAAAAAAACATTTTTTATATATTTCCTGTAAGAAATTTACAAAATATCTTCATGGAACATGATCTTTACTTAATATCCTTATGATTTTTAGCATAAAAGAAAAATTGCTTATTTTGACCGATACAATGTATTGTACTGGCTTGATCTAAGCCCTGTTTGTGAAAACAGGCCATAATGACATATTTTTTTCTCACTTTATAGATTGAAATGATATCAAAGGGTAAAGAATTTAGTGATGTGCAATTGAGAGTAAATGAGAAGAAAACCTTGAACATGTTGAACAAGGATAAGAACAGAACCACCATCAGGTCAAAGTTATCTTTAACTATCTAATTCTCATAGTTAACGTACTGTGTAGAATGGACAGGTGGACTAAAGCATGTCATATATTTTCTTTTTAGGTTTCCTATGGAAGGAAAGATCAAAAGTAATGACATGAAAGTGAATTGGTAAGGTCTGGCTTGCTATTACTGTTTGAATGTACAATTTTACCACTTTTATGGTCTGCATATTTGTTTATTTATTTATTTATTTATTTATAATTTATTGCTGCATTTATAATCTCATCCTAGTCTGATTCAAGCTCAGCTAGGCTGCATCCCCATTCAGGAGTTTGGACTCATACAGGACACTGGAAAAATATTCAGAAATGGAAATCGAGTCAGCAGATGTATGTTACTTGCGTGATCTTGTGTAATGTCTTTCTTTGTGTGTTTATTCTGGTCTGATGACATCCATGAAATTGCAAATGTACAATTCTTTCTCATGTAACTTTTTACTAAGGTAAAATGTAAAATGCTGCTTTTGATCTCTGCCAGATCTGACCGAGTTTCTCAGTCATCACTCCAAATTGAATTTTTCTGCTCAACTCAACTCTTTAATTCTTGCCAAATGTTTTCGAGCTAAACTGTGGGAGAACTCGCCTTACGTCTCCAGACAGCTTGAGAGGATAGGTCAGGGAGCACATCTAAAAGTTTATATATCATCAATAAAAAAAGGATAAGTGGTGTCGTTCTATATTGAGACAAAAGTGAATTAATGGAACCTACTGATTAAAAATGTAGTGTATTTGTTCTAACGGATGTGTGTGTTTTTATATTTGGGGTCTTCTTTTCTAGGATTAACACTCGCTACTGCCATGGTGAATGCAGGGCTTACAACATTCAGCAAAATTGAGCAGAAGAGTCCCAGAGAACTAGAGCTAGTAAGCCAAAATATCCTAGATAATTGTTTAGAAGTTGAGAGATATGTTTATTCATGATGAAGTCATAATGTCCTTTTCTCTTGTTACAGTAGTAGTACTGACACATATTTATTTATTTGTTTGTTTGTTTGCCAGATTCTGAACCGACACCCTCCATTTGGGAACCAGATTAAGGAAGCTGTCAGCAAACTTCCAAAATATGAAGTTAGTTTGGAACAGGTAACTTTTATATATAATTACATTGAAGTCTCCTACTTGGGTAGTTGACATGGAATAAAGTTTTGGAAAGTGGAAAGTTGATGATATCCATATGAAATTATTTTAAATAGCCCTTTGAGCTAAAACTAATCGAGAGACTACATGAAATATTTGTACTACAAAATTGTAATACTACAATGAACTAGTGAAGACAAAAAGATGGTGAAATTTGGTGAAAAATGTCTCCACAAAAATAGCAACCTATTACAGGGCCGAGAATACCCAGAATACATATTTCTGCATATACTTTCACACCAATTTTAATCTGTTATCTTTATGATGATTAAAAAAACTCATTATAAAATCACAATTTTACAAGTTCATCTATTTATATTTTATATAATCAAATATTTTTTCTAGATTCCTCGATACAGTCTGTCCACAGCTGAGATTGTGGTCACAGTGAACCTGCAGAATTTCAAGGAGGTGGCATCGAAACGGACAGGACCAGACCACCATTATGTTACTCTCATTATTGGGGACTGTGACAACAATGTAGTTTTCCAGCAGAAAATAATGTAAGATCTATGTGATTTAATAATCATAGGCAAGTTATCTTTAAACAAATATAAAATATGTAAGAGATGCATAATTTGTTTTTCCAGGGACACACTGCTCTTGAGGTCTGGGAGCTGGTCAAAGAGAATCGAGGTGACAAGAACACCTAAGGGAGAGGAGCTCAGCATTCATTTGATCAGCTCTGAATATGGTTAGTGGTCATAGCATAGTGTCATTCAATAAAATATATAATATTTGTTTTTCATAATCATCTACATGTAGAGTGATCTGTTTATATCTGGTAATGATTTAGAATAATTAATAATTGTTGATTGTGTAGTGGGTCTGGACATACAGCAGGAGTACAGCGCCTATTACTCAGGCGCAAAGATGTTTGGAGCTGAGTCCTGCATCAGTGAGAGACCTACATGGAGAGTGCAGAGGATTCTCGACACAGCGAAGAGACAAGGCCCCATGTCAACAACTCCCTCTTCTTCAAACACAGGTCAGACTTCTTTGACAGTTTAATCAGACCTTAGATCGTTACAATCAGTGTTGGGGGTAACTCATTACAAGTAACTTGAGTTACCTAATCAGATTACTTTTTCCCCCAAGTAACTAGTAAAGTAACACATTACTTTTTAAATTTACAACAAAATATCTGAGTTACTTTTTCGAATAAATAACGCAAGTTACTTTTTCACATTTATTGACTGACAGCTCTCTTGTTCCCATGTTGAGAGAAATAAAGTGCAGAGGTGTTGTATGCGGCTGTGCGCTGTGTGAAGATGGTTTTTGTAGTTTTAGACTAAGAGCCCGTACACACAGAGACTAGTTTAGCTGTAAACGTCTGGATGGATCTGGTGTTTTGGGCACCTGAAACCGCTATTTTTTTTTAAACCGGGTCCCAGAGTGGATAAATCTGAAAACAACACCCTTGCGTTTTCCTGTGTACAACCAATCCGTATATTTTTTTGAAAAGATGATGATGTCATCACCCCACGTCTCAACCCTAGTCAGACACCGCTATGTCACGTAACAGCAACAACAACAATGGCGGACTACATACTTGTGTTCGTGCTGCAGAAGCTACTGAGCCTATTAGCTTTACTAAGGTAAAGCTTCATTACTAAGCTTTGCAAAAGTTTGTATACGGCACGCAAGGTTTATGCCCATGCTCCAAGTCTTCTTCTCCGTTTTTAGAGTATCTCTGTGACAGCACCACATACTGGTCTGGCATGTATACTACATCATTTTGAGTCGGTTTCAGTGGTTTGAGCTCTGGCATCCGGTGGATGTGGCCTAAATGTGAACATGCATTTACTTATCTCACTTGCCTCACCACAAACCTGTAATAATTTAACTATACTAAATTACACAAATATATTTTATGTATTTAATCTCACTTTATTAACCAGTGTCTTTGCTGCTGACCTTCAATGAACTAATTCAACCATACTAATAAGCAAAAATTACTTTAGATTAGATTTAGAAATAAGAGTGTTGAACTTCCTTCTCCTGTATCCCATTTTTCTTTAATCCAGAATGACAGCACAGCTGAAAGGTTTGTTTGAGCTGCGCCCTTTACTGTACAGGCGTAAATATGCATTTCGTTTAGCCTGGGGCTTTTTCATTTCACTTTTGATGTGAAAGGGCCTTAACATTTGCCAAAAATAGAACTTTTTTTGTTGTTATTAAAAAACAAACAAGCAAGCCCAGCCTAGGTAAGAAAAATTAATGTAACGCATTACTTTTTATAAAAAGTAACTAACAATTAGTTACTTTTTTAGGGAGTAATGCAATATTGCAATGCATTACTTTTAAAAGTAACTTTCTCAAACATTAGTTACAATGCATGTGAACTAGACTTTGTGACTTGTTTATACATGGTATTAGAATTCATCTCACAAGCAGGCAGGTGAGACACATTAATGATGCATACATGCATCTCAAAGACATCTTCTGTAAACACTTGTGATCTCCTGAGATGAATGTTAATACCAAAGATCTGATAAATCTGCTGAAACTAAATTAACTATACAAATGCTTTCAGCTCAAACACTGACACTTAATAAAAATTATGTTTAACTTAATGTAGACATTCTCTTCATGGATCAAGTTGCTCCAAACACAGTTAAGAGACAGTGCAATCATCTCTGCAAAAACAAGGAGCTCTGTGGACATGAGTGCTGTGAGTATGAGAAATTCTAGATGACCTTGGATTGTGCTGTCATTATCTCTGCTGCTTGATTCACCTAGTTTCCCTTTTAGGCAAAGTTGGAGTCACGAAAAGGGCTCAGTCTAGTGTCACCTCATACCTTAACAACCTAAAAATGAGGAATGAGAGACTTTGTGAGACTCCTGTGAAACGTTTGAAGGTCAGAATTCTGACTATCAAGGGTTACATGTACATATTTGTCAGAAAATAGGATTCAGTGTAGTCTAATAATAGTACACTTAAATAACTGGAATTTATTTTTGTAAGATATATTGTATTGTGTCAAAGTCTCAATCCAGTTTTCTTGATTTTCCCTTTAGATGATGATGAATAAGGGGACAGCAGCTGTAAGCATGCAGCAGTTCTCATACAAACCCAAAGACACACTGCCTGTTGCCAAGAAGTATTTTGGTTTTCTGCTGACAACAAAAGTTGTCCTATTAATGTTGTCATTATTGAGATTGTATTATTTCCTAAAGTAAATATTTATTCTTTAAGGTTACAGGGAAGTCAGTGTTACACTCAAAGTACATATGAAATCAAAGAGTTAGAGGCCAATTTTGTCACTCCATGCGAGAATTCTTCGTTTGAGTCATACCATGATGGTATGTTTACTTTCATTCACATATACTAAAAATTTGTTAACAGAAAATAGTTGCAGTTACAGTCAATGTGAGGTTAGAGTTTAATAAGAAATCTCAGAACTCGGATGTTTCAATTGTCAAACTGTAACGGGACGGGACTCAGGCAGAGATCCATTTGCAAGCTTTATTACAAAAGTAAGCGTGGTCTTACAGGCAGGGTCAAAGCAGGGGCAAACAGGGACAGCAAGGGACAGGCAGAATTGTAGTCAGGATACAGGCAGTAGATCAGGGCGGGCAGATATCGTTCACAGTACAGACAACAATAACCAGTCCAAAGGCAGAAGGCAGAGAACCACAAACTGGAAACAGGCAGTATCAATAACAGACAGGCAGACAGACAGGACACAAACGCCCAGAATTGCCACAGGGTGAACCAAGACTTCGCAAAGGGGTAGTGTGTGTGTAGGTCTTTTATAGTCCAGGTAAAGTACTAGGCTGTATGTGGGAACAGGTGATTGGTGTGGAGTGTGCATGTGACTGGCAGGGAGGATTGTGGGAAATGTAGTCCGGGAACTGACAGGAACTAATGGTGATCGTGACACAAACTCTACAGGTTTCAATGACGAGCTGGGAGACTTTTATTCTGAAATTGGAGACCCAGCATTAGAACATCCTCAACCTTCTGCTTTACCTCAAAGTATGGTACTTTAGAACTTCTGGTGTTTGCCTCATATTGTTCATATTATTAATAAAAAATAATAATTCCATCATATTTTCAGGGGTTTCGATATACAGTCAGCGTGAGCCACACAACGATGGACAAATGCACAGAGTCAGTCCTAAAGAAGCCAGTGTTTATTCTACCCATGCAAACCCAGACCACAGTACTGACATTGATGACCGCTGGTCTGGTTCCCTGGATGTGACCTTTGACCTGGGATTGAATGATTGGGATGATTTTGATGATGGTAACCTTGTTGATGCTAGTGAGGTGTGCTGTGAATCCCAAATATGTAACCTGATGACAGACCATGATCAACCTAATTCTGGTTTGTTTGTTTTTGTATATCAGATATTAGTAAAATCATTTTACATTTTTGTAATTCAGAAACATTTTAAATGCTAAAATTTTCTTTCTTTCTTTCTTTCTTTCTTTCTTTCTTTCTTTCTTTCTTTCTTTCTTTTTTTCTTTCTTTCTTTTTTTTTAGTTTCAGCCTCACAGTGTCCAGACCAAACCTTGCAAGTCTTGCGACAAAGGTAACTGAAAGGAGACTTTTTTCCCTCTTCATTCACACGCTTCAGTTCAGCTGGCATAGATGTCGTGGGGCATTTTTAATGTCACTCACAAAGTCACCCACTTCCCACTGACTAAAAGCTTGTTTAATAGGGATTCAAGAGCAGTTATTCTAGGGTCCAGAGGGTGCATTATTATATAATATCTGCTGAATTACTTGCTTTTGGCCTTATGCCTCTAAAAATAGGATCACTTTTTTCAGGATCCAACCAATGGCTGTTACACCTCAGACTGTAAGTATACATAAATACTTTTAACATTTCTCTAAATTTTTTTTAAGACAAATATGGTACCATGCATTTTAGTTACTCTATTTAGAAAGCATACAATGATTGTGTTTCAGTCAAAAATAGCTAGTTTTATAATTCATTTCACAGGCAGTGTACGTAAAAGGAGTTAGTATGAACTCCGTCTCAAACCAGAGTCAAGCCAAAACACCTTCAGTCCAAAGAAGATTTGATTTCTTTTCAAGGGCAGATGCAGCTCTAAAGGAAAATACTGTTAGCAGGTATTTGAAGAAATAATTACCTTTAGTTATCATAGTACCAGTTTACTGTGCTAACATTGATTAATAATTGCAGGGATCACACAGAGGAAATCAACAATGAGACCAGTGTTTTTCTCGGTATGTTTGATGGCCTTTTTTAAGGTTGTTATGAGGGATTCCTGACACATTTAGCACTATGTTGTAAAGAATTCAAGTTCCTCTGTCATTTGTTGATTTTCTGTTCTAAAGATGTTCTTGGTTTAACAGCACTCACTGTATGGATAATTTGCAGCAAACAACTCGAATGTGAAATAGAATGACAAAAAAGTTATTTTCTTTTGCATTGCAGAAGATAAAACTATATTTTGATGTTCAATATTTTAAGTCTTAAATATATTAAAAAAATTTCATTTTACCAAAAATATAAGATTGCGCTCACACATGAAATGTAAATGGACTGTCAAAATTGTAAAGTCAGGAATTAATGAGAAAAATGTTTTTAATTAGCTATATATAAAACAATAAATGTCTACTTTAAGATTAGTTTGTCAGGACACTTCTTTTTTTCACCCTTTCTTCTCCAGTCTAGGCCAAACAATTCAGCTGCTACATGTCAAGTACAGTTGTGGCAAAAGTTTATTATAATTCTAAACAGCAAATGATTTACAGTGTTTGACTGTTGAATCTATGACATTCCAACCTCATCTGACCGATTTACCCAATTATACAATTAAGACTTTTCAATAGAGACATTAAAAAGACAATGATTAACAATGACAATGACAAACATTTTTTTTTTACTGCAATTATTGAAAACAGCACCCCTCAAAAAAAAGACTTCATTTCATCAGTGCAAAGCATTACATAGGTCTGACATTATTATTATCTTTTTATTGTTCTGTTCTCACTCTCTGGACTTGGCACACTTCATCTTCCACCCTGCACTGGGCTGGGGCGTTGTAAATATATCCTTCTCTCGTATCAGTCTTGCTAAAATAGAACATGCTAGTTAGTTTACAACCCATGTATTTCTCAACTTAATATGTCACAGAACATCTATTCACATTGATTGATAGATCTGTTACACTTTCAAATGCAGTGACTTACGTTTGCATTATTTTGAATGCAATGCATTTCAAAATTCCTCCCAGAATTAACAAAGCTCCTCCTACCCAGGCTATATATAGGGCGGGACCAAATGTGTACCTGACCATTCAAAACAAAGATGGAGAAAACAGGAAGTGATGTGATCAGCACATAACACCATTGAACATTTGCCAGTGAAAAATCAGTGGTTTTTCATCTTACCTGGAAGCAAATGAATCATTTCCTCCTATGCCGATGCCAGTCCCACATTGTATCCCTCCCTTCTCTCCTTGCTGTTGATTGTATGGGGTAATCATGAAACTAGGCACAATTTGATCAGCATACACTGATGCTCCAGTAATACCACAAAGGCCTGAAAAGAACAATGATTGATATGGATCTTGTGTATTATAATGGGAATTATTATAATAAAAACAGTAATAATTACATCTGTAGCCTAATATAAATGAATAACTGAAAGATCAGTGGGTTTTAGATACTTTAGTTAGTGAGTAATGAATAAGCTTTTGTTTACCAGCAATGATAAACAAGATCCCTGAGCTTAGCATCAGTTTGGCCCTGGTCGATAGCTCCATACTTCTCATTTTGAGACACTTCAGGCAGAAGAATCCGATGAACACTGCGATCACACTCACTAAAATGGCTATTACCATCAAAGCTCTTATAGCCTGAAGGAGTCCTGAAAAAGAAAACAAACAGGATAGTTAAAAACACAGGATAGTAGAGGGTCTTTACTGCCTTTGAGTCAGTGCTTTTTGTTTGATTTCTAGTATTATTAAATGTTGACCAAAGCACATGATAACAAAATCGAGTGTATATTTATTTAACTTCTTATTGAAAATCATTTCACGTTTCTTATCGTCCTTCATTGTTAGGCTAGCAGTTCCTGAACAGTGCACACAATAAGAAATATTTGGTGAAAAGACCAACATTCTGGCACAAAGTTCACTCTCAATGTCATAGGTTCAGAAATAAACTATAATGTCCATTTTGGGTTTGTACAAAATTCAGTTGGATTTGTAGTAAATCTCCAAAAATCTCTATCTCAACCCACCTGAGTAGTTCAGATGGCTGTAGAGAGGTTGGCACTCAGTGAATCCAGAGCTGGACACGTCGCAATCCTTCCACAGGCCCTTATAAGGGTAGATGGAAGTTAACTTGTGCTCCTGCTGGTTCCTGGTGCACCAGACATCCATAAGCGTGGCTGCAAAAACCCCAACCATACCAATGGCTCCCGATACAAAACCTGTGGTTTGCAGCGCGTTGGCACTCATTCTGCTTCTGTCTTCGTTTCTCGGTTAAAGATCTGGTGAAGCTGGTGCTGTCAAGCGTTGAGTTTAACTGAAGCTGGATGGGGTGAGACTGCTTTTTAAAGTGTTGAGGCTCACATGCACACTCATAAATTGAGGCTCTTAAGCTTTGAGTGGTCATAGTTCCACCTACTTCAGAAACATAAAGGAGGAATTTAATCATCATAAGCGCTGTCTGAGCATTAACTAACACAAATTATTCCTGAGGTCACTTGATGTGTAATATCTAAGATCAGTTCAGACAGGCCTTAAATTGCACACCTAATTGTTTGACCATTTTGTTTGAGTGAGTAAACATTTAATTCAAGATGAAGTCTGCATTATTTTTTCTTCACCTCTGATTGTTCCTCCGCTGAATACTTTACTAACACTGATGCATGAAGAATCAGCAGATGATGAAAAGAATCTGACAGAAATTACTAATTAATTACATTTGTCAGGACAGAAAGCAAAACATGAGACATTATAAATGGAATGAGTAATAATTTAAAAATGTTTTATAGCATTTAAGATGCACGTGATAAGGTGTACTTTCCAATAAAATTATGGAAAAAACAGTGAACACCTCTATGATTGTGCGTGATATTATGCAGTTGTAGCTTCTTTATTATAGTTAATCACTGGATTTGTTCCAGACACAGCATTTTCTGTTGAAAGGTAAATGGTAAATACAAGAAATTCACATTTATATATATATATATATATATATATATATATATATATATATATATATATATATATATATATATATATATAAGGTAAGAATATTACAATGAGTTGGACATTATAACACAAAAACTAAAGAAAAGCCTATAAGAATCATATAAACGGTTAAGACCGGTGATTTTTCGCCTGCCCCACCTCTTGTTCCTCTATATTATTCCACCTATTACAATTACATGCATTTATAAATGATTAATACTTTTATGCTGAATTGTAGACAAATAACAAAAATAAGGGGTTGTTCCCAAAATAACCCATACAGAACTTTATTTAGGCTAAATGCATACATGTTACTGTCTATATAGAACATCAATATAAATGTATTATAATGGACAGGGTCGGAGGGCAGATGAAGGACGGAGAGAATGTGAAAAAAGGTTTCAGGACATGAGGGAGGAAAAAAGAATGGCGAATGCAAATCTGCACTGCATCTGAAAACAGGGAAGGCAAAAAACAGAACAAACAAACATTTACAAGACGATTTGTCTACATTTGAAAAGTTTTTTTTATTGATGCAATGTCTTTTTCTTTTAGGATTTCAATCACAGCTTTTGACTACAGAGGATTGTTGCTGAATATAATTCATGAATCATACAAAACCGTATCAATAACCAGCAATACTCAAATAAAGACAGCAGTGAAATTAAGACATTTTAAAATTAAATAAATAAACATTAAGAAGAAAATTCTAATAAGTCAGTCAGAAGCAATGAACAAATAATCAATAAATGTAATAAATCAATAAGTAAATAAATAGCATACATGACTACATTTTTAAACAAGAAATAAGAAAATAAAGACAATTTTAAAAAATAATAATAATAAAATACTTTGTACATTTGTAAGTAGATTCAGACAAGGTAAGAATATTTCTGAATTTAGTTTTGTCTTTTGGGTGACTCTCTTATAGTTTGTGGCAAGCTGTTACATATTTTGCTGCTGTTGTGATCAGGCTGGAGTTTTCACCCAAAATATGACTTATGATTTGTCTGAATTTGGAAACGCCATAAAATTTGGTGATTTTAATTTTGTGAAATGGGCAGATCTGTTTTGAGTAATCACAATGTAGCGGGAATTGTTCTTCTGTCTCTACCTCTTTCTGAGAGCACAGTGAACTCTGCAAACATACACCTGTGACTGCATTACATCAGCAGAGCAGCTTTTAAACAAGTTTTATCTGTGTATGCTGTAGGCATATTTGCTTTTAAAAATAGCCTACAGATACTGAACACTTTTACAAATAAGCAGGCCAAATGAAAATAGGCTTACACATGATCTTTTAAAATTTTTGTTGTTTTTGGCATTTTAGACTGTAGAAAATGTCTTTGAAAGAGTCTTTCAATTCGGGTGAAGGTAAAATTTCAATACACAAATTACGCTGTTCAAATCATCACATGATGTCTGGCATTTGACTGTGTTAAAATTCATCTTTGGCTCTGATCATTAAAGGATTAGTTCACTTTCAAATTAAAATTTCCTGATAATTTACTCACCCCCATGTCATCCAAGATGCCCATGTCCTTCTTACTTCAGTCGAAAAGAAATTAAGGTTTTTGATGAAAACATTCCAGGATTTTTCTCCTTATTGTGGACTTCAATGGAGCCCAAAGGTCAAAATTAGTTTCAGTGCAGCTTCAAAGGGCTTTAAATGATCCCAGACGAGAAATAAGGGTCTTATCTAGAGAAACCATCACTCATTTTTTTAAAAATAAAAAAAAATTATATTAACCATAAATGCTCATCTTGAACTAGCTCTCTTCTTCTCTATTAGAATTCCGGCAGTGTAGACACTGCTAAGTGTATTACTGCCCTCCACAGGTCAAAGTTTGAACTAATTGTTATATACTTGCACTAGCATATTGTATATGACAACTTAGTTCAAACTTTGACCTGTGGAGGGCAGTAATACACTTAGCAGTGTCTACACTGAATAAAGAAGAAAAAGAAGAAGAGAGCTAGTTCAAGATGAGCATTTATGGTTAAAACATTATTTTTTATTTTTTTGAGCAATGGTTTCTCCAGATAAGACCCTTATTTCTCATCTGGGATCGTGTAGAGCGCTTTGAAGCTGCACTGAAACTGTAATTTTGACCTTCAACCATTTGGGCTCCATTGAAGTCCACTATAAGGAGAATAATCCTGGAATGTTTTGATCAAAAACCTTAATTTCTTTTCGACTGAAGAAAGAAAGACATGAACATCTTGGATGACATGGGGGTGAGTAAATTATCAGGAAATTTTAATTTGAAAGTGAACTAATCCTTTAAGTAGGCTAATTCATCACTAATATCATTTTTAATTATTACAATAATCCCAAATCGGCTTCATAAATCAATGCGAAAACAAAAGTGAAATTCCAAAACCAACTAGCATAACAAACTAACTAAACAGACCCTTTTCACATTTCCGGGTTTCTCAGAAGCGGAAGTCGTCATAGTTGAGTAAACTTTTATAGCGGTGAATTAATTTAATATATTTTTTTGTGTGTTTCCCTTTGCCTCATATAGCAAAAGAAAAACTCCACAATAATGTTTTCAAAACTTTAAAAAAGAGGAAAAAAATAGAGAGCGATTGATAACAGTAGTTAGAGAATGGTGTCATTTTTACCCTCACAGGAGTTTTGTGTAATTTGATACAATGGTAATATAATACATTTTTAAAAATGAAAATTTAAAAAACTTTGCAGGATTTACGATACTGATGACCGTTAAAACACGTCATCAGTTTGTGAAAAGGGTAGGTATTATTATTGATATTATAATTAATAATCAAAGTGTTATCCACTTTTAATCAACATATTAAAGCTGCACTTAAACCTAAAGTAAGAAAAGACCAATCGTCTTCTCTCTTAAAAAGCTTTCCGTGATATATTAATCACATCTTAATGACTGAGTCACAGCGCTGAAGAGTTCATTGCAGTCTTGCTCATACCTGGAAACACTATGTAGGCCAGTGGAGGTGTGAGACTGGAAGAAGACCAGGGCGAACAGTTACAGGGCAGCAGGTATCCGGGGTTTACAGGTGACAGGTGAGTGTGCGCGTACTGACCGGGGCATCCCACACTCCCGATGGACCTGTGTCCACTCTGATAGCCTAAAGCTGGAGAAAAAACCAACGAGCCAGGGGTTACAGCAGGTTTTTCATGTTGGAAAGCAGTGGTATTGGGTCGGCTCGGCTCAGTGAAAGGATGTTGCATGGACGCAGCTGAATGGAGAGGTCCTGGTTTGTTCAAAGTTGAGATGCTTTGAAAGTCTCGCTCGCTGTGAAGCGCGAAAGACAACAGAGTGTCCTTCCTCAACAGTCCTTTAGGTTTGCGTCTCGGTCGGTATTTATAATCTGGATGCTCTCTCATGTGTTGGGCGCGAAGTCTTTTGGCCTCGTCGATGTAAGGTCTTTTTTCAGACTCGGAGAGCAACTTCCACTCGGCACCGAGTCTCTTGCTGATCTCAGAGTTGTGCATCTTTGGGTTCTCCAGTGACATCTGCCTTCTCTGACCTCGCGACCACACCATGAACGCGTTCATTGGTCTCTTGATGTGCTCCACGGGTTGCTTCACCATGTTCCTCAAGTTCATTTGCTGCTTTGCGTCACGGAAGAAAAAAAAAGTTGCTATAACACCTGAAAGTATATTGAAATCATCTATGGAAAGAGAGGGTTCCTCCTCTGGTGAAGAGAGATGAGATCTGCACGTCTATTTCATGGAGATGCAGCGGAATGAACGCCCTGTTTGAAGGGCAGGATTATTTCTTTGCAACTAACAGTGAAGTGTGTGTGTGAACGACCTCTTGGTTTGTGAGATATTTGTTTCAAATCTCTGTCAAGTGTAGAGAGTTTCAAAGAAAGCTTTGCAGCAAGGAGCGCGCGCTCTGACACATCACCTTCCGCGCCCAATCAGCGCGTGAGCGACAAATACAGTTACAATGACACCAGAAAACCTGTCATTTCTGCAAAAAGGGGACTAAATGAAATTAAAATGACTTTAAAGCTGTATATAAAAGTTTAGGTAAGCCGCTCTTCTTAAAAACACGCACGCGCGCGCGCGCACAGCCTTAATCTAACTTGATTTTACACTGCGAGGACACTATTAAATGCCGTCCTTGGTGCTGGATTAATTACAACAAAAGCTGTCATAGGCATAACACGTCCATGGACTTTTTTTTTAAAATCAACAGTTTAGCTTAAATGCACAAGGTAAATTGTAGATGCTAGCCCTTTTTTCTTTTAACCACCTTCTTGCCTTGGTCAGTTCATTTCAAATACTCCTGCAGAGGGAATGAGATTTGATATTATTTGATGATTAAATGGTGTTTTACAATTTTGACGCATTTGCTATTCACATCTGAACAGAATTATCTTTTGTTTTTAGATATTCTATGAAAATTGCACATTTTACAATTTTTTTACATTAATTTAATAATTGATAATACTTTATATTCATGCATGCATTCACAATTAATCATTCAACCTTAATTTTATGAAACCATAAGAATACTTTTTGTGCGCATAAAGAAAACAAAAATAATATTTGCGTCCCAAATGACGCACTATACACTATGCACTTATACACTATGTACTTGTGCATTATGCACTCATCCATGTAGTGCGTGAATTGTATAAGGTTATTTTGTCATTTAACAACGTAGTCCGATCCTCCCTTCTCCTCCGCTACTTAATTAAAGCTGCGACATTTGAGTGCACGAAGTGTCCAACATTCCACACTTCGTTTTTTCCGTTAATTTAGTGCATCATCCGGGTATTTAAAGTGCACTTTTTTTTTTTGAATTCTTCTGTGTGAATGCACTACTCGCACTATTTATACTTAAAAACGTGATAGAATAGTGCACAAGTACGCGAATTGGGACGTACCTAATGACTTTATTCAATCTCTTCTCTTCCATGTCAGTCTCCTACACACTTGACATAGTAAGCACAGTGCAGTGCTTCCATGTTTATGTCAAAATGCCAGCACAGTATTGGCCAACGCTGTACATGTGAGCACTGAGCAGCACGACGCATGTGTGTGATTCTGACACAGGAGAAGGCCATTAATGCAAGTACAGGTCAGCGTTCTGACGTAGAACACGCCACGGAAGATGAACGAAGGTTTGGAACAAGATGAGGGTGAGTAATCAATGACAGAAATTTCATTTTTGTGTGAACTAACCCTTTAAGGGGCTGTTTACAAGATACCGTTTTCAACTAAAATGTAAAACTTTTAATGTGTTTTGGCTGTTCATTAACACGAAGATGGCATTTTGGGTGCCTGAAAATGCACGTTTTTGAAAACGTCTCCATGTAAACAAAAACGACGACGTCATTCACATGCGTATTACCAAAGACGAATAACATAAGACACGTCATTCATATTATTTTGAATGAGAGGCCCTGTCCCAAATGGCACCCTAAAGGCAGGAACACACCGAGCCGATGGTCGGCCGTCGGGCAGTTTTTGTTCATCGGCCGACTAAGTTTTTTCAGTGTGTTCCACACCATCGGCTGAAGTTGGTCCTCGTCTGCTTTTTTCCGGCTGATTCGACATGTTGAATCGGCATCGGAGCTCGTCAGTCCGTCGGACCATCTGATCATTCTGATTGGCTGTTCAAATACTGCCACCTGCTGGTTCGGAAAGGCATTTCATCTTGCGCAGGCGCAGAACAGACGTGCTACTTGGCCATCAGCTATCGCACGTTGGTTTGATGTGTCAAGGCAGGAACACACCAAGCCGATGCCGGCAAACTAGTGGCGACGAAAGCAGACTGTGGGGTTGGCTCATGTCGGCAGCGTCTGTGTCCAAAGTTGGCCTGACACACCAAACCGACGCACGACAGCTGACAGCCAATTGGCACGTCGGTTCTGCACCTGCGTAAGATGAAATGCCTTTCCGAACCAGCAGGTGGCAGTAGCTGAACAGCCAATCAAAATGATCAGATGGCCTGAAGAAAAAATGTCAAATTGGCTAAAAAAAAAAGACGACGACGACCAACTTCAGCCAACGGTTGCGGAACACACTGAGAAAACTTAGTCGGCCGATGAACAAAAACTGCCCGATGGCTGACCGTCGGCTTGGTGTGTTCCTGCCCAGGCCAACTTTGGACACAGACGCTGCCGACGTGATCCAACCCCGCAGTCTGCTTTCGTCGCCACTAGTTCGACGGCATCGGCTTAGTGTGTTTCTGCCTTAAAATCTCACGGTCTTCCACTGAGTCCACACTTTCACAACGTAATGCCGCTTTGACTGCCGGGTAAAGTCCTCTGTGTAGCTCACAGTCTTACGGGCTCAGCTGAAGTGCGCAACGAGGGCGCATAGCAGCTGCAAAAGGGGCACTCACGAGCACCCTTCTTTAAGCTTAAATGACGAATGGGACACCCTACGGTCTTGTGGACTTAACGAACACGCGCACGCAGCGGCCTTTGTAAGTCCACAAGACCGAAAGAGCACATGAAGTGTGCCATTTGGGACAGGGCCAGAGAAAGCGCAATATGCGGAATAAGTCCCGCCTTCTAAATAATAGCCAATCGCCGATTGGTAAAGTAATTGCGTCACTGCAGCGGCTGTTATCCACCTGTTTCCACGGGGCGCTACTGTAAAAGAGAACGTGGGTACAACTTCCGGTAAGGCGGCGGAAGTAGCATACCAATGGTATTTTGTGTGCTAATTAGCGAAGAGGCTAAGTGTTTTTTGGATCATTGTTTACTTTGTAAAGTTGCAAATCTTTGAGACATGTCGTTACGGTGTTCAGGGACAACATCTCAGTTTACTACATTCTTAGTTAATAATATCACAATACAATAAACAGTTTTCGTGTCCTTAATTGCTCTTTACTTTACTGACCTTCCACAAAAGTGCTGCTGCATGACTAGAGCATCCTGACCCTGCAATACTTGAACAACCCGCTGTCTGTACTTCACCCGTCACTGATGCACCAAAGCGATGTGATATTTTACTCCTAATGTGTCGTGCGTGCCAGAGCCAGTCGCGTTTCCACTGTCATATATGCGATGCTAAAGGCTTCTTATGTTAACCACTGCGAAAATAAATACACACGTTTATGGAAAATATCAGAGACTGCTTGAGGAATGAAGACAATTCTTATGTTATTATAATCGTGTATTTATTTGGTTTAATGTTTTATCTGTCTCTTCCATGCCTGTTGATTCCTGACAAATGCATATCTTTCACACACTCCGGTTAACTCGTATAACTCATAACTCCTGTTGACTTCTCATGAGCTCCCTCTGTTGCTCTGGCTGAAAGGATCAGGATCAGGATAGAGAGATCCCGCAAACATCCTTGGATAGCAATCATCGCATAATTTAGAGGAAAAATTAAATAGAAATGCTCAGAAAAGTGACGTAAACATAGGGCATGTTATCAATATATTTCTAAATGTGTAAGCCTTTGGATTTAAAAGCCTTAGTGGAGTTGTTTTTTGCGTTCTTGTGATCGCAAATAAATGGAAGCATGCGCAACTGAATAGGTCTGTGTTTTCTTTTTATGTCAATATAAATATCAGTTAGATTTAGCATGATTGATGTGCACTCCTGACATAAATTAATACATTACTATTACTGTAACTTTTTTTATTGTAAAACATTGTTGAAATATTGATACCGGAATCTTAAATCTTTAAGTACAAAAACAAACGTTCGCAAGTTTGGATCGTTAAATCTTGAATGACTGTCAACTGTTGAATGAATGAGTGTCACGTCCAGCTTGTTTACTTCGAACCGGAAGACGCTCCCACGTTTGACGCAAGGCCTCATGGGGTGTAGGAAACTTGTGGATAAGCTCCGGTTCCTATAGAAACAGTCAGACGCGCGCCTCCGAAATGAGGCACGAGACGCGCATTTAGGACTGCACATGCACATTAGCTTGATCCAGCCTGAAAAATAAAAAAATCCAAAAAAAAATCCAGCCTGTTTTTTTAGTCATGATTCGAGCGTTTAGAAACAAAATTTATAAGAGAGTTGTTGTCAGATTTCATTTGTGACTTCAAATATGAAATTTAATCGAAAGCTTGGCAAACAGCTTTGGAGAATTTGATGTTTCCCCATTCAAAGAAATAGGAGATGCACTTGAATGCCCGAGAGGCGTTTCAAAGATGGCCGCCGAGTGAAATGACTTGTCTTAAAGCAGAACTCAGTAACTTTGTTTACCTTCATAAATAGTTTTCTAAGTCCTTACGATGGTTAATTGACTTGTAGTGGTGTGTTTGAGGCGAGCACTAACCCCCTCTGGCACGTCTACGCCAGAATACAGCACTTGCAACTTGAGCTGCACCGACCCGAAACAATCTCGTCTCATGTTCACGTTCACGCGAGAGTGACAAAATGCTTTACGGTAATTCAAAAACAATGTAAATATTATGTCTTTATAAGACAATTTCGAAAATTACCCACCTCCATCGAGTGTACTGTATTTGCAAATTACCCACCTCCTCTTTCTTGTACTGTATTTGCAAAACTACTGCGCTGGTGAGCGTTGTAGTCGTTGTAGTCCAGAGCTGCGCTTGGAGTATTTATGACAGTGTCATTCACTGAAGGAAACTGTAGGGGGAGCTTCGCGAATCTTGCTTAGTTCTGCTTTAAAGGGATTTTGGTATTACATGTTCAGTCTATGGTATTTCATCGCCATCTAATGGCCACAGCAGAATACAGTGTTGTTAGTCTTTTTCGCGGATCCGTGTGAATGGGGATCGTTTTGGCAATGGTGTCGTCTGTACGCAGAAAATTCTCCATTTTAAGCATATCGTTGTCGTGTAAATATACCCTGAGTTGATATGTTTGCCACAGCTGATCGAATGAATTTAATCACTGACCATGTTTTGTTTTTAAAAGTCAAGGTATTTTTGCCTTTTTTTTTTTTTTTTTTTTATCTGCATAGCTGTTAAAAATGCAAGTATGGCAAAAAGGAATTTAGAAATAAAGAACAAAAATACTTAACAATCAACAGCATATTTTTGTTTTCATTGATGCGCTGGAAACCCACCCACCCCACCAAAATATCAAGACATTTTCTGAATTTACCCCTTATTTTAACATGTAAAACTATTGTGATTTGGCAAGTAGGGAAAGTGCATGAGAATGACTGAAGTCTAAAGACATGTTTTTGCGTTATGTTCAAAAAGGAACATCTGCAGACGGACGCCCATGGTCCATGGATAACAATGTTAACCATGAACAATCTTTTCATGTCAAAGAAATGATACCTTCCTAATGTAGCTATGTCTCGAGCCCACTGCTTGTGTAAATTGTTCAGATAAATGAGAGAGAGGACAGTTAGTGATTTGCTGTGTCCAGCATGAGATTATATTTTCTGCACTGAGGGATTTCTGACACAGGGGGGCACTGGTCATGCTGTGAAGCTGATTGCTTTTTATTTGCCTTTTACAGGGAGATAATATGCCCATTGAAAGAGCTATCAAATCTATATCCTGCTTTTAGATGCCGTCTTTTACTGCCTCAAATGACAAGTAGGATGAAAAGAGCTTAGCATACACCTTTAAATATATAAAGACAAAATAAACTATCTATTGTAACAATGTAATTTATTTCAAATAAGTATGTGTGATATGTTTACTAAAAATATTTGACCATTGAATCAGGTAAATGTCAAGGGTCAAATTTATTATCATATACAAATATGGCTATATTCATATGTTTTGTACACTCTCAGGGAGTGAAATTAAGTGCCAGACAATATGCTCCCCATGGAGAGTGATTAGTGAGACTTGTTGACAAGTATGCCAAGAGCACAAATTGACCATCATAACCTGTGTTTCCTCCAAGCAAAAGTGATGCTGTACCCCAGGACTCAAAATACTATTTCTTTGATATATCATGTCAGAATACATTTAGAAGAATTAGATGGAAAATGCAGTGCTTTAGAAAAAAGAGATAGTTATGAAATTATTGTGATATCCACTGTACAGTTTGATATGCACCAAAATTCTTTGATTGCTCCAAATTATTTCAAGCAGTTGCAATTTTTCTTGCAAATCTGCATGTTGCATGAATTTGTAAATACACAGATATTTAGGCATGAAATAAACCTCTGTTACTCTCTGACCTTTTTCGGTGTGGTAAAGAACTGGTTGACACCTTCAAGCTGTGCATTTTGAGAACCTCTTCCAGAGCAATCCTACAGATTTCCTCTGCTCTGGGGGATAAAGCTTGTGCTTATTTTAATCATATTTGAGAGAAGTCAAGCTTTGCTTTAATAGCCTTTCATGGAAATATTGGTGGTAAAAATGTGTTGGAGGAATGAAGGAGACAGCTCAAATCCTGAGAGGTGTCATGATCTATCCCTAGCCACTCTCTCGCCCCTGTGAAATTAATACTGCAGATAAAGCTGGTAGACATTATTGCCTGCCTATCTGCAAGCCCCAAATCACAGCAGTCAGCAGTCAGTTAGAGACATTTGCAATAAGGCATTTCTGCGAAAAGCACTTAATGCAGGCTAAAGATTTCAAATGTGCCACAGCAAATTAAAAGGAGCTTTTACGTGAAAGGTGCCCTGTAAGCATGGCGATACTTACTCAGTATGAGTTGATGGGGGATGTACAGAATGCAGAGAGGCAGTTTTTTTGGTGGTCACATATCAGTGTCATATGTCATTACAATTAAATGTTTACTCCAGAAGGTCTTACCTTATTTTCACTACTTTTTTTTTTTTTTTTTTGCTTTAACAAAAGTTGTGAATCATGGAATGCTACTTGCTTTGACAAGACCTTGTTTTAGTTTAGTTTAGTTTTATTAATTTACATAATAATGAGTCGACCTAAGTTCTGCACAGACAAGTAAGTAATACCCAGGGATTTTGAGAGGATGTTAGCACATTCAGGACATCCAAAAACCAACACTTCAGTCTTGAAATTGTTTAAATGAAGAAAGTTTTTTTTACCAACTTTTAACGTCACTCAAGCAATCAAACAGTGACTGAAGAGATTTGTTCTCATGTGGTTTCATTGGAAGATAAATCTGTATGTTGTCTGTGTAACAGTGATGAGATCTAATGCTTACCAAAGATACTGGCTAAAGGAGGGAGATAAAGGTTCTATCCTTAAGGTAGGATGAGAACCACTTTAAGGCTGTTCCCTTAAAGGTGCCCAAGAATGCTTTTTCACAAGATGTAATATAAGTCTAAGGTGTCTCCTGAATGTGTCTGTGAAGTTTCAGCTCAAAATACCCCATAGATTTTTTTTTTATAAATTTTAACTGCCTATTTTGGGGCATCATTAACTATACACTGATTTTGGCAGTGCGCCGCCCCTTTAATTCGCCTGCTCCCTGCCACACGAGCTCTCGACTATATTACAGTGCATTTACAAAGTTCACACAGCTAATATAACCCTCAAATGGATCTGTACAAGATGTTCGTCATGCATGATATATGCATGCTTCGAATTATGTGAGTAAAGTATTTATTTTGATGTTTAAGTTTGATTCTGAATGGATTTGAGGGTATTCTCCGTGGCTAACGGCTAATGCTACACTGTTGGAGAGATTTATAAAGAATGAAGTTGTGTTTATGCATTATACAGACTGCAAGTGTTTAATAATGAAAATAGCGACGGCTCTGTGAATACAGTCAGAAACGATGGTAACTTTAACCACATTTAACAGTACATTAGCAACATGCTAACAAAACATTTAGAAAGACAATTTACAAATATCACTAAAAATATCATGATATCAGGGATCATGTCAGTTATTATCGCTCCATCTGCCATTTTCGCTGTTGTTCTTGCTGGCTTACCTTGTCTGTGCACAGATCCAGACATTAATACTGCCTTTCCTTGTCTAATGCCTTGAACATGGGCTGGCATATATGCAAATATTGGGGTCATACA
Source organism: Chanodichthys erythropterus (assembly GCF_024489055.1). Classification (NCBI taxonomy): domain Eukaryota; kingdom Metazoa; phylum Chordata; class Actinopteri; order Cypriniformes; family Xenocyprididae; genus Chanodichthys; species Chanodichthys erythropterus. Next base: position 25,819,108 of record NC_090236.1, on the reverse strand, counting down.
TATTAATGATCCCGACTTTTACTAACAGTCGGTGTTATTTTGAGATCCGCGTGTTTTCCGGAAGTCTTTTAAACAAATGAGATTTATATAAGAAGGAGGAAGCAATGGGGTTTGAAACTCAATGTATGTCTTTTCCATGTACTGAACTCTTGTTATTCAACTATGCCAATATAAATTAAATTTGATTCTAGGGCACCTTTAATACCAACATACTGTTCCAGACATTTCAGTAAAATAAAGTGATCGACAGTGTCGAAGGCTGCTCTTTGAACTAAGAGAACCAATAACAGATCATTTAGTACTTTCAAAAGAGCAGATTTTGTACTGTACTGAGCTCTGAGCTCTCTCATGTTTAAAACAGGATTGAACGTAGCCATTATTAAGACTACTATTAATTAAAAACTGGATACATGGACCAATAGTGTCCAATATCTTCATAGTTAGAGATGTGGGAATAGGATCTAGAGAGCAAGATGCAGGTTTCACATGACAAATAATATCTATTAGAAATGGAAGAGACACAGGCTCACAACTAGTTAAAGTAGCAAGATTGCAAAGATTGCGAAAATTAAAAAAATTGCATATTGCAGAAGATGCCCCAAATGTAGTCGTAATAGTGTTTAATACACTGTTAATGGTGCTAAATAAAATTTTAGGTCTACCAGCATTCCTGGAGATAAAATTGGAAAAATATGATGACCTAGCAGTCCTAACAAATTGCTGATAAGTGGTCAGAAAAACAAGAGTCTTCAATCTGAACAATTTGAAACGGAAATCCAAAAGACAAAATCAGAGTGTGACCATTTTTTTTAACAAAGATAGACTGGGAAAGATTAAAGGTGTGTTTTTTAAATGTTTTTTCACAACATGTAATATAAGTCTAAGGTGTCCCCTGAATGTGTCTGTGAAGTTTCAGATCAAAATACCCCATAGATTTTTTTAAAATAATTTGTTTAATTGCCTATTTTGGGGCATCATTAAATATGCGGCGATTCAGGCTGCGGCCCTTTTAAATCTTCGCACTCCCTGCCCCCTCAAATGGATCTTTACAAGATGTTCGTCATGTATGCTGCATGCATGCACCGGATCATGTGTCTTTAGTATTTATTTGGATGTTTACATTTGATTCTGAATGAGTTTGATAGTGCTCCGTGGCTAACGGGCTAAAGCTAACATTACACACTTTTGGAGAGATTTATAAAGAATGAAGATGTGTTTGTGCATTATACAGACTGCAAGTGTTTAAAAATGAAAATAGCGACGGCTCTGTGAATATAGTAATAAATGATAGTAACTTTAACAACATTTAACAGTACATTAGCAACATGCTAACGAAACATTTAGAAAGACAATTTACAAATATCACTAAAAATATCATGTAATCGTGGAGCATGTCAGTTATTATCGCTCCATCTGCCATTTTTCACTATTGTTCTTGCTTGCTTACCTAGTCTGATGATCCAGCTGTGCACAGATCCAGATGTTAATACTGCCTGCCCTTGTGTAATGCCTTGAACATGAGCTGGCATATGCAAATATTGGGATCGTACATATTAATGATCCCTACTGTTGCGTAACAGTCGGTGTTATGTTGAGATTTGCCTGTTCTTCGGAGGTCTTTTAAACAAATGATATTTATATAAGAAGGAGGAAACAATGGAGTTTGAGACTCACTGTATGTCATTTCCATGTACTGAACTCTTGTTATTCAACTATGCCAAGGTAAATTCAATTTTCAATTCTAGGGCCCCTTTAAAAGAATCAACAATTTGTAAAAAATCAGAGACTAGTGGTTTATCAGGGCAGCTCACATGAATAATAATATTGTTCTGTGAAATTCATAATAACCAACTGTCTACCATTTATCACCACTAGGCCACTGCTAGTTTTGTATCTGTGAGATTCTGAAGATCTAATCAGATCTAATCAGATGCATTGGATGTTTAAAAGACTGTATGCTGGCTGTATTATTTCTTAAACTATTTTTGAGTCCTATCATGATGATCATATGAGATTAAATTATAAAAACTGAAATTTATGATATGAAATCTGATATTGCATTCAGAGAATTTACTGAAATAAATGTTATGTTATAGTTGTTGAAAAACATTTTATTCATTTATAAGAAAATTTAGAGCTAAAGTATTAAAATACTATATATACAGTACAGTCCAAAAGTTTGGAACCATTAAGATTTTTAATGTTTTTAAAAGAAGTTTCATCTGCTCACCAAGGCTACATTTATTTAATTAAAAATACAGTAAAAAACAGTAATATTGTGAAATATTATTACAATTTACAATAACTGTGTACTATTTAAATATATTTGACAAAGTAATTTATTCCTGTGATGCAAAGCTGAATCTTCAGAATCGTTACCCCAGTCTTCAGTGTCACATGATCCTTCAGAAATCATTCTAATATGCTGCTCAAGAAACTGTAGACTGTAGGCAACATTTACAATCACATTGTCTTCAATACGGAACTGTGACGGGACTTTTATTTTGAAAGATTGAGACTTTTATTTTGAAACATTGAGACTAAACTTTCTTACTTCACACTTTTGCTTTGCTGTCGGCGTCAGGGAGAGTTCCGGAATCTCAGGAATTTGGGCTGTTCTTCTCCACAACCTCCTGCGGTACCGAAGTCAAGATTTTCCGCGCCTGAAAAGGTATATCTAAGCATTTTATTCAATTCATTTCTGTGTCTCAGATCACGGGTCAGGTTTTATCCGATGCGTGACTTCTGCTTCTCCGAAGATTAGCGCGTCACTCACTCGTAACCTCTGAATGAGCTCCGTTAACAGAGGTGTGTCACTAGTGCGCGAGAAAGATCAAACCACCACAATCGTGCATCATCCTACAACAATAAGCACTTTGTTATACAATACAGATTCATACTTTTTCCGCGATAATATTAAACATATGTGTGTTTTTCCATTGCCAAAGTCGTTTTCTGTTTGAACTAAGATGCTGTTTTCATGAACTGTAAAAAGCGATATACTGTACGAGTAAAACACTTTGAGTGCATCATATCAGTACTAACCATTTCATGTTTTTATAATGTACGTTTATTTAAAAAAAAGTGTACTCTACAATGTCTGCACATTGATTTATATGGTCTCTGTCTGTCCCCGAGTTCTTATTATGCCTGGGGTATTTCATCATAGTCCCAACCGTGTCTCAAACTAAGCTTCACTTCTACAATGATATATAGGTATAAATCAGTGATTCTCAGCCTTTTTGACTCCAAGACCCTCCAATGTCCTCAATGATATTCAAAGGACCCTTAAATACTTTCATTTTTTTTTCTTGCACTGCATTCAACAAAAATATATGCACCAAAATTTTGAATTTACATGACAAAAACAGTCTTGATTTTAGTGCTCTTACTGGTTAATGTAAAATGGCTGGTGCAGGTTTGTGGTGAGACTGATGCTCTCATACAGGAACTGACTTCCTGTTCCTGTAGAGCTGTTAAACCTTTCACTTTGTCGACAGCTTTCTCGTGAGTATAAGTTCAACTCGTTCTGCGACATAAAGATGGTCCATTTTTTTTAACACAATTTGATCTCTGATGTAATGTGGTTAGATCCATTTTGTAAATAAGCCTGGTTTTAAAAAAATATTATTTTTGCAGGTTTGGTTCGAGCTCAAAATGTCTCAAGCTGAAAAACTCAAGGTAAGGAAATGAGAGCTGACGGGTGGATGTTGCACTGGGTTTCAGTTTTATGTGGAGATTGATGTGCAAAGAAGGGGAGATGTTTAGATTTTAATTGCATTTGAGAGAATTTTAGAGAGCTTTGTAGTACAACTTTTTAAATAAGTGTGTTCATAGATTGTTCTGTTCTCTTGTGATCAGCAGGGACAGTTTACAAACCCAGAGACTCCTGGATATGTGGGGTTTGCCAATTTGCCAAACCAGGTGCACCGGAAATCAGTGAAAAAGGGCTTTGAGTTCACTCTCATGGTGGTGGGTAAGTAGCGTTGATGTGATATGTGATGTTTTGAATGTGCCTGATGAACTTTGAAACATGGGAGAAACACCAATTAGATTTTTGAACAACTTTTTTGTTTCATAATAATAATAATAATAATAGTAAAAAACTTATATATATATAATATATATAAGTTTTTCATTTTATGAAAAGCCATCTACATAATACCTCTAAGCTAAATATTACAAATTATTTTTTGTCAGTCATAATACAGTGGCACTCAGTCCCTAACCGAGCGTGAAAGGTGTACGAATGTTTTTGCAAACAAACCGTGATTCACCCGTAATTTTAGTACTAAAGTTTATTTTAAATTTACAAAATATAGGAAAAACTTTAACCACTTATCTGCAAAAATCACATTCTCAAATAAATTGTCACATCATGAATGAAATCTGTCACTTACGGAAGAGGATTAGGACCAAGCAATAATAAAAAAATAAAACCATCTCAAGATTAAAGTTGTTGACTTAATGAAAATTCTATCATTTATTACTCACCCTCATGTCGTTTCACACCCGTAACACCTTCATTAATCTTCAGAACACAAATTAAGATATTTTTGTTTAAATCCGATGGCTCCGTGAGGCCTGCATAGGGAGTAATGTCACTTCCTCTCTCAAGATCCATAAAGGTACTAAAAACATATTTAAATCAGTTCATGTGAGTACAGTGGTTTAATATTATTATTATTATAAAGCAACGAGAATATTTTTGGTGCGCCAAAAAAAACAAAATAATGACTTATTTAGTGATGGTCGATTTCAAAACACTGCTTCAGGAAGCATCGGAGCACAGTGAATCTGTGTATTGAATCTGCAGTTCAGAGCGCCAAAGTCACATGATTTCAGCCGTTTGGCGGGTTTGAACCGCGATCCAATTCATGATTCGATACACTGATTCATAATGCTCCGATGCTTCCTGAAGCAATGTTTTGAAATCGGCCATCACTTAAGTCGTTATTTAGTTTTTTTTGGCGCACCAAAAATATTCTCGTCACCTTATAATATTAATATTGAACAACTGTAACAACTGTTAATTTGTGTTCCGAAGATTAATGAAGGTCTTAGGGGTGTGGAACGGCATGAGGGTGAGTAATAAATGAGAGAATTTTAATGTTTTGGGTGAACTAACCCTTTAAATTTCGAGAAAAAAATCGTTAAATTTCGAGAAAAAAGTCGAAATAAAATGTTGAGAATAAACTCAATAAATTACGAGAAAAAAAGTTGTTGAATTACAAGAACAAATTCGTTAAATTATGAGGAAAAATGTCATTAACTTTCAGAAAAAAGTTAATGAATTTATTCTTGTAATTTAACGAATTTGTTCTCGTAATTTAACAACTTTTTCTCATAATTTAATGAGTTTATTCTCAACATTTTATCTCGACTTTTTTTCTCGTAATTTAACGACTTTTTTCTCGTAATTTAATAACTTTATCCTCAACATTTTATCTTGACTTTTTTCTCGAAATTTAACAACTTTATTCTCGAGATGGTTTTATTTTTTTTATTATTGCTTGACCCTAATCCTCTTCCGTAGTCACTTCTATGGTTTCATCGTGACTTTATTTAGAATCAGGTTAACAAATTAACTTGTGAATTAGGTGGAATGTTTTCCTTATGTTCTCCTGTGTTTAAAAATATGAATAATCTCTATAATAATTAGTCTTTGGCTTTTGCTCATGCTGTTTGTGTTTTGAAGACTATATAGGCAATACAGTATTTTCTTCTTCATGTGATTAATGTCCTGACCACAAGAAACCATGTTCTGTTTGTATTTTTTTTGGGTGACTGTGCTGTTTTCTTGGCAATAAAAATGTAAAACCATGCAATCAGAATTATCATAAATATAAGCTTCCTAGTTGGAAATTGGAAATGAATGCTCTCTCAAGCAGATAATTTTGATACCCGAGTTTACAAGTTTGGCTGGCCATAAACTTTAAACATTGCGGAGAAGAATTGCTGCTGTGACTGGTATGCTGTTTTATTTTTTTCACAACCGCTGCATTGCCTTGTCTTTTCGTTAAAGTAGTGCATATTAGAGGTCGACCGATTGATCGACTGGCCGAATAATTGGGCTGATTTTTGGCATTTCTTTTAATTAATCAGCATCGGCCGATTGTGCTGCAAATTAGGCCGATTAATAGGCAGGCACATCTGCGAGCAGCTAGTGTTGTTGTGAAACACGTGACGCTGCCTCTTGCGGCAAGCAGATTGCCATTCCACCGACAAAAAAGGCCTGGGTACACTTCATTTTCAGCGTTCCACTGCATCAGACACAGAGTTAAGCGCGCAAGCCTTTCAAAGTATACTTCTTTGACCAAGAACATGGAAAAACTCATTCGCCTTGTGGGCACTATCGAGTGGATTGCTGTTTTCAAGTGCTTAAGTCACACTCACTAAATCCTTGAGGTTGAGCCTTGAATACATATGGAAAATAGCCTGTATTTAAACGAAATTCAAGAATCATCAGCAAGCTGACTATAGAGACAACACAGTGAATGTTTATATGGTTGTCAACGAATGGGACATCATCACTAAATATCATTTTGGCTTTAATAAGATTTCCCCAATAAATAGGCAAGAATAACCCTGGTGCCCTCCTTGATTCCTGTTCTTTCCGACAACAAAGCACTTGAATGCGACAACCTCGAAATTACGACTTCAGGTGTGGAAAGTAGGAAATTTCCGATTGAATTATTATAATATGTTCATGTTCTATATTTTATAACTTAGTATTTCATGATTGAGTGGTTATTGAAGTGAAAGTGACTGTGGGAACAAAAGTGTTTGGCAGCAGCACAGCACTGATAAATCCTAGTTGTGTTTTTTTAAGGCGACTGGACTCTCCCCTCAGCCCTGTGAGTGTGTATGTGTACAGCTGTTGACACACAAATGAGATCTGCTGTGGGGGGAGGGTGGCCGTGAGCTGCCCGCTCAGCAGAGCCCATTGTACAGTCATCCCATCGTCTTAAAATAAATCACAGAGGAATGCAGAACCTCGGCCGCGAGCCCTTTCACTGCTGCACAGCTTCAGCAAATGATGGAAGACAGCCTTATTGAGACGCAGGAACAAAAACACTGATTAGAGGAACATATGATTGCATAAAACACTGAAGTCCGTAGTGTTTGCTTTGACGTTATGCCGATAGGGAAATACAATCTGCTTGTCGGAGTGTTTTTGTAGTTGATATGATTCAATGCTTCTTCATTAATACTTCTGCTGTTTTCAGGTGAGTCGGGTTTGGGGAAGTCCACGCTTATCAACAGCTTGTTCCTCACTGATCTCTACCCAGAGAGGGTCATTCCTGGTGCTGCAGGTGAGAGTTTCAACATTGATGATGAAATTACATCAGATGTTTTAAAATGTTGTTCAGGTTTTTAAACATTATAATGGGGAAGGGTAAAAGTAGTGGCCTGATATTTATGAGGCAGAAGTTTGGACCTCAGCCTTGTTTTTTGAGTCTTCTCTGAAGTATGTGCATGTGCTTTTGTTATACAGAGAAAATTGAGCGCACTGTGCAGATCGAGGCTTCAACGGTGGAGATCGAGGAGCGCGGAGTGAAGCTGCGTCTCACTGTGGTCGACACGCCTGGATACGGTGACGCCATCAACAGCCAGGACTGGTGAGGATTGCTTTGATGTTCATTAAAAATACATACAGTCATCATACATATTGTGTATGTCATTGGCTTGATTGGCTTTGGCTTGATTGAAAGTTTGCCAATCTTTATTTAAAGGGACATTTTACCCAAAAATAAATTCTCTCACCTCTGTGAGTCTATGTAATACACGAAATGTTGACGTTTAAAATATTGGTAATTTTCTTAAACACACCTAGTGTTTTGCTTCAGAAGGCAGTGATATATTCACTGGGGCTGTCATGATTATTCAAGATGGCTGTACATGCTTTTTTGGAGTCAATTCACTTGCATTTATATGTATGCTACATTCAAAAATTTGGGGTCGGTAAGACTTTTTGTTAAGTCTTTTATGCTCACCAAAGCTGCATTTATTTGAACAAAACAGTAAAATGGTAATATTGCAAAATAGTATTAACTTAAAATAACTGTGTTTAATATACAGTACAGTCCAAAAGTTTGGAACCACTAAGATTTTTAATGTTTTTAAAAGAAGTTTCGTCTGCTCACCAAGGCTACATTTATTTAATTAAAAATACAGTAAAAACAATAATATTGTGAAATATTATTACAATTAAAAATAACTGTTTTCTATTTGAATATATTTCACAAAGTAATTTATTCCTGTGATCAAAGCTGAATTTTCAGCATCATTACTCCAGTCTTCAGTGTCACATGATCCTTCAGAAATCATTCTAATATGCTGATCTGCTGCTCAAGAAACATTTAATGTGTACAATTGTACAAAATATTTGTGTACAATATTTTTTTTCAGGATTATTTGATGAATAGAAAGTTCAAAAGAACAGTGTTTATCTGAAATCTAATCTTTTGTAACATTATAAATGTCTTTCCTGCCACTTTTGATTGATTTTAATGCATCCTTGCTGAATAAAAGTATTAATTTCTTTAATTTCTTTTAAAAAAAATAAAAATAAAAACTTCTTACTGACCCCAAACTTTTGAACGGTAGTGTATAATGCTACAGAAGCTTTGTATTTCAGATAAATGCTGTTCTTTTGAACTTTCTATTCATCAAGAATCCTGAAAAAAAAAAAAAAAAAAAAAGTACACAACTGTTTTCAACATTGAACAAAATCATAAATGTTTATTGAGCAGCAAATCAGCATATTAGAATGATTTCTGAAGGATCATGTGACACTGAAGACTGGAGTAATGATGCTGAAAATTCAGCTTTGCATCACAGGAATAAATTACTTTGTCAAATATATTTAAATAGTACACAGTTATTTTAAATTGTAATAATATTTCACAATATTACTGTTTTTTACTGTATTTTTAATTAAATAAATATAGCCTAGGTGAGCAGACGAAACTTCTTTTAAAAACATTAAAAATCTTAGTGGTTCCAAACTTTTGGACTGTACTGTATATTTAAAATATTATTTATTCCTGAATTTTCAGCATTATTATTCTGGTCTTCAGTCACATGATCCTTCAGAAATCATTCTAATATGCTGATTTGATGCTCAAGAAACATTTTTTTTAATTATAATTGTCAATGTTAAATGGTTGTGCTGCTTAATATTTTTGTGAAAACTTGATACATTTTTAAAAGTTCAAAAGCGTTTATTTGAAATAGAAACCTTTTGGATCATTATATATGTCTTTACTCTCACTTTTGATTAATTTAATGCATCCTTGCCGAATAAAAGTAATAATTTCTTTAAAAACATCTTAATGGCACAAATCTTTTGAACAGTAGTGTATTCACACAGATGGATTGTTAGATTTGTTTTATTGAAATCCTCTTTTGTGTTCAACTGAATAAAATTCTAAGCATCTGGAATGGTGTGAGGGTGAGTAGATTAGAGGTTTGAAAGAGACACTTGATAGTGTAATTGGAGACGGTCTGTGGTAGGAGACGTGAAGACTAGAGAGTGCGTTGGAGGAATGGAGGAAGAGGTGTTTTTTTTTTTTTTTTTTTTTTTTTGCTCTGGGAATGCTGTTCTGCTAGTGGAAGTGGTGAGACAGGAAACATGTGTGACCTCTTCCTGACTGCTCCCTGACCCACTTGAGCGCAAAAACAGCAAAGAGAGGATATTCGAGTGCTCATGTCTGAAAAAGGAAATGTATGCCCTCACATAACTCTTATTCAAGTGAAACTTGACATTTTAATGCCCTGATTTTGTACCAGTCAATTAAATATATCACTAGATTGTGTATTAAAATCGCTTTAGCCTTTTTACTTGAAGGCCTTTTTCATGTTTTGTTGTTTTTACATAGTGCAACAGTGCCTAAAACACCAGCATTGGGAAAGAACTACAATCCCATGAAGCATTGGAATGACATATTTTAAAAACTATGGATAAGTTAAAAACGAGTGGTTGAAGATCCCTGATCATTCATACAGTTTGTTCTGCACATCTTTAAGCTTGTTATGTGGATGGAGCTGTTAAAATCTGTATTTGACAAACTTCTTAAATGTTTCTGTTGCTTATACATCTCTGTCTCTGTAAGTGTTTAAAGATATGCTCTGTCTTTTCCTGGACAGTTTTAACACCATTATCTCATACATCGATGACCAGTTTGAGCGGTACTTGCATGACGAGAGCGGACTCAACCGCAGGCACATTGTGGACAACCGTGTGCACTGCTGCTTCTACTTCATTTCCCCTCTGGGTCACGGGTGAGATCTTATACTTAAACTCACACTTATGACAGTGAAAGGTGTCAAAAAATGTCTTGAGTGTCACACTTGTCTGGATTTTCTTGTCTCATGCTCTAATTTTGTAGACTGAAGCCTCTAGATGTCCAATTCATGAAGGCCATTCACAACAAAGTGAATGTTGTTCCTGTGATTGCTAAAGCAGATACACTGACGCTGAGGGAGAGGGAGAGACTCAAGCGCAGAGTAAGCATTCAGATTTCTTTCCAAACATGGATTGAATGCAAGTCTGGCTTGTTGGCTTTATGCATCTCTTTACCTGCTCTAGATTTTGGATGAAATCGATGAACACGGCATTAAGATCTATCACCTCCCCGATGCTGAGTCCGATGAGGATGAGGATTTCAAAGAGCAGACCAGGATTCTCAAGGTATGTGGGCCTTATTTTTCTCAATTAATTTAAAAAGACTGGAACAAAATGATGAGAAATTGACAATTTTAAAGCTTGGGTGAACAAACTTTTTCTATGAGTCTTTTTCTATGGAACACAAAGGCAGAAATGTTTTTCTTTTTTTTTTTTTTTACTGATTTGAAACTTCAAAAAATAGAAAAGCACCATGAATATACACTACCATTCAAAAGTTTGTGTTTTTGGGGATGTTTTTTTTAAATTGAAAGTAATACTTTTATTCAACAAGTGTTCATTAAATTGATCAAAAGTGATTATAAAGACATTTATAATGTTACAGATTTCTATTTCAAAAAATAAATGCTGTTCTTCTAAACTTTCTATTCATCTAAGTGTCCTGGGGAAAAAATGTATCATGGTTTCCACAGTTAGCAGCACAACCGTTTTCAACATTGATAATGATAAATGTTTCTTGGGCATAAAATCATCATATTCGAATGATTTCTGAAAGATCTTGTGACACTGGAGACTGGAGTAATGATGCTGAAAATTCAGCTTTTCCATCACTGCAATAAAAATAGTTTCAAATAGAAAATGGTTATTTTAAATTGTAATAATATTTTACAATATTACTGTTTATATTGCTTTACTGTAATAAATGCAGCCTTGGTGAGACTTTTTTTGTACTGACCCCATACATTTGATTGTTTGCATATAATAAAAGTGAACCATATAATTTGTTTATTATATTCCAAGTCTTATTGTAGCTTTATGTGAGGAATAGACTGAATGTTGTGGAAGAATTTCTAGAAGAACACAAGTCAAACAATTTTTTTTTTTTTATTAAAATTTTTTTATTTTATGCTCATGTCCTGAAGAGTAGGAAACAAAACTAAGCATCCAAGCTAAGCTGCATTCTGTTATAGGTTTCCTTTGGTCTTTCTGTTGTAGGCCAGCATACCATTTGCCGTGGTGGGATCCAACCAGCAGATTGAGGCTAAAGGGAAGAAAGTGAGAGGACGTTTGTATCCATGGGGTGTGGTGGAGGTGGAAAACCCAGAACACAACGACTTCCTTAAACTCCGCACTATGCTAATGTGAGTAACTTTGTTATCTGCTGTTTAATGTTCTAAAATTCTTGATTTTACACAAATGAAAATGAGGTTATGAGGAAGTTAAATTAAATCTGTTAATCATAAAAAGTCATTGAGTCTCTCCAGAAAATTTGGACTAAACCACCCAATTCATATGTATTAGTTTTACGATCTCTATATAAACTTTTTTTAAGGGATAATTCACCCAAAAATGAAAATTTGATGTTTATCTGCTTACCCCCAGTGCATCCAAGATGTAGGTCACTTTGTTTCTTCAGTAGAACACAAATGATGATTTTTAACTGCAACCGTTGCCGTCTGTCAGTCAAATAATGGGAGTGAATGGGAACTCGAACAATAAGAGTCGAAAAAACTTGCATAGACAAATCCAAATTAAACCCTGCAGCTCGTGACGACACATTGATGTCCTAAGAAATGAAATGATCCGTTTGTGTGAGAAACCGAACATTATTTATATCATTTTTACCTCTAAAACACCACTATGTCCAACTGCGTTCAACACTCGCTTAGTGAGGTCTGATCACGCTCTGACAACGAAAGTAATGTCTCGCACTCATTGAAGTATAAGTGTGAGACATCACTGCCATTGTCAGACCTCACTAAGCGAGTGCTGAACGCAGTTGGACATAGTGTTTTAGAGGTAAAAAATTATAAATACTGTTCGGTTTCTCGCACAAACCAATTGTTTCCAGTCTTAGGGCATCAATGTGTCGTCACGAGCCGCAGGGTTTAATTTGGATTTGTCTATGCAAGTTTTTTCGACTCTTATTGTTCGAGTTCCCATTCACTCCCATTATATGACTGACAGACGGCGACGGTTGCAGTTAAAAATCATCATTTGTGTTCTACTGAAGAAACAAAGTCACCTACATCTTGGATGCACTGGGGGTAAGCAGATAAACATCAAATTTTCATTTTTGGGTGAACTATCCCTTTAATGTGTCAATGTGTTAGTTGCGTAGATGTCTATGGAGGGACAGAAAGCTGTCAGATTTCATCTAAGAGTCTTACTGGATTGGAATGACATTAAGGGGTGAATAATTAATGACAGCCTTTTTTGGGGGGGAACTATCCCTTTAAATAGACTGTACTTCTGTCCCTCTCAGCCTCATTTTCATTCATAATGTACTGTATCATCAGTCACTGTCATTATTGTCTAATGATGGTAATTGCCATCTGTGCAGCACTCACATGCAGGACCTGCAGGAAGTCACTCAGGACCTTCACTATGAGAACTTCCGCTCGGAGCGCCTCAAACGGGGTGGCAGGTTGTCCTCCCATGGTTACATTCTACCTCTGTCGCCTGCGTACGTACTGCTTTGCCTGTCTTTCTCCACCTCCTCCCTCAGCCTCTATGAAACAGCAGAGCTTTGTGAGTGTAGTCACAGATTATTTGAATATCCCAGAACTGGCAGGACTAAGCAGATGTATTGAAATAGCACAACTTTACATAGTCACTTCTCATTTTTGCTAAAGACACATGTAAACAGTCATTTGATAGCAGAAATAGAAGGAGAAGAGCAGCATTGCTTTGCCTCATTTAGTGTGATTTTAGCTGAATCAGTCTTCCATACACTCTAGAGAGATCAAAGCTTGAGTTTTAATGTGTGCTGTGTTGACTCTGTCTCATGGATCTGCAGCGAGCTGTGGGATCTGTGTTCATCAGAGGATAGGAGGGGGAGGTACTGCTGGGAGCTCAGTCACAGCTCCACCTGTCCTTCAGCCTGATGCTAGCACTGTTTCTGCTCACTAGCTCTTACTGCACACAGACTCTATTTCACTCTTCGCTCTCACAAATACTCGCTTACAAAGTAACTTCCTGCTCCGCTTATTACACGCTTGCACTGTTAACTCGGGTTTGTCTTTTTCTTGTCTTGCCTAAACTCTGCATCGCAAACTGGTGGTTTACTAATACAGTTTTTGTTCAATCACAACAATTTAGCACATGTAAATCTACAGTGTGTTTTTTTTTTTTTGTTTTTTTTTACAAGAAAATAAACAGTTTATGCCCCCTATTTTCCTATCATCGGAATACTTAAATCTTAAATGCCAGACATTTTCTTTCTTTCTTTTTAAAAAAATAAATAAAATTAGATTTATAAAAATTAGATAAATATACACTACCGTTCAAAAGTTTGGGGTCAGTAAGATTTTTTTAATGTTTTAAAAGAAGTATCTTTGCTCACTGAGCCTGCATTTATTTAATTAAAAATACAAACAAAAACAGTAATATTGTGAAATATTCAACATTGATAATAATCATAAATGTTTCTTGAGCATCAAATCATCATATTAGAATGATTTCTGAAGGATCATGTGACACTGAAGACGGAAGTAATGATGCTGAAAATTCACAGGAATAAATTACATTTTACTGTATATTGACATAGAAAACAGCTGTTTTAAATTGGAATAATATTTCACAATATTACTATTTTTGTTTGTATTTTTAATCAAATAAATGCAGGCTCGGTGAGCAGAAGATACTTCTTTTAAAACATTAAAAAATCTTACTGACACCAAACTTTTGAATGGTAGTGTATATATACATTAAAAAAAATCAGTATAATAAATATAAATTATATATATATATATATATATATATATCTATATATATATATATATATATATATATATATATATATAATATATATAAAATATATATATATATATATATATATATATATATTTATTTATTTATTTATTTAATTAATTAATTCTGACTTGAATTGCAAAATTAGCAAAAATGATCATTTCATACATTTTCATATCATCGGCTTAAATGCCAAGCATAATTCTGTGAGAAATTGTTTGTTTATAGTGATAAAGTGATAGTTATTTTTGTTAAAAATGTTTAATATATCTGCCATCCTATTATTCCCTGTCATCAGTGCAGTTAAATCTTAAACGCACATATATATTTGATAGTGATAATATATTTTTAATTATTTTATATGTCTGCTACAATTATTTAATACCTTTTATGTAATGTATTATTATCTACATTTCTGAATAAATGAGTTAAAAGATAGTTCACCCAAAAATGAAAATTATCCCATGATTTACTCACCATCCTAGGTGTATATGACTATCTTCTTTCAGATTAACACAATCCGAGTTATTTTAAAAAATATCCTTGCTCTTCCAAGCTTTATAATGGTAGTGAATGGCGCTTCTGATTTTGAAGTCCAAAAAAGTGCATCCATCCATCATAAAAGTAATCCATACGACTCCAGGGTGTTAATAAAGGCCTTCTGAAGCGAAGCAATGGATTTTTGTAAGAAAAATATCCATATTTAAAACTTTATAAACTAAAATAACTAGCTTCCGGCAGACGGCCTAGTCCTACGCAGATTGAGTTACGGTAGAAGAGTAACCCCTGACCTGACGCATAGCATATTTAAGCAGAAATGCAGAGGATAGAGCAAAACAAAACACCGGTCACAAAGAATATAGTCATATACACCTAAGATGGCTTGAGGGTGAGTAAATCATGGGATAATTTTCATTTTTGGGTGAACTATCCCTTTAAGCTGCATGGCATTTATTTCAATTATAATTGTTCAACATTTGACAGCCCTAGTAATTTTGTTTTGCCAACACAATAAAGTAATTGTGAGATCCATATGTCATAAATGATCATTTATTAAACTTCACTGCTAAGTACTGCTATGCGTCTCTCTCTTCACACCTGCTGTGTGTCATGCAGGAAGGGTCCGGAGCCAGAGGAAATGGACAAGGATATAATCTTGCAGGAGAAGGAGGCTGAGGTACGGTCTCTCAAAGCAAACTCTAGCTGAACGCTAATAACAAGACTGCTTGAGTGTGAAGGTCAATGTGTGAATGCGTTTGTGTCTCTCAGCTGAGGCGGATGCAGGAGATGATCGCTAAGATGCAGGCGCAGATGCAGAAGCAGGGAGATGAATGAGATGGCCCACGCCTCTGAGAAACATGGTAAGAGCACATTACAGACAGACACACTCTCGGATTTTGCTGTTGCAGATGTAAGTTGAGGTCTTTCAAAAAAACGAAACAAAAAATTCCCTGTTCAACATAACCAAATCTGTGGTCACAGTACTGTAAGCAGTTCTGCGATCTGAGCAGTTGATGTTATATTTGATATTGCTGCCTTTTAGTCTCTTTTACTTTGTAAAAATTTAACATTTTGTTAGTGTTTTTGTATGCAAATCTATGTATGTTGCATATCTTGAAATATAATTTAATATTGAGTCACTTGTGTTTCAGAGAAAATTGGTACTTTTTTTTTTTTTTTTGTATTAAATATGCAATTAGGGAGCTTGTTCTTGTTTGTGTTTCTTATAGACGCTGACTTGTCATTCGAGCTTGACCCAGTCCGATGTGGAATGAGAAGAGGAAGTGTTGATAAATGTGGACTGATCCTCAGCTCATCTTGCTTGCCATTTTCTTAGTTTCTTTCAATCTTGTAGGGTTTTTCCCCAGGTTTTTTAAACAGTATTAAGTTTTTATTATTATTATTCAAATATTGTTGCTAATATTCATTCATTTTTTTCCCTGTTCCAGTAACCAAAAATGAAGAACAATGGTCAGTAATTAAACGAAGTGTTTTTTTCTGTTACAAGAGCCAAATTCTACTGTAGAGCAGCTTTAGTATTAGTGTAACTCCAGAACACTCTATCCCGTCTAGCTAAACACTGTGAAAATACAAGCAGCTGTTGAATTTGTCACAGTAGCAGTTGTTGCACCATGTTTTTGGAGAAATCATTTTATACTATTTGCAAGTATTGCCAGAGAGATTGCTGTTCAGGAGGGTTTTTTTTTTAGATACTTTCCTCTTCCCTGCATGAAGTCTTGAAATATATTTGGTGTTCAGTTGAATGGTCCCCTAACGGATGCAAAACATTATACTGTGACCTATGATTCATTTCCTATGCCGTCTAATGAAGGAGAATAGGCATTTCTCTGATGTTAATGCTCATTTGTGCCCGAGTGGATACTATCGACATTGTTTTGGTATGAGTGCAATGTAAAATTTCCTTAGTGGAGTGACACATTGAAATATGCTGTTTGTGACCTTGATGCATGTTAAGATTTTACCTTCTTTTGGGATTGATGCTTAAATCTTTTATTTTATCTTATTCCTGTGGTTAAAGCAAATTTCCATATAAATCATTTCTGAAACAAATGTTACAATGAAATAATATCTGAAATGAGGGTTTATATCTGTTACACAAAAGCAAACATAACTTTTAAACCATTGAGCTTTACTTTCCATATTTGGTCATGAAAACCACAGTTGTCCACATTCCAGTTTTAAAGTTTCACTTGAAAACTTTCTATTAAACCATTATTGTCTATCATCTTGTAATAAAATTTTGTATTAAAACATTTTTGGGGGTTTTCTTTATTGCTGTTCAGATATCAAGTTGCTGGTGATTATAGCAGGAAGGTTTTTTTTGGACTTGCTGACTAATTACAAATCAGTAACTCTCGATGGCCACTAGAGGTCGTGAAACAAGATTAAGAAATCATCTCACCGATAAAGGGTTAGTTCACCCAAAAATGAAAATAATGTCATTTACTCACCAGCATGTCGTTCTACACCCGTAAGACCATAGACGTTGGAACATATATATATATATACACAGAATCTGAATTAAAATGTGTTTGATTTAAGCCTACATTTCAAAATTTTGTGTCATAAAATTATAGAGGGTATGCATCGACATCACTTTCCCGCCGAAAGCGCGCTCCCTCAGCTGGACTGAGTGGCAAAAGAACCTGCTGCATGACTGGATTTAATAGAGGAAACTGCGAAAACGCGAATTACACTAAAGGTTGGACTCGAAAGTGTTCCTTACAACTTGTCAAATAAACCTAATCCATAGATATTGACATGCAGCCTGGAGTCGTGTTTCCTGACATTTATATGTGCCTGATTTCGACGGCTGGGAAATACCTAAAGCAAATCTGCCTGTGAATATTTTATATAACTACAATATCGGTAGGTTTAAATCCGCGTAATCACTTATATCGATGTTATTTCGTCATATTGTCCAGCCCTAAAACATAGTTTTATAGTATATAGGTTTTGTCAGTGTTGTTTATTGAAAAACACCCAATTATGCAGAATATAAGATGGTAAATATTTAATTGATGAATTGTCAACATAACAATACAATACGGCATGATTTTACCTCAAAATCCAACATTTTGACACAAAATGATAACTGCAAATCCATGTTTCTCTGCCTGAGGTCTAGCTGTTTCTGTGAATTACAGTGATCCATTTGCTTTTTTCCCTGTTCTGCAGTTTTAAATGTATACCTCAGATTTTGTGCCAAATCTATTTGTACAGTCAATCACAAAGCTCTTTCCCGTTTTGGATGTGTTTTGTGTTTTTTTTCGCGACATTCACGCTGAAAACCAATGCTGCTTAACGCAGCATTCACCGGACACGAAGCTCAGCGTTGCGCCACGTCTTTCAAATTCGAACGCTTTGTTTTCTATGAGTGTACGCGACATTCGGCACCTGTCCGCGGCGCCTAGCTACGTCTCAGAAAACAATAGAAAACAATGCGTTCGAATTTGAAATTAGTTTGAAAGACGTGTCGCGGCGCTGAGCGGCCGGTGTGCGAGCCCCTTCATTTTTTCGCCACTCAGTGGGAGTGACCGCAGTCGTAACGGTCGACGGTGACGTCACGTGCAAAAATCCCGCCCCCCCTCTTACAATATAGTTCCCACGTCCCTGCGTAAGACCTTCGTTTATCTTTGGAACACAAATTAAGATATTGTTGATTAAATCCGATGGTTCAGTGAGGCCTCTATTGAGAGCAAAGCCATTCAAACTCTCCATAAAGGTACTAAAAATATATTTAAAACAGTTCATGTGAGTTCAGTGGTTCTATCTTAAAATTATAAAGTGACAAGAATACTTTTTGTGCGCCAAAAAAAGACTTTTCAATAATATCTATATGGGCTGATTTCAAAACACCGCTTCAGAGCTTTACGAATCGAATCAGTGAATCGGAGCGCCAAAGTCACGTGATTTCAGCAGTTTAGACGTGTGATAGGAGATCCGAATCACTAATTTGAAACAAAAGCTTCATGAAGCATTGTTTTGAAATCAGATACTGTTGAAAAGTCATTATTTTTATTTTTATTTTTTTGGCGCACAAAAAGTATTCTTGTCGCTTTATAATATTAAGATAGAACCACGGAAGTCACATGAACTGTTTCAAATGTTTTTAGTACCTTTATGGACCTTGAGCGTTTGAATGGCTTTGTTCTCAATGGAGGCCTCACCGAGTCATCGGATTTCATCAACCATATCTTAATAAACTTTCTTACGGGTGTAGAACGACACGAGGGTGAGTTATTAATGACATTATTTTCACTTTTGGGTGAACTAACACTTTAAGATATTTCGAGGTATTTGGAAGTAATATTGTCCACATCAAATTAGCTTACATAATACTGAAAGTGTAGGTGTGAGAGGGCAGACCTATTAACAGTACGTGGATTAACGGGCTCGAGCTCAGATGAGGACAGTGTCTGAGGCGATGTCGTGTTAGATACCGGTTGAGGCTTAAATGTGGAAAAAACAGTAACTGTCATGAGCAGCCACTGGAATATAATTTGAGCGAACATAAAAACAAAGCACATCTGAGCATTTCTTAAAAGCAAAGAATATATGAGCCTAATTCAAATAAATCTTTGAGCATGTTTATGTTCAACTGTCTGATAACATTATTACTATTAAATATCGTTTCCTGTTATTTTTGTTATGCAAGCTTTTTGCACAATGGTAACTAATAATACATAGTTTTGGTTATAAATAAATATAAGACCATAAGACTCCCCTACATGTATTTATAATTATAACTATGCCCCTGGGCACCTGAGGACCTTACTTTATGATGCACATTTTCTTCATTTTATCTTTAAATTTTTCATTAAATATTTGAAGAGGTCTAGACAAATGTGTAATTACCACAATTCACACCAATAACCACACAAACACAATGTTTCCATAAACACTTTATAATAGGATTTTGATCTAACAGGTAAACACAGTTCGCTCCATGACATGGCTTTTTCTCTTAAATACTTTCCATTCTATAAAGAAAACTGTAAAAATATTTAATCATAACTAATTAAAAGTTCTCTGGGAGTAAGAGAGGGTGGAGGATGGGCAGTTGTATTGTGGTCCTGATGGGGCTCTGATGATTTCGATCAGAAGGAGGGAGGAGCAGCAGAGGCGGGGCTTCACCGTGATGATGGCGTGGTGTTGCCATTCAGAGCAAACCTGATACAAAAGAAGAGTGGGTTTAACACCAGAATTTGACATTTATACTTATAAGGGCTTTTCACATTTGAAATAATTAATCCTGGGGAATCCAGCGTTATCTTGCTTCATGTTTCACATTGCTTATAACTTAAATGATCCTGTGTCCTGCATGCGATAGGTTTACATAAAGGCTCCAGCATTGTGCATCCTCATTTTATACATTGTTGACTGTACTATCAAGTTTATTAATATATATCCTGGCTCTTCCAAGCTTGATAATGGTAGTGAAGGGGGTGTGAGATTTTGAAACCCACAAAAGTGCATCCTTTCATATAATAAAGGCCTTCTGAAGTGAGAAATAAATTATTATAACTAGCTTCCGGCTAGCAACAAATAGGGCTGAGCAACAAACTGAAGCTCCTCTTCTCTTATATCAAAATCCTCTGACATTTCTCTTTAAAAATTATTGTTTTAGACATCTAATTCGTTTTGTTATGCTCTATCCTCTGCGCTTCCGTGTTCTTCATTGCGTCCAGTCAGGAGTTACTCTTCCACTGTAAACTGATGTGTACGGCCATCTGCTGGAAGCTAGTTATTATAAAGTTTTAAATATGGACATTCTTACAAAAACCCATTGCTTTGCTTCAGAAGGCCTTTACTAACCCCCAGAGCTACAATTATAAAGCTTGGAAGAGTCAGGATATTTTTTAATATAAATCCGATTGTGCTCATCTGAAAGAATACACCAACAATCAACAAATCATTGGATAATTTTTGGGTGAACTATCCCTTTAAGCATCTAATCGTAACATTCTGATACTTTCTGAACACACTGCATCGTTTCACACTGTACAAGTTTGGCTTTCTGTCACATAATGACGTCGAGAACATTGAGAATCTGTGAAAAGTCAATCTGCTCGATTGAGATCACGCATATATAGGTTGCTGCATCCAGGATAAGCACAAGCAAGTACGATTTTGATGAACAATACAACACACGCATCTTTCCTCTCGGTTTTAAACTCACTGTGGATTTGCTCCTGCATATATTTCATTATGCGTCAGGAAGCTCATGCTTCAGACTGAAGTGAATGCAGTCAAGACCATTTGCTGAGGCTGTGGTAATGTTTTAAATAATGTTCAGTTTCTGGCACAGATCGTTTCACTTCATAAGAAAGTATTGTCAGGAGCAGAGTATTAATTTTGTTTTGCCTGTATGTGTTTTTTTTTTTTAATCTTTAAAGTGACGGTAGCTATTGACTTGTATCACCAAGGACCACAGTTTCAGTTAAAAATGTTCTTTACTATTGAAGAAAAAAAAGTCACCTAAATCTTATATTGCCTGAGGGTAAGTAAATTAACAGCAAATTTTCATTTTTGGGTGAACTATCCCTTTAAAAGGTGCTAAAGAAGATGTTTTTGTTTTATACATTTTTTGCAATATTACTTGAAACGGTCTTTACTAACTGATAAAAGACTATTTATTAGGTGCACTGAAAGGAATAATATTAAAGGGTTAGTTCACCCAAAATTGAAAATTCTGTCATTTATTACTTACAATCATGTCGTTTCACACCCGTAAGACCTTCGTTAATCTTCGGAACACAAATTAAGATGTTTTAGTTGAAATCCGATGGCTCTGTGAGGCCTACATAGGGAGCAATGTCACTTCCTCAGTCAAGATCCATAAAGGTACTAAAACACATCTAAATCAGTTCATGTGAGTACAGTGGTTCAATATTAATAATATAAAGCAACGAGAATATTTTTGGTGCACCAAAAAACAAAAACAAAATAACGACTTATTTAGTGATGGCCGATTTCAAAACACTGCTTCAGAAAGCATCGGAGCAGAAGTGAATCAGTGTGTCGAATCTGCAGTTCGGAATGCCAAAGTCACGTGATTTCAGCAGTTTGGCGGTTTTGACCCGCGATCCAATTCATGATTCCATACACTGATTCACTGTGCTCCGATGCTTTCTGAACTCTGAAGCAGTGTTTTGAAATCGGTCATCACTAAATAAGTCGTTATTTTGTTTTTTTGCCACACCAAAAGTATTTTTGTCACTTTATAATATTAATATTAAACCACTGTACTCACATGAACCGATTTAAATATGTTTTTAGTACCTTTATGGATCTTGACTGAGGAAGTGACATTGCTCCCTATGTAGGCCTCCCTATGAGCCATCGGATTTCAACTAAAATATCTTAATTTGTGTTCCTAAGATTAACGAAGTTCTTACGGGTGTGGAACAATGTGCTGTTTCTTCGTAGAGATCAGCTCACCTGCACACTCTCTCCATCATATGTGTGACCAGTAGGTCAGAGATGCCAGGGCAAGACTCTTCTGCCAGGTTGAAGGCATTCTCCAGCTCCTCTATGGCACCCATTCCTCCTCCACATGCCCTTCTCTTCTCCTTCAGCTGGAGAACAGATTGACTTGCATTTAACTCTATAACACATAGAGCTTATCACCGTTTATTACACTTTACTGCTGTCTTATCTGCTGCCACCATGATAAAAAGCATAAAGCTTACAGTGGGAACTCCAGTCAGGATGTACAAGTGTAGAGTTTGAGATTGTGTGCTTTTACCTCTCTGAAGATGGGAGAGACCAGCGCTGACAAACATTGTGACTTGGGCTGCCTCTTTACCGTCTCAGCTGCCTTTAAAACAATTCAAATGCAAAACATTACCTTTCATGTAGCGATGTCAAACAAGGTCAATGCTAAAACAAAAATGGTGTAACACAGACTATTATAATTTTTGTTAATATTTTGAATTTATTTTAAATTTCATAATTGAATGACAAATTAAACAGAAAATGTCTTATGAATAATTTGAATTCAGACACTGCTCATTTCATTCATGGTTTTTGCCTGCTATATAAGTAGGCATATTCTGGTGCAGGGATTTTATCTGTATGTACACTGGGCCTTGCAGTGTAAATGCAGTCTAATAGACCTGCTACCATCTGTTAAGCCATTAATATTAATCAAATAGTATATTATATTAAATATTAAAGAGAACAGTGTATCTGCAGAGTTTTTAAAATCAAATTTTAGACTTTAAGACCTGTACAAATAAAATTAATACTGAATGTCCAGAAAGAACAAACCCATAAAATCTCAAAATAAATGCATTTCAGATGCTTTCACGTCATTAAACATGCAGCACATCCCACTGCAAAACAGGGTAATTAAATACTAAGGATATATTTTATTCAATGTATACATATTTATTGAAATGATAGTGTTTAAACAAAAAGGCAATAAAAATGATGTGTCGAAACTAGGAAAAATCTATATGTTGAATGTGTTAAATAATGTTCTTTATCTGTAAACTCTTGTGGCTTCCTGTCAAAGGAAGGAAAGATTCAGTTTACATTTACAGTTTAAATGCCAGATACAGTTTACTGTGCAACTAAAAAAACTATAATTTCCAGGAAAAAAAGCATAATGTGGGACTTAATATAATCAAGTCCAAAATACAATGGGACTTATTTTGAAAGGCCTGCTCTACATCTTCCAGCTGCTCATTCAGACACGAGGGAAATAAAAATATGCACTCTTACAGCCATTTTCAACATATTGCCATATAAACACCATAATGTAAAGATCATCATAATTTATCAACATAAGCAATTGCTTGGCATAAATGCAAGGTATTCATTGACTGCAAACTGCTCTGAAACCTTGAGCATGTGAAAATGTGCAACAGTGCCACAATTATGTAATTAAATCATATCCTTTTTAAGTATAATAAATCACATTAGGCCATGTATCGTGATTCCAGTTTTCCTGTCATCAAATGTAAGACCTCTAATATGATGATTAAGACTTTTGTTATACAATATGTAGACTTTGTGTGACCTTAAATTTGACCAAACTGAATTTAAGTCTTTTCAAAAACCTGCAGGAACCCTGGAGAAAAACTCACTACTCATCATTTCTTTGTCTTTATTTCTGACTGATTATTTGAATCATTTTGTGAAACTTTTGAAGCAACGTTGCTTCTTTGAAAAATGAAACATTTCATTGTTTTTGTTTTCATAACTTTTTAACCACATATTGCTTTTGCTGTGATATCAAAATTGGTATCATGAATAGTGAAATTCCACTACTAAAATTTTATTATTTTGAATTTGGTTTCTAAAACAACTATGAAATGTTGGAATCCTCACCTCTGAGTCTGTGTTTGTGTAGCCCTTCTGGAGCTTGTTCATGGAGCTGGGTCGGACTGTGGGGAACGTCCACATGGGACACTGGTCTCTATCATCACTATCGCCATCCCTGTTCGAGTACAAGGAGAAACAGAGGATATAACTCATGAGGATAAATTCACCAGAGATCTAATTAAAAGGACATAGCTCAAGTAATAGGAAATGAATAATACATCATGATGAATTCGAGGGCTGTTATTGATTGTAGAGTATGTACATTATAATGGATAGATGAATGACATACATGTCAGAATCATCAGAGCTAGACTCGTCTCCATGGCCTTCAGACTTCCAGCGGCGGTATCGGTCAATCAGCTCAGTCAGATAGGAGGTTTTCTTGGTGTAGCGTGTGATGAATTTGTGCTTCAGTAACTCCTTGGCGGTGGGCCGCTGCACATAACCAGAATAGTAATGTCTTGCTCAGGATGCTCGATTTTTTACTGCCTCATGTCAAAAATCTTGAGATGTCGGAATACAATTAGTGTTTGCTATAACATTTTGTGAAAAAATATTGAAGAAAGAAAGAACTATTTCATTAATTTTTAAAATGTAATTTATTCCTGTGATGCAAAGCTGAATTTTCAGCATCATTACTCTAGTCTTCAGTGTCACATGATTCTTCAGAAACATTTCTTATTATTATTATTATCAGTGTTGAAAACGGTTTTTGCTGCTTAATATTTTTGTGGAAACAGTGATAGACTACCATTCAAAGGTTTGTGGTAACAGATTTTTTTTTTAATTAATACTTTTCAAAAAATTCCCCATACTCGGAATTTGTCCTCTGTATTTAACCCATCCAAGTTAGTGCACACACATTAGGAGCAGTGAGTAGTGAACACACACACACACACACACACACACAAGTTTGCTTATGTGAATTGCGGGGACTTTTTATATGCGTAATGGTTTTATACTGTACAAACCAAATTTTCTAATCACCCTACACCACCAACCACCGAAACCTACCCATCACAGGAAACTGCCCACATTTTTCCTTTCTCAAAAAAAAAAAAAAAAACTCATTCTGTATGATCTTTAACCTTTTTGAAAAATGGGGACATGGGGTAGTGACCTCATAAGTCACCCTCACCCTCCCAAAAATGCACACACACTGCAAACCGTGCACACACACCCCCGGAGCAAGTGGGCAAACATTTTGCAATGGCACCCGGGGAGCAATTGGAGGTTAAGTGCCTTGCTCAAGGAAACCTCAGTCATTTCCTGCCGGTATTGAGAATTGAACCCGCAACCTTCGGGTTACCAGTCGGACTCTCTAACCATTATGTAATGATAATGAAAATTTAGCTTTGCCATCATAGGAATAAATTAAATTTAAAAATACATTCATACAGCTCTTTTAAAGTGTAGTGAAATTTCACAATAAAATGCGGCCTTGGTGAGCAAAAGACTTCTTTAAAAAACATCTTAACTAGTCCAAACTTTTGATCAGTAGCGTACATTTGGATTATTCTGAGAAATTCAATGCCGAATACTCACAAAGCGAGGGTCTTTATTGAGGCACGCCTCTACAAACTCCTTGAAGGGTTTGCTGTAGGAGCCCTCCAGCGTCGGGGGAGTGTTCTTGGGAATGAGAAACAGCACTCGCATTGGATGCAGGTCAGAGTTTGGGGGTTCCCCTTTCGCTAGTTCAATAGCTGTAATTCCCAAGGACCAAATATCCGCCTGCAGCCAAAAAAAGCAAACCAAACAGTCTTTGTTGATCTCAACTGGTTATTATACAAATATGTATATGATTAGCTGCTACTACGCTAAAATGTAAACTCTGTTAGTGACTGGTCTCCATGCCAACCACTAAAAAAAAAAGAAAGCTGAATGCTTGGGAACAGTTTTACCACTCCAGCCTTTCTGCCAGAGTGCTGAACGTTTGTTTTCACAGCTCTGCAGACACATTTGCATATTAATATTCAAATCTTCCTTTGCACACGGAGAAAAGTATCTGGATCTCCGCACCTTAAAATCATACGCAGACTGTTTGATGACCTCTGGAGCCATCCAGAAAGGAGTTCCCACAAAAGTGTTTCTCTTGATCTGGGTGTCTGTGAGCTGTCCCGCCACCCCAAAGTCTGCCAGCTTCACATCCCCCTGCTCAGACAGCAGCACGTTGGCAGCTGCCACAAGACACGACATGAATCATCAGCACAGAGATCAGATTTCACACAAAGCAAATGATTAAATATGAAGCCATTCCTAGCTGGCCTGATTGAGTAGGCAGACGTGCGTTATCACACCTTTGATATCACGGTGAATCTTCCTTTCCGAATGCAAGTATTCCAAACCCTTCAGAATCTCCCTCAGTATAGTGGCGATGTACGTCTCCTCTAGCGGTCCTGGTTTCAACTGAGATGTGTGAAGGAAAGTAGAAGACAAATTTAAAAAAGCTGAAGGCTCTTATGATCACATGAATGCACGCATGAAAACATTTACATAACTGAAGAGCCACTGTTGATCTACTTACAAGATCTAAAGCAGAACCACCTCCTAAATACTCCATGATGATCCACAGCTTAGTTCCCTATAGACAAGGGCAAAAATAACACAAACACCATTTCTTCAAGTGTCACATGACATTTGTTGAATTTAGTGTTCATATTTCAACATGACTCCAGTAGGTATTTTATCATGTGACTTAAAATAAAGGTTCTTTTTTGTCATTGATGGTTCCATGAAGAAACTTTAACATCCATGGAACCTTTATCATTGAACAACATTGGAAAATCTCTTTAGAGTAAGAAAAAATGGTCCTTTAACCTTTAACTGATGAGTAAAATGTTTTTGGGGAGCCCGAAATTGTTGTTCTATGGCATTGCTGTGAAAACATTTTAAGAGTGAAGGTGCAGACTTTAGTTTCTGGAAGAATTTGTCAGAAATCATGACAGATCTGGATTTTGCATGTATGCCAACATAAAGGAGATTAAAAAAAAATTCCAATTGAAACAGGATATGTAATAAGAGAAAATATAGGGCAGGACTGATATCATACATAAGAAATTGATTGGACGGTGGACATTACGAACTAAATGAGAGTTTGCGTAGGACTCAGTGTTTGGCACAGCCCATCAGCCCCTGCTTGCAGATGCAGTTATTACACCATTGAGCAGCAAGGAGCATCTTTTTCCTTTTGACAGCCATTCAGATTAGTTGGATTTTGACAATTTTTCCATGCAACGTTAAATCAGAAATATTTCAGGATATTATAGTAGATGTTTGTGCGTGTTTGTGTGATGCAAACAGCAAATTTCAGCAAAATTTCTGTTAAGGTGACTGGCTAAAAACAACCGGGCAGATGAACAGAGTATCCATGAGTAAATATGGCAGATTTAAAAATTGCCCACATTAGCTAAACACTAAACACTATCTATTGAGATGAATGGGAAAACAGCTCTCTCCAGGTTGTAAAAACCTAGCTATTTGGCCATTGGTTAATATTATCCAATATCTCGCACGACTTAAGTGGTGACAGCGAAGAAGGAGAGTTACTTCAGAAGAAGAAAGGTATTACATTTTCATAAAAGGTAACATTTTTCTTTGGAATAATGCATTGATAAATCATTTCAACATGCAGTAAGAAAGTGATTTCATGTTGACTTTAAAAGATGCTATAATGACGTTAAAAAAAAACTCTTACTATTGTTTGTCTGTACACGCCTGAGATCCCAAACAATGGGAGAGTGTACCTTCAGATATGAGCCATAGTATTTGGTGACATAGGGGCTGTCACACTGGCTGAGCACCGTGATCTCCTGCTGAATGTCCTCGATCTCATCTTCCGCCTCCTCCAGGTCGATGATCTTGATGGCCACTACCTCTTTAGTGCGATTGTTGATGCCCTTGTAGACCTCACCAAAAGACCCCTTCCCAATGCGCTCCTGCTTTGTGAAATACTCCTCCGGGTCAAGCCGGGAATTCTGTGCGAGAGAGACAGAAGAGTTCTTATGTGAGATACAACGAAAAAGGTGTAGAAGAGTATCAGTGAGCATTTACTATTGGCAACATATATACTATTTACATATATACAATTTAAATTGACTGAAACAGATATGACATGAAATGTAACAAAAAAACTAAAAAGACACAATATAACGTCAAGACAGCCCTCAATTACTCTAAACAGAGAAATGTCAAGACATGACAGGCTCACTAAACATCACTGTGATTTTCCTGATTATGAGATTAATACCCCTGCATGCAGGATGAAGAGACTCGGCTGGGCTGCGGATTTACCTGGTTCTGCATGTCGCGGAGGTGCGCCATCCTAACGGCAGGTCGGTGTGGATGAGAGCAGATGTCGCCCTTTCTGCCAAAGGAGGAGTGCTGTAAAACTCTTTAAGGTTTTGCTGTTCCTCCTCCGAACCCTTGCTTAGCTAGCTAGCTTTTACATACAAAAACACCTCTGCATGTCCTGTTCGTCTGCCGTGTTTTCGGCCTCCGATCCCCTGATGGCGGACCCCACAGCCTGGCGAGAATGACAGTTAGGTGTCGTGTGACTCCATGTATGAAAGTATCTGCGTACGAAAAAATCGCTTTCCGCTTGTAATTGTTTTGTACTGATCAACGCACGTTCGGGCGGCTCTTCATTTATTGCTTGCGGGAGAACAAAATAATAGGAGACACAGCGCATGCGCAACTTCTGAGTCAAGCAACGGGGAATTGTGGGAGTTGTAGTTATATTAGCAGCAGGGATAGAATTTAACATATACTTTAAAACATAATAAAAAATTACAGAACACAAAACTTTCTCCCAGTAAAAACAATAGAGCATTTATGTACAACAAGCTGCAAAAATTATTTAGAATCAAATTTAATGACACCGATTGGGTGAGGAGAAATGGACCATGATGTGGTAATAAGGAGAAAGAAGGATAGATGCTAAAAATGAGGGAAAATTGGTCAAACCATGTGCTGTTCCTGGCTGCATGCCGCTCTGCATATCCTTCAGAAGGATCCCAGCATAAATGTCGGCATGAAATGGAAGTTATGATTATTCTTTCCTTCCTTGTTGTGACGTATATCTGACAGCTTTTCAAACAAGAAAAATGTATGGTGGGACTTGATTTTGTAATTTAGAATTGATTGAATGGTTGTGGTTTGCTACTGATCAGTTCTCATGAGAGTGACAGGATGTCCCGCCCCCATGCCAGTAAACATGTCATCAGAGAAGTTGATGCAAGAGGAAGGGGAAGTTATTTTGATTAAAGATTACAAAGACACACAATTTATTTTTTTAAATGATGTTCACAGATAATTTGTTTATTATAAATACTGGACAAAAATTGTCCATTTTGACTTTAAAGTCGGCATGAAATGGAAGTTGTGATAGTATTTTCTTCCCTATTGTGATGTAAATCTGAGGGAAATGGCTTCTCAAACAAGAAAAAAAATGTAGGGCGGTACAGTACTTGATTTTGTCCACCGGGAATTGATTGGATCATTGGATGGTTGTGGTTTGCTGTGATCTCATGTGAGTGACAGTTTGTCTCGCCCTCGCGTAAACATGAATAAAAAACAAACAAAAAAAAAACAATGATGTGCAGGGATTAATCATTTATAATACTGCAATATATATATATATATATATATATTAAAAAAAATACTGTCAATTTGTCAATTGTCAATGGTGACTTTAAAGTCCCCCTGATATCAAAATGTAAGTTTTTTAGCTTTTATGAATATGTGTGTCTGCCTAAGCGTTTTTTCCAGCTGCTAGCGTATTTTTTCAATTGTTTTCAATGGGAACGCTGCGTTTTTTAAACGCCGAGAGCGTAACGAGGCACTGAGCGTCTTTTTCACGCTCAAGCGCTGAGAGCTGGGCGTTTTTTACTGGTCGCCTCGAGTTGAAGAATGTTCAACTTTGAGTAAAACACTGTGCTCATCACTGTCACTTTTTAGCCAGCCGTCCAATCAGAGTGGAGGAGGGGCGGGACAAATACAACTCTGACCAACTGTCACACTCTTGCTGTACAGCGACATTAAAAAACAGAAACAAAATGGATGAGAAATTAATATTGCTGGTCTCCGAACATACATAGCAAGTAATTCCACATCGTGTGAACATTTTTAGTCTGAAACAAGTTACCTGCAAAATCAGTTATAAGTAACAGTGACACGGATATTCCGTATCATAGCAACAAAGCGTCTCACCGCTGCAGAAGCGCTCTCAAGCGCTCACAGACTGGCGTTTTAAGCAGAGCGCCTAGCGTTTTCAGCTGGCTAAAAACGCTCTGGTGGACACACGGCCTCAAGGTTATGAATAAGCTGGTGTGTTCCAAAACGGATTTTCATGACATCACATCGCACTTCAGCTTCTCGTCAAATCTTCTGTCCAATCAAATGCTCTCTAAAATCCTCCTCCTACACTCTTACAGATGCTGAAGCCTCGGCTGAAATCGGTCATTTGTTCACACATTTACTAGTTTCTTCATGGTGAATGGCACATAGTGCACTATATAGAGAATAGGGAACAATTCAGACAGTGCAAATATGCTTTCCTCTGATGCGAATGAAGTCCGATTTTGCGTTAGTGTCACATGAACCGCTGCAGTGCGAGCACAGTCTGCTCCGGTCCAGAGACACGAGAGCACAGATCATATCCATAAGTCTGCTCAGACCACGAAATGTATCGGACCCATTTGAATTCTGCACAGAATGCTGTATATAAGCAATATTATGAGGACATTATGAGGAGAAACGGTTAGAGATTAAAAGGAAAGGTTTTACAGAGACTAACGGCTCTGGCTGAGCTGTGATATAAACGAAATGCTATTGGCTATTTTAAAGAGTGGGCGGGGCTGTTCGATATATCGCCCGTCTTCCTGTTTCAGTTGAAATACGTCAACACATTAAATAATGCTGTGCGTTCCAAGACTCTTCAGTGGGCCTTTAACTGCTATATAAAGGCCTATTACAACTTAAATCTACACTAAATAGATTTATAAAGCTTAAAGGGATAGTTCACCCAAAAATGAATATTCTGTCATAATTTCCTCCCCTTAATGTTGTTCCAAACCTGTATAAATTTCTTTGTTCTGCTGAACACAAAGGAAGATATTTGGAAGAATTTTTGTAACCAGGCATGTCTCGCCCCCATTGACTACCATAGTATTTATTTTTCCCGCTATGGTAGTAAATGGGGGGCGAGATCTACTTGGTTACAAACATTCTTCCAAATATCTTCCTTTGTGTACAGCAGAACAAAGAAATTTATACAGGTTTGGAACAACTTGAGAGTGAGTAAATGATGACAGAATTTGCATTTTTGGGAGAACTATCCCTTTAACAGCATAATGCGATTGCATAAAAATTTAATGTTTGACAAAATACAGTACACAAACAGGCTACCGTGTACAGTAGGATAAACCAAATAAAGTCTATGAATTAGGCTACAGTTTGCGCTAATTTAATGTCAAAGGTATATGGGTCAAAACAGGTTTGCTACCCCCTGTACTTTTTTTTTTTTTTTTTTTTTTTGGTCGGATAGATTACATTATTTTAGTTAGGCTATATGGCATGCAGTGAGTGAATAAGCCTACTATGAAGAAAGCATGACGGATGCAATGAATGAAAGTGGCTTCCCTGTAAACTTGACTTGCAAGTGAACTCTCATACCTTTTACACGGTTACCATCATGTGAAAATATGATGCAATGTCAGATAAAAACATATCCACATTCCCACCACACTGAGGTCTATTCACGAGTCAAACACAGGACTTTAAACTGTTGTGTTGGTTTGTAATGAGAGGATTAGCTCGCTAAACATAGACAGATAATAACTTACGCGGTCACCACTAGAGCAAAGCATGAATGAACTTCCCATTGATCCTTGGGTAAGAATCATTATATGAAATAAGCATTTTATGTGAAGCATTCACGTTCTGGGTCTGTTTGATAAAAGCCTCGTCTTTTAATATAAGAGTGATTTTTTACGAAATTATTATTAATGTTGCATGCTATACGACGTATTGTATTAATTTGATAAATAACCTTGGATTTGAAGGAGTTGAAATGATTTGAAATGACTAGTTTCATGGACTAAAAGTATTGTGAGCCGTGCCAGGATGCCAGAGACTGTTTATATTTGGACTAAGCCGTTCACTTGGTTGATTAGTGGTTACCTAAGCGTTCCAGGTAGCGAGAAAAATCGCTTCCAAGTGTCAGATCCAGGGCACAAGCGAACAGCGACCTCAAACAGACCGATGGAAATATGACAGAAAGCCCATTTCAGCATCGTATGTTCTTATGCGAAACATGGAAGAAGAGACACTGAAGATGAGAAATGAGCAAATCTAGCAGCGGAAGTTGATCGATCAGTGTAAATCAATTTGCTAGCGAGGGAGTTAAGTTTGGGCTGTTCAGTTGTAGTTGTTTTCCCTGATTGGCGTTACGGCGAACCTGTTTCACATTTAATTTGTCTAAACGTTCGTCCTGGAAATGCGCTTCGTGTTGTTAGTGGAGTCTGTGGGGTGTTTATGTAGGCTACCTGTCCAGTGAACTCAACCAGCGAAGCTGCTGTAGTTTTAGCTCGTGCCAAACAAACATGCGGGACATGACCGTGTTTGAGCGATCCCCCGTGACCGTGTTCGCCGCGGAGATGATGGAGGTGTTTGACCGGACTCCCACGGAAAAAGAGCTCGTCTCTCAGTCCAAGGAACTTTGTAGAGACTTCATTCACTCCAGAATCCTAAGGGAAGGACTCAGCTGGTCAAAAGTTGAGCCAGATCTGCCCGAGCCACACGGAGCTCTTGCAGATGTATCTGCGGTGCTTCTTAAACTGGGTAAGAGAACCAGGAGTGAGTGTGAATTGATGCTTGTAATAGGTGTGATGATATTTTAGCATTTATCATCTGACATAAACATCAATATGTAAAAATCAAATGTTCTTTCTTTCTTTCTTTCTTTCTTTCTTTCTTTCTTTCTTTCTTTCTTTCTTTCTTTCTTTCTTTCTTTCTTTCTTTCTTTCTTTCTTTCTTTCTTTCTTTCTTTCTTTCTTTCTTTCTTTCTTTCTTTCTTTCTTTCTTTCTTTCTTTCTTTCTTTCTTAATGTTACACTGTAATTTATATATAAGTGTGT
The DNA here is from genome assembly GCF_024489055.1 of Chanodichthys erythropterus. Classification (NCBI taxonomy): domain Eukaryota; kingdom Metazoa; phylum Chordata; class Actinopteri; order Cypriniformes; family Xenocyprididae; genus Chanodichthys; species Chanodichthys erythropterus. The sequence goes on along the minus strand of NC_090236.1, from coordinate 25,785,737 downwards.
ATCAAGGCTGTAACCACATATTGTGTATTCGGGTTGATTCAAACATAGAAAAACCTATTTTGTTTGACCATTCCTATTATTGGGAGGTCTGGGGGGACATATCCCTCTTATTGTCTATTGAGTGTATATTTAAGCTATTTTACTGGTTTTGCTTTGTTTTACAGGTGATGAACTGGAGTGTATGCGCCCATATGTGTATCGTAATATTGCGAAGCAGCTGAACATCAGTGTAGCAGTGGAGGCTGTGGTGTCAGATGCCTTCCTCTCTGTAGCGACAGAGATCCTAGCCATGGGTAGGTGAGCTTGAAAACAGTATAACAGGTGTTTCATAGGCAGTGTTTGTGGGCATGACCTGGCCCTGCATTAAAGTTTTTTTAATTTTTTTATTAATGAATATTTAGTGCTTTTAAATTCTGCATGAAATTATGTTCCAACCGGAATTGTGCCGAGAAACACATCATCAGAAAACACGTCGTTTCAAGTGGAAGGGTTATTTTGATTAAAGTTTACAAGGGCACGTAAATTTAAAAATATAAATTTTATATTAAAAATATAAAACATATAAAAAATAAATGATGTGTGCATGAGGCATGAGTTAATAATTTATGATTTTATATATATATACACACATATATATATATAAAATAATATATATATATATATAATATACACACATATATATATATATATATATATATATATATATATATATAAAATAATATATATATATATATATATAATATATATATATATATATATATATATATATATATATATATATATATATATATATATATATATATAATATACACACATATATATATATATATATATAATATACACACACACATATATATATGTCAATATTCCATTAAAAAAATGTGATTTCATGGTGACTTTAAAGTATTTTATTTACTTTCATTTTCTTTTATTATTATATTTTGTTGTTATTATTAATACTATTATTATATTCTGTAAATAATTGGCAATAGAGGCTGTTTTGGGACAGACAAAAAAAATGCAGCACTGCACATGAGGGTATCTTTACTATAAATGGAGGGAATTTGGAGATTGTGGGATTCGTTCCAAATGTGAATGAAGTGATGTTAGCCTGCACAGAGTTTGAGCTTTAAAAACCGTTCAGGACATAAACATAATAAATGTAATGTTTTTATTAAATTACATTAAAATTGTCTATACTGGAAGAGCTATTGACTTGAACCTATTATTAGATTTCAGTAGTGTGTTTGAAAGGGGCACTTTGATCACCATCTCTAGTGGTTTAATTTAAGTTCTTCAGTGGTCTTTTTTCGGAACATGGAAAAAACCCTAAAAAGGTCATACCCACATTCTTCTCTTTGTACATATTTGGTCACATATTTTATCTTGGTTCTGTTTCTTCTTGATGTACATGGTGGTTGTGATGTAGTCCAAAACCATGTCAACATCATTCTACTCTGCCCGACAATCTTCTCTTTCCATCTCCTGTAGTAAGGTATAGTTCTGTGATGATTTTATCTTACGTGAATCCTAAAGATGAAAAAACGTAAACAATTGGCATAGTCCCTGACTCTTGGCTCATCATTAGTGAAGCACAGCAGTTAATGCTGAGAATTAATGGTGTTAGCCTTCCTGTTACATCATCAGCACAGCAGAGCTGCACCATCATGTAGTTGAATAGGTTTACTAATCTTAACTGTTAGATGCTGTCTTAGATGTGATTCTAAGATTTTATTCTTAGAATATTTTTCATGGCGGAAAGTCTTTGTTTTAGACAGAGGTTGTCATTTCTAAAATAACTACAAAATGCTGTACTGTAGTTTAAATGACCTTTTGAAGACATTGTTGATTGAAAGAGTATGAAGAAATGTTTTGTGAGGAAAAATGGTTTGCTGGATCAGTTCAACGTTTGATTCACTCTGCTTGTCTGTGTTTGCATGTTCCAGGCGTCAGTATGAGTAGTAGTGAGAATGACTCTTTCTGCAGGTTATATTATATTGCCAGTAGGTGGAAACAAGTGACTATCTTTAGGAGTGAATCATTCACTCAACAGATTCATTCAAAAAGAGTGATTCTTTCTTGAACAAAACAAGTGACTCGACAGAAAAAAAACAAACAAAAAAAACAGGTAGATGTATGTGATTTCACCAAGTAGAACATCCTTGTTGATACTGGAACAACATTCGAATCAACCAATCAGATTTGAGGGATAGGTTTATAGTTAATGTCAAGTTTAGTCTTACAACAAGGGTTAGGGGCTTCTACACCATTCTTATTCACCTATCATTTCCCTCTGATTTTAGGGATAAGTTATGGGTAGGGATAGGACTATGCTTTTGGACAGGAATGTTGTTCCAGGGTCAACAAAAGATGATCACATGTCTTACTTGGCAAAATCATGGCAACCCTAAATGGTAAGGGGATAGTATACAGTCAAATACATTTGTAAATCACACACATACACTACTTTTCAAATGTTTGGAGATAGTAAGATTATTTTTGTTTATAGAAATTAATACTTTTATTCAGCAAGGTCGCATTGACAGTAAAGCCAATTTTATTTCGATAGGCAAAATACTATTTCAAATGAATGCTGTTCTTTTGAAGTAAAATTCAGCATATCAGAATGATTTCTGAAGGATCATGTGACACTGAAGAGTGGCGGAATGGCTGCTGAAAATTCAGCTTTGCTATCACAGGAATAAATCTTTGGCGATACATTTACATTTGCATAAGATATGGGCAAATCTAGGACTTGCAGCCCTAACTGAATTCTCATTCTAACCTGGTTTTAATATTATTTGAGAATTTTTTTTTTTAAAAGCTAGTATGATTAATGCGAAAGCAAGAGAGAGTTTGTGGTGCTCAGAATGGATAGCTCAGTACCTTCTGCTCACAGAATTGCTTTTACTTTCAAGGGATCACATGGGGCAAAGTGGTGGCCATCTATGCTGTAGCTGCTGGGCTGGCTGTGGACTGTGTGCGACAGGGCCATCCAGTCATGGTGCACACCATTGTGGACAGTCTGGGAGAATTTGCGCGTAGGAGCCTGGTCCCATGGCTCAAAAAGAGAGGAGGATGGGTAAACGTTCATTCTCTGTACTGCCTTCTGCATGAACCAAGATTGGTCCTGACCTCTAGAGGCCAAATGAGGAAATGAAGTATTGTTACCCACCTGTAGTCATTCTGTTAACACATTTAACTATTTTCTTTGTGCTACTGTAATTTCATACTATACATTTAAGTGCATACTACACACTACCATTAAAAAGTTTGGGGTCAGTAAGTTGTTTTTTTTATATACTTTTAAAATTTAATTTCAGCAAGAATATGTTAAATGGATCAAGAGTGTATAACAAGACATTATGTTTGATTGAAGATTTGTTTGAAATAAATGGTGTTCTATATCATTGTTTCCATAAAAGTATTAAGCAGAACAACTGTTTTCAACATTGATAATAATATGAAAAGTTACTTGAGCATCAAATCAGTATATAAGAATGCTTTCTGAAGGATCATGTGACGCTGAAGGCTGGAGTAATGATGCTGAAAATTCAGCTTTACCATCACAGGAATAAATTGCAGTTTATTTTTTTAGAGCATAAGAGACTTAACATTTGAATAGTATTGTATTTGATAACATGTCAATGTTTTCTTTTCATCTTTCTTTCCAGGGCGACATTTCAAAATGTGTGGTGAACATGGACTCTAGAGCTCATGCCCATTGGTTATCAACAGCTGTATTATCATGGAGGGAATTCATAAAGACCATGTACATCTACTTGACGAAGTAGCCTTGTGCAGGAAGTCATCCTATTGACTGAGAACTGAAACTTTCCCTCCCAGAACTATTTGAATGGTCCATTGTACTGTTTGTGGAGCCCTGGAGAGCAAACGGACCCTCACAAAGATTACAGCACGTCACCCAGGTTCAACTGCACCTTAAAGGGTTAGTTCGCCCATAAATGAAAATGTCATTAATGACTCACCCTCATGTCGTTCCAAACCCATAAGACCTCGTTCATCTTCGGAACACAATTTAAGATATTTTAGATTTAGTCCGAGAGCTTTCTGTCCCTCCATTGAAAGTGTATGTACGGTATACTGTCCATGTCCAGAAAGGTAATAAAAACATCATCAAAGTAGTCCATGTGACATCAGAGGGTCAGTTAGAATTGACTTAGCAGTGTCACTGCGGAGTCGTGAACGCAGATTGACAACAGACCCGGAAGAGAAGACAATGCTGAATAAAGTTGTAGTTTTTGTTATTTTTGAACCAAACTGTATTTTCGATGCTTCAAAAATTTCTAACTAACCCTCTGATGTCACATGGACTACTTTGATGATGTTTTTATTACCTTTCTGGACATGGACAGTATACCGTACATACATTTTCAACGTAGGGACAGAAAGCTCTCGGACTAAATCTAAAATATCTTAAACTGTGTTCCGAAGATGAACGAAGGTCTTACGGGTTTGGAACGACAAGAGGATGAGTCATTAATGACATAATTTTCAGTTTTGGGTAAACTAACCCTTTAACCATCTTTTACCTTTTTATTATTTCTTTAAAATATACTAAACATGGTGTGAAACAAATACTATGAGCTGACATTTTGTGGAGGGGATGGTACTATGAGGGAATAATGCTATATTCATTGCTGGAGCTACATAATGTCTGTCTTCCTCAGTTTAATATGACCCAGAAATAAGGTCTGCAGCTAAAGGAGCTCTTTTTGTGCTGATGATGCATTGCATGGATTCATTCTACTGAGATTTTATACTGAATAACTGTGGCATGAGTGGGACATTTTAATGTTTGACAATGTTCAGATTTTTATTTTTTACATAATTGCTTATGTTTGGAGTGTCACTTTGCACTTTCAATTTGTACAGTTTATGTGGTGTGTGTGTAACACAGTTTTCACCAGCTGTATACATCTTTAAATAAAGATTTTAATGTGGGTCTTGAGAGAGAAATTCAACGTTTTTACACACAGAAAACCTGAAAATATAAGGGAAACTTATATTTTTGTATGCAGGAAAATGCTCAACTAATAAAGTCACATATATATGGGGTGAATACATAACCATTCAAAAGTTTGGGGTTGGTAAGAATTTTGTTTGTTTTGGAAATAAGTCTATTTTTCTCACCAAGGCTGCATTTGATCAAAAATACAGTAAAAACAGTAATTATTAAAATATAAAATATCTTTTCTATTTTATTACATTTTAAAAAGGACTTTATTTATGTGATGGCAAAGCTGAATTTTCAGCATCATTACTCCAGTCTTCAGTGTCACATGATCCTTCAGAAATCATTATAAAATGATGATTTGCTGCCAGAGAAACATTTCTTCTTATTATTATTAATGTTTAAAACAGTTGTGGACCTTAAAATGTTTGTGGACGCTGTGATACACTTTTTTTTTTTAGTATTCTTTGATGAAAATAAAGTTTAACAGAACAGCAGTTATGTGAATAGACATTTTGTAACATTATAAATGTCTTTACTGTCACTTTTGATATATTTAATGCAGCCCTGCTGAATATTAATATTTATGTATTTCAAAAAATGTCATTGATTTTGAATAATATTTCATTTGTAAACTTAATCTTATGGAAATAGATGTGTGAAAATGAGCAGCATTTTCTTCAGAGACCGATTTTGCCATGAAGAACTTCTAAACAATTTACATTTACAAAGAGATTTTCATACTTTAATTGTAGTGTCTTTACATTATATAAATAACCCCTTTATTTATTGTAACAATATTTGCAAAGCCTTTTTGTTGTTGGGAAGACAGGTCAGATCACATATATTACTTTAGATAACATTCTTAGTCACAAATAAATTGCCATCAACATCACCTGCAGGTTGCTATATATAAACTATCATTATTTTAGGTCAGATGAGTACATTACTTCAATTGCTTTTCAGAAACACATCTTCTTCCATGTGACAGCTAGTTAATCAGTCCTGCGGTAAGTGATGTGCAAATGCTGCGTCAGAGGCTGTCCTTCCAGTGCCATAGAGACGGTCTGTTCCAGCCTTCCATCCGGCTTCAACTGGATGTGCCTGGAGATCTGATCAAACATATTTGTTTTAATAAATAATCTAGTTCAGCACAATTCATGCCACGTTTTCTGTATGAAAATATTGCTACATTAGAATTCATTAATCTGACAATATACAAGTCAATCAGAGTTTGTTTTATGAGACCTGTTGGACATGAGGCTGCTTGGCAAAAGAAGTTCTAGCCAGGGCAGTAGTGTGTAGAGTCAGCTGCTGTCCAGTGAGTTCCCCCTCCTCAATCTCCACAAGACCTGAAAGAGATAGACAGTTAAAAAAATCAAATAAAAAGAAATGCAGTAATATAGATTAACCTATCTATATTAGTCTGACAGATACATTTTTTTTTTCTTTTTTTTTACAAATCAAACACCTGAGTTCTGGGCAATGATGAAGGCCACCCTGTTGGTGCCTGGCTGAAGCCTGATGAATCCACACTCCCTGTGAAGTGGCTTTTTGCTCTCAGCATGGAATGCATTAAACCTGAAAAAAAGAAACTTTCTGAGTGTGTGTCAGAAATAGGCTATAAAACAAAGCAAAAAAATTGCAATGCCTCTGAGTTATTTTGTTACTTACATAAAATTGACCACGGGCTGTCCTACATGTGAGAAATGTAGAGTCTCTGTGTAACGAAAAGGAGCGATGGAGGGGAAGGAGCCCTCTCCTGGCTCATCGGACTGCCAGGTTCCCAGGAGCCAGTCCAGCGGCAGTACTGCGGGGTTCGGCTCCGCTGCGGAAACACGGAAATCCGTGATATAAAATATGTTCACAGACACGGTCACATTCTGCTGCACCTGCAGTTTATTTAATACCTGTTTCGTTTTAATTATAATTCATGATTTGACGTTTGACCTACAGACGACAGCTCGAAAATAATAAGCCATTAGAAATAAGAAAAATCAGGTGTCTATGAATTTAAATAGCATCGTTATGTTTTCCTACCAGAGTGATTGAATGGGCATGACATTCCGCTTGAATATTTTCAAATAACTTTAAATTAGAATTGTATAATTGACAATAAATATATTGCTCACTGCGGCTGCTGAACTACTATCTGTTTGCCATCACAGTGCGTATATCTACTTCCTGATTAGGCACTAAGAACTCTGGGAGATGTAGTTATTTGGCGTTCTGACGATACTCACTGGACTCGGAACGAAGACCGGACTTTTCCTCCACTACGCATTTTATATAACACAATAAAAATAGTAACACAATAAAAATCAATGTATATTTAGATATTATATAAAGGTAGTAAAATTCAATACAGGTTCGTCTGCAAATAGCTGAAATACTAAAAAAATAATGACTTAATTAATGAAAAGACTAATAAAACCCACATAAATAGAGCTGTCAAGGCTAAACATGTGTCCTGACATTTCATTTTGCCTGTCAATTGTCCTACCCGGGTTTACTGCGCGTGCGCACATCAATATTAGATATTTTTTTGATTTGCATTGTTGGGTAGGTTAAGAGTTGGGTAGGTATTAATAAAGCACAGTCTGATAGGTAGCATTTTTCGCTGTCAATTTACTCTAGGCTATATCATATTGTGCCTAATTTGCTTTGGTTAGCGGCATTATTGAAGAAACTTGCGATACATTATGTCAACTAAAATAAAAAATATACATAACGAGATTAAAAGCAGAATGCTACTGTTTGTTTTCTTGAATTTACTTTAAATGTATTTTTAATTTTAAAATAATTTTAATTTACTATTACGTTTACAGTAGAAAGTAGTGTTTTGTTTATAGTAAAAACATTTCAAACTGTGACAATTCAATATAACACATACGCGATTTGTTGATTTTATTAAAATGTATTTTAATTTGACCTTATATGTGAGTATACATTATAAAAGTATAAATATATTTTACATTTTAATTTAATATCTTCATTTTATGGTCTGCGGTATCTCTTCAACACATTATATTGCCCTCTAGTGTTATAGTTAATTAAGTAAGTTATCTTGTGAGTGAGTTCATTGGTCAGTGGGTTATCAGTAATGAGAGTGAATTCAAACGCGTCGATTTCATCATGGCTACTGGGCTTGGTGAGTTTCTGCGTAATTTAAGACAAGGCCTCGTGAAAGCTGATGAAACTACTCGTGGAGAGGCACAGAAAGGGGAAACTGCGCGTGCTGAAGGTGCAAGAAGGTAGGCCGTTTAGTTATTTCCAAACCTGTTTTGGGCTACTCATTCGCTAATTGCATAGATTGAATGCTTAGGCCTATTTTCCATTTGGCATAGGCGGAGAGATCATTACACTTCCTCGACGTCTTTGCACCCTGAACAGTGCGGTGGGAACAGACGTGGAAATTACTTGGAGAGGCAAGTGAATCAATATTTTACACATTTTTAAGTGTAAGATGTATTTTATTGCGTACTACTGTCTTGTCTGTCCAGGTTGCCTTCTGAAATCATCCTGAAGATTTGCTCTTTTCTGGATGCCTCGTCCCTGTTCAATATCAGCTTTGTCAACAAGCGGTTTCATGATCTGGCTAACAGCAAGTGAGTTCATGATATAAAGAATTTGAATAAGGAATAATATATTTTAACAGAGATATCCAGTGCTCTGTGGTCTGTGTTGTATGCGTCTGAGTTTGAGAAGAAGAAGTGGAGACCCCAAGTAAGAATTATGACTGAAGCTGTGAGCAGCACAAGCGTGGAAGAGAAACCTGCGGGATACTGGAAGAAGCTGCTACTCAAGGAGATGGCTGGCTACAAGGACACCCTGTGGAAAACCGAGCTAAGACACATGAACCCGCACACGGGCATGCCAGCTCTGACAGAGCAAGTTCTCAGGTGGGACGTCGTTTTTCTTTGAACAGGACAGAAAAAAAATCTTTGGGTCCACAAATGCACATTTCATTTCCTGCATAACCTGTATTTTATATTTCCTAGAACTAAAGCAGACCCCAAAAGTAACTGGGCACTTTAGCCACACCTCAAATGTATGAATGCCTCAAAATATCAACCCACTCAAAAAGGGGGGGAAAAATAGCACAAATGCATTTAAAAAAAATTTGTGAAACAACAAATTGTTATTCAAAATGTAGTAGAGATTGATTAAAAGGTTAGTTCACCTGAAAATGAAAATTGTCATTAAAGGTGCCCTCGAATGAAAAATTGAATTTATCTTAACAAGAGTTCAGTACATGGAAATGAGTCTCAAACTCCATTGTTTCCTCCTCCTTATATAAATCTCATTTGTTTAAAAGACCTCCGAAGAACAGGCGAATCTCAACATAACACAGACTGTTACGTAACAGTCGGGGTGCACACCCCAATGTTTGCATATGCCAGCCCATGTTCCCAACATTATGAAAAGCATTAGACAAGGGCAGAACGTCTGGATCTGCACAGCTGAATCATCAGACTAGGTAAGCAAGCAAGAACAATAGCGAAAAATGGCAGATGAAGCAATAATAACTGACATGATCCACGATAACGTGATATTTTTAGTGATATTTGTAAATTATCTTTCTAAATGTTTCATTAGCATGTTGCTAATGTACTGTTAAATGTGGTTAAAGTTACCATAGTTTCTTACTTTATTTACGGAGACAAGAGCCGTCGTTATTTTCATTTTTAAACATATTCATAAATTCATAATTCATAAACGACTTCATTCTTTATAAATCTCTCCAACAGTGTAGCATTAGCCGTTAGCCACGGAGCATAGCCTCAAATTCATTCAGAATCAAATGTAAACAATATAACAGTATACAATACTCACATAATCCGACGCATGCATGAGGAACACTTTGTAAAGATCCATTTTGAGGCTTATATTAGCTGTGTAAACTTTGTTTATGCACTGTTCAAGGCAAGCGTGAGCTCCGTGGGCGTGGAGCAGGAGAATTAAAGGGCCACTAGCCCTGAATCGGCTCATTTATAATGATGCCCCAAAATAGGCAGTTAAAAAAAATGAATAAAAAAAAATCTATGGGGTATTTTGAGCTGAAACTTCACAGACACATTCAGGGGACACCTTAGACTTATATTACATCTTTTAAAAAAAAGTTCTAGGGCACCTTTAATTACTCCCCCTAGTGTCATTCCACATCCATAAGACCTTCGTTCATCTTCGGAACACCAATGAAGATATTTTTAATGAAATCTGAGAGTTTTCTGTCCTTCCATAGAGATCCAACGCAACTACTGGTCCAGAAAGGTAGGACAGACACCATTAAAGTACTCCATGTGACTCCAGTGGTTTAACCTCAATTTTATGAAGTGACATGAGTGCTTTGTTTGCGCAAAAAAATAATTTACACACTGAAAAATGCCAGTTTGTGCAGACAATTTTTGGCCAGGCTGTCGTACAAAGAAATTATGAATGCATGCAAAAACAAGAGAAAACCAATAAAATATTAATAACTGATTTTATTGTAGCCAATGTATGATTTTTCCTGTTAACTTTTTTCTGATTATTTTTATTTTTTTTTGCCAAATAATTTTGTCCGATAAATACACTGTATTGCCTGCCTTTACGTGCACATGAACTTTAATGACATCCCATTCTTACTTACTTACTTTACTTTATTTATTTATAAAGGGACCATGTACAATTTTTAACATAAATGTTTCCATTCCATGCATTGTACTGGATTTACCCGCAGTCCCCTGGCATTCTTAATCTGTAGGGTTTAATATGGAGTTGGCCCACCCTTTGCAGCTATAACAGCTTCAACTCTTCTGGGATGGCTTTCCACAAGGTTTAGGAGTGTGTTTATGGCAATTTTTGACCATTCTTCTGGAAGCACTTTTGTGAGGTCAGGCACTGATGTTGGACGAGAAGGCCTGGCTCGCAGTCTCCGCTCTAATTCATCCCAAAGGTGTTCTGTCGGGTTGAGGTCAGGACTCTGTGCAGGACTCTGTGCAGGCCAGTCAAGTTCCTCCACACCAAACTCGCTCATCCATGTCTTTATGGATCTTGCTTTGTGCACTGGTGCGCAGTCATGTTGGAACAGGAAGGGGCCATCCCCAAACTGTTCCCACAAAGCTGGGAGAATGAAATTATCCAAAATTTCTTGTTATGCTAAAGCATTAAGAGTTCCTTTCACTGGAACTAAGGGGCCAAGCTCAACCCCTGAAAAACAACCCCACACCATAATCCCCCCTCCACCAATGCACAATGCAGTCAGGCAAGTACCGTTCTCCTGGCAACCACCAAACCCAGACTCATCCATTGGATTGCCAGACAGAGAAGCGTGATTCATCACTCCAGAGAACACGTCTTCACTGCTCTAGAGTCCAGTGGCGACATGCTTTACACCACTGCATCCAACGCTTTGCATTGCACTTGATGTAAGGCTTGGATGCAGCTGCTCGGCCACGGAAACCCATCCCATCAAGCTCTTTACACACTGTTCTTGAGCTAATCTGAAGACCACATGAAGTTTGGAGGTCTGTAGCTATTGACTCTGCAGAAATTTGGCGACTTCTGCGCATTGTACGCCTCAGCATGCGCTGTCCCGGCTCTGTGAATTTACGTGGCCTTATATTGTCCTTCTACTTTGATCGTTTAAATGAACTTGTAGGGTATCATTTTTGGCAACTATTGTACACATGCCATTGTATTTATGTGATTTTACAGATTTACTTCCTTTGTTTTGGGATGCCTCATATATATAACATAGCAAGGCATGTGTTTTGACATATGTCTTACTATGCTATATTGCTCGTTATAATATGAGAGACAAATAAAAAGTAAATGCATTTTTAAACTTAAATCAAATAAATCAATTGGAGTAGAAAAAGGTGAATACAAGTTTAAAAAAAAATATTGGTCAAAATGATTATTAGTCAAGTCTAAAGCATCTGTAGGATGTAAGTGGCACATGTCCATAGTTCAAATGAGGAACTACATCTTTTGTTAACTTTTTTTTTTTTTTTTTTTACAGGAGGTTACACATTCAGTGGGAGATCACACTCACCAAAAAGAATGGACGTGAAAGTGTCCATAAGCAGTCGCACATTTTCTTTGAAGATTCCTCGGTTACGGTGCTCTGGAGCCGTGGTGTCTGGCCGTACATGAGCAGTCTTGAGGGCCTGCAGCTTCATGGAATAATGTCTCCAGCCCTATCAGGTCCAAGAGACAAGTAAGAAACGGCTGAAAAATCTGAAGCAAACATACGCTAATATTTTTACAGATTTATCTGACTAATGCCTTTAATGTGTAGGCCAAGGTGGCGCTCTCTGATTCACAAGACAAGTTTAACTAGAAGTATACCCTGGTCATACCTTGGTGCTGACAAGCTTGTGAAATTGCTGAATTTGAATAAGGGCATCATTGTCGGAGTCTGGCGGGTATGTTGATCTATTTAGCCAAGTTTAAATAATTTCAATATATTAGGGATGCACAATTCAGTACAGTGTTTCTGTATCGTATTGGTTAATTTATTAAAAAAAAAAATTTACTGGTTGGTATCAGATTGGTTGATATTGGATATTTAGTTGTGCATTTCCTGTTTTACATTTAGATGCCCGATTAATGCACAATTAATCGTTAAAAGATCTTGATTCAAACACCCACGCGATCTTATTCCTAAATGACAATGATTTGCCTGTGTCTATTAAACCTTTAACAAGTATGATCACAGCAAACATTCAGATCTGTTTTGGCACTGCCGCTGAGCCGGAGTGAGCAGTTGTCATGTATAGGTATGAAACAGCTTCACAAACAACTTTTCAACCACACAGTATCAGTATTTGCATGTTACAATAATTCAAATTATTATAAAAGTTTATAGCTGATATAAACACTGATTACTGCAGTAGCGATCAAAATAGAGCAAAACAGGATTTGATAGTGACTTGATGCTTCATATAAAGATTGCATCACTTAAGAAAGATTAAAGCCACGTTACCACCGCAGGAACCTTCCCTAGGGACTTTGGGGTGGTACTCTGTGTGATTTGACCACAGGAACTAGGGTCTAAATGAAGTTCCGGGAAAAAATTTCCCCCTCAGAAAGTATGCTCGCAAGAAAGCTTCGAACTTTCGGGGGTGGGACTTGGGCGTTGAACATGCAAATTGGTTGAGTACATGCAGCATTTTATTTCAACCACCATTTTTAAAAGTCTTTTGCGGTGCGTGCAGTAACATCAGTTTCACACTGCAAGTGTCCGCGTGAGCAGACCAATGGATGCATTCACTCCTGGAGCACGTGAGCAACGCGTGAGCATCAAGCAGGAGCGTTGCATGAGCAGCAGTGAAGCGGGGGTTTCGGCGCTGTCTATTTTTCCTGGGCTGCTGATGCTCAATTAAAGTGAAAGCACACTTTTGATGGACAAAATAAATATAATTTCACGCAAAAAGTGTTCAAAATGCACAGAATAAGCATGTCTAGTGTGGTTTAACAAGAATTTGAGTATGTCAGAAAATAAAATTTAAGAATCAAAAATATTTACCCATTTAAACTTATTTTTAATTATTAAGTTTGGGTTAAAGTACGGTGTATTATACAAAAACTAAAGTAAACAAGTCAGAAAATATAATATATAAACATTCTTATAGTTATTACTCGGACAAATAATATAGGCTGCAGCACATCCAAATCAAACCCGAGTTTGCTGGCTTTTTTGGTCGAGTTTGCCGTCTTGTGAACATGCATGTTTATATGCAAATATTGTACACCTTACCATGTTAAAAACTTTCAAGACTATCAAGTTTATAAATAACAAACTATTAAAACCAAATTTATAGCTTTGGTTAAGAAGTCCTGCTGTGACGCTGTACAAACACTTCCAGTGTGAATACTTGCGCATCTCTGCAGCTGCAGTGACGATGTAGTTGTGCTCACACACTGCTAATGCACCACTCAAGCTTGCAGTGTGAAACCGGCATAAGAGTTGTTTGCTATTCGAGCTTCAGGCTTCATTAAGCTTATATGTGGAGGATGAAATCTAGCTGGCATGGAATTTCTTTTCATTGCTATGCTGATGAAACTCAATTCTACATCAGGACAAACTCAACCCCCTCTTCATCCAATTTGACCACCTGCCTGGATGACATAAAGGCATGGATGAAGCAACTTCTTGCAGCTAAACAGCTCCAAGACTGAAGCCAACCTAGTTGGCTCTCCAAACCAGGTCTGGACATCTGTCATTATCAGCATTACCTTCTTTGGCCAGGATATTCCACTTTCAACATCAGTTACCAACTTGGGTGTTAAAATGGACTCTCATCTGACATTTGAGGCCCACATCAAACAGATCACTCAATTGGCTCCCTGTCTCATTCAGGATTGAATACAAGGTTTCCCTCTTCACCCACCAGGTTATCCATGGTGATGCCCCCCACCCCCAACCTCAAGGAACTCCTCACTCCACAAACCTCTACACATACCCTTTGTTCTGTTTCAGCATGTCCTGAAAACCCCAGGACCAAGATCCATACTATGGGAGATCAGGCTTTCTGCTCAGCCCAACTTTTTACCCACTTTTTTAGCAGAGCTTTTTGTTGATTTTTAACCTTTTTCATTGTTCTTTTGTTTTTTAATTTGTAGCACTTTGGAATTTTGTTTAAATATAAAGTGCATTACAAATTAAATGTATTTATTATTATTATTATTATTATTTCTTCCAACTCTTGAATGTGACGCCCATCCAAACGGAGTGTTTGAAGGAGAGGGTCAAAAACAGGATAGAAGTGCCATGCCCCAATGCGCTTTGGGCAACCTGAGTTCAAGTCCCGGCTCGTGGTCCTTTCCCGATCCCGTCCCCCTCTCTCTCTCCCACTTCGCTTCCTGTCTACTGTTCTATCATCATAAAGGCAAAAATAAAACAATCTAAAAACAAGATAGAAAATAGCGTATTACTTCTAAATTAGGATGTTTTTTTATGTAAAAATCTTACTAAACCTTATAGGTGAATATCAGGGAAAAAATGCAGTTTATGACCCCTTTAAGTCTTTGAGTGAGTCATTGAATTATTCATTCAAACTGATTGAAACTGATTATTGAAAAAATAATCAATTCAAATTAAATATATATATTTTTTTAAATAGACAAACATTTTGTCTGAACCTCTAGTAAATTACATGTTGTTTTGTGTAGTTGTCTATTTAGAATCGTGGGAGAATCAAGATCTCTATTTAAAACTGATAATTTAATAACAGTTAAATATAATCTGTTTGCAAATCTAAAAAATGAATGTCCATATTTTCAATTTGTACCTTTTAATGTTGTGATTCCTATATTTACTTGCAACATTTAAAATGACTGATTTTAGTTTTAATTAATTTAGACAAAATAGTGTAGAATTTTAATATCAGCCCTTTAATCGTTATCAGCCATAACATGAAAATAATGATCCATATTTGCTTATTGGTGCATACCTAATATACATTTATTTATAAATGTATAAAATGCAATAAAGTTTATTTTATTAAAAAAAATACAAACATTATTCAACAGCATGTCTATATGGATGTTTTATGTTTTTTTATGTTCATCTGTGGTGTTTGCAGGGCAATTGGAAAATTGCCTTTATCATGGTCAACCTACACTTCCACAAACTGATTGAAAGAAGTCTCCTTGGGTCAAGATTTTGGTACTGAACTCTTACTAGGCATTACGGTTATTTAGTATGCTGCTAAAGTTGACGCATAGTCCCTTAACATGTCAAGTATCTTCGTTCACATCAATAGTCCCTACATACCCATGGGTGGCACTGCTGCAGACCCTGACTGTGGACGCCATGGATACACACTGCACATTGTGCTTCACAATCCAGTTCGGCGAATCATGTGTCAGCATTTCTCCCCACTCTACACCAGCAGAGGTAAATATATAATTGTGTGCTAAATCAACCTTCATTTTCAACATATTATGATCAACATTTTGATATTTAAAATGAAATGTTTATAATTTTAATGTTTTATTACAATTAATCATCATGATTTACCACTAAAACATAAAATGTATCATTAAATATTTTCAATAATATTTTTATATTTTCAATATTTTATATGCACATGCCATTTTTTACAATCTAAATAGACACACATTGAATTTAATTGTTTTGTTTAATCTCAAAGCGTATAACTAATTTTATGAAAACTTCATTAAACAAATTTATTTTCAACCAATTATGATCAACATTTTGATATTTAAATAAAGTATGAATAATGTGAGTGAGTGCACATTGTTCTTGTGCTTGACAGTGCCGTTTCAAGAGGACTATGTGCAGTTAATCGCCATTAATTTCTCTGATGTGCCTGAGCACAAGCCTGTGGCAAAGATCAGCCTCCCATGGCAAGCAGAAGGAGTGCAGGGAGATGTTGAGGTATTGAATACTATCTATGATTCATTCCAGATTCTTACACTCATTGGCTACTTTATTTAGACTTCATTTCTCCCTGGTACTGAATGGTTAGTCATTGCTGGCATGCTATTCTTAGGATATTGTTTATAAATGGATAGGTAGGCATCACGCTGTGTGAATGGGGAACATAGACAAAGCAAAATGCTGAAGTGTGCACTGCTTATTATGTATTTTGCATATCTTAAATATTCCCTTTAAATCGAGAAATTGGGATGTGAAAAGTAACAGTGTTTACTTGCTCCACCCCTCAAGCGTTGCTGTATGATGACTCTGACAGTTCTGGATGAGGCTCAGCGTCCCTTCTGGTGTGTGAGTTCTCCTGTCAAGATGTCCAATAAGTTTAGAGCGGTAGACTTGGAATACGAAGGTGAGCAGTTCATCATCGTGTACGAGGATGTGGAGGGAAAGGTCAAAATGACCTTTGTGTGGATGGAGATGCTTCAGCAGTACTTTTTGGTGCAGTTAAATACTGCATTCCCAGCAGCCAAAGTGAAAAGGCACTTTGGGGGAGAATCTTGAAAATGTTGCAATATCTGGTTGGTTTAAGTTTAGAAAAGTCGGAATGATTCTGGCAGTGCTTTGAGTTGTAAATATCCAAAGATGATTTTGGAATTTTTTTTTTTTTGTTATTATTGAAATTTATTATTTCTTGTTCATGAAAATGTTGCGCTTTTTGTCATTTTAATAATGTAAATGTCTTAATTTTTTGTTGTTGTTGAGTTTCAGGGACTGTTGTTTAGTCTGGAAATGCCAGAGCGCTACTTTTATTTTTATCACCAGTTTAAATTTGGTAAAAGTTGTTCATTTTTGGCATTATGTTTCTCGGTTTCATCAAGGAGAGTAAATTCAGTTAAGACAGTCAATAACACAATTGTGTGAACATCCTGTTTACTGTGTAACTAAACTCACATTGTAAACTCAAATGTTGAATTTATATGAATGATTTATTTCTCAGTAATGTTTTTATAAAGGTTGTTCAAGTGCTGGAGTGATGCTTGTCAAAACGTTAAAAAGGACATTTGAGAGAAACTGTTCAGAACAGCTGCTTTTGATTGATGAGGCACAATTTCTAATCAGCTAAAATTCATCATTATACCAGCCGTTATGAAAACACCATATATAATAGCTCTTCCTTTACATTAATGTGTAATATCCACACTACAAGCATCACCATAAGAAATTGCAAAAGTAAACGGGTAGCTTTTAGGCTTTGGTCTTTCGACACTGCTTCAAACCGTCTTCCAGAGCTGCAAGAGCCATCGCAGCATTGGCCTTGTTGCAGTTGTATCCCATGAGTCCAATCCGCAATACCTAGAAATCAGTTCAGAGGATAATTGTTAGATGAATGCGTTGACATCATAGACGGGTTGTCATGCACTGATTACTCACCATGCCAACGGAGGGCCCTAGACCTCCTGTGAACTCTATTTGGTGATGTTTCATGATGTAAGCCAGCAATTCCTTCCAGTTATATCCCTCAGGGATGGCAATGGTGGTGACTGAGGGTAATCTCAGATCCTTTGGATATGGGAATATAGTTTAACTGTTTTCTATTTTAGGATATATTATTATTTTCAGAATTAGTAAGTGAATTCAACACAAAGTTACCCTGTCCTTGATGAACAGCTTCAAGTCCAGGTCTTCCAAGCCTTTCCAGAGATACTCTGCAACTTCTTTATGATGCCTCCACGATTTCTCAAGACCCTTGAGAAGGGATTTTATAATTATTAACCTCATGGTATCACATACTACTCATTAAAAACCAAATGTATTGACTGCCTACTGCCTATGCAGACATATTTTGTAACACACATGCACTACCGTTCAAAATTTTGGCCTCAGTAAGATATTGTTTAAGAAAATAATCCTTTTATTCAGCAAGGACATATAAAATTGATCAAAAATGATAGTAAAGACATTTATATTATTACAAAGATTTCTGTTTCTGTTCATCAAATAATCCTGATAAGGACTGATAATAAGAAATGTTTCTTGGTCAGCAAATCATCATATTAGAATGATTTCTGAAGGATCATGTGACACTGAAGACTGGAGTAATGATGCTGAAAATTCAGCTTTGATCCAGGCCCTACCGTTTCAGCAAGGATAGCCAGACTTTCCCTCAGGGCAAAAAACCCAGACACAGGTCCTGTGTGATGATATCTGAAACACAGTTTAGTTGGTTTTACGCAATCCTTAACTCCGTCCTCTACTGAGCCTCGCAAAAGCAACAGTTTGTGTTTGCTATGCTTACATTCTGTCTGGCTTGCCATCATTGCCCCAGTAATTGGATAAATGGGTCATATCAAGGAGGTAGGATACTGGCTTTGTTTTCCTGTTGAACATCTTGTGGCTATATCACATTTGAAGGGATATAAATAACATTAGTGGATTCCACTAACTTTTAGATTCTATGTGTGCGAAAACATACTCGTATTTATTCATGCGTCTCTCCTCACCATGCTCTTTCGCTAAATGAAACTGGTGCTGTGCCGGGTGGAGCATTCAATGCTTTCTGGGATCCAGTATACAGAATATCAATATCTACAAAGAAAAGGATTCATTCGTAGAACAGAAATGGTTGAATTACACTGAGATTTAGAATATGCACATGATCTAATGATCCTCCACTCACTTTGTTGGTCCATTAAAAGTGGTGCAGCTCCCAATGACGCCACTGAATCCACTAAGAGCAAACAGTTGTATCTGTATAGACAAAACCATGCAAGAGCACATCAATGGACAATACAGACATTTATCTTTAAAAATTCTAAGAACACTTTTTTTTTATTTTTACCAAAACTACTTATTCGTGTTTTGAATTAACCTTATATTTTGCCATTGCATTCTTTTAACATATTCCTCAGACCTCATTTAAACCCAGTAGCCAGATATTACATTTTGTTTTACACTGTTTAGACAGTGGATCGTTTGTGAATCTCTATAGTGTGCGCACCAATCAATATCTTGCATGTGAAGAAAAAAAAAAATCATTGCGTTTATTCATGTTTTTGTACTTGGGGTCAAACAGAATCATGAAAGAGTCTACACAAAAAAGGTCAATAGAAGTCACACATTAAGCTAAATGATTGTAGAATGTTCTTACTTGTGACACATTTCCCCAACGCCGTCCACTGGGTGCACCAGACCAGCTGATGACTCTCCATGTGCGAGAAAAAAGAGAACTGGCTTATGTTTAGCCAGAGCCTGTAGAATGACAAATGTTGGTTATAGAGCAGAGATTAGCTTTGCTAGTCATAGAACTTACAGTGGCCATAATAGAAACAATATGCAATGGAAACTTGTCTCAACATCATTTATAAATGAAGTAAATGTTATACCTGTTCAATTTCTGCATTAGTAAAATATCCTCCAGGTGTTTTTACCAAGGTGTGAACCTTTGCACCTGGGTAAAGAAAGGTGTTTAAAGTGTGTGCTCTCATTAACAGATAAAGAATTTTTACGAAACAACAGGCTGACGTTATTTGATTCATACCCATTCGCTCAGCGATTTCTGCCACTCGTTCTCCCCAGATTCCATTGACTGCAACGAGAACACTTTCTCCAGGCTCCACAACGTTGAACACGGCACATTCCATCGCCGTGTGGCCAGAGCCACTCATGGCCAGAGTCATGTTGTTACTGGTCTGAAAAGCATACTGGATTCCTTTCTTGATATCATTCATAATCTACAACAAAATATGCACATTGACTGTTAGATTCTTCAAAACATCTGAGTTTAATAGTTTCCACAAAGTCAGCTCAAATCTATGAATCAATTATTTAAAAATACATTACAATGACTTGAATATTTTGATATTTCTTTAAATAAAGTTCAAACAAAAGTAAATAATGTGTGGGTGATGAAGCAGTCTATAGATTCTGTCCAAAAGTGTATTTTACAGACTGACATTATTTAAAAAAAAAAAAAAAAATGTTGGCATGTTTCATTTTATTTTTTTTTTCTATTTTTCTTTAAATATTATAAAGTGTTTATATCATTTAAAATATCTTATTTATAAAATATTAAATATTTCAACTAAATATCACATATTGAATTTTTAATATGAATATTTGATGTTTTTTACCTAAAAATATTTGAAATTGTTTTTTGAAAAAAAAAAATGCTTAAATTGTTACCACCTGAAATATGCATTTTTATGGTCATTATATATTTTAATCACCAATGTAGCCTACTTATACTAATTACAGTAACTGGGTAATAACTACTAACCTTAACCTATGAAGTTAGCCTACAATAATAACCAGTACTTTGTTAGGTAAGTAGGCTATTATAAATAAAGTGCAACCAAAAGTCCTAATACATTTCTAAGAATTTTGTATGTGTTTTAAACTAGATTTCTTTTTAAAATAATGGACCTTATTTGCTATAGACCCATGTCAAATTTGTAAAATGCGTTGGTGCAAAAACGCAGCGACAATTTTTTACCTCAAACATTTCTGAGTGCATATGACCTATTATAGGTCTCCCTCCTGCCGCTAAAATCCGAGGCGGCACATTAGATGGACCTGGTCCGAACAGGTACCGGAATGGAGCCACGAGCGGCCGGAGCATGCACGCCGGTGGAGGGATGGTGACAGAGGACATCCCGCGGTGTTTGGTGGACCGCGCGCATTCCAACGGCCCCTGCTTCGCCAAGCGCGCGCATCTTGACAGGACAGTCCTTGGCATCATGTTTCTTCTCGCTGTAGTTCGTTAGAAGGACAAAGCTTTGCGTTTGTCCAACATTTTAAACAAACGGGTCATTGACCCCTGGAACACAGAGCAACATGCGTCATGCTTTTGGCACAAAATGCCCCCACCCTTCATCTTCCAAACAAGGTATAACGGTCCAGAGGTAGATATGAGTGAAGTTCTGAACATCATAACAAAACTACAAAGGGTGGTAGAATCCTAATGATCGAGAAGCTGTCCTGTATTATGTAAGGCTGTATGTTTATTTTGTCCTTTAATTCAATATTTTAACCCTTAGTTTCCTGAGACCTCACAAAAATACGTAAACAGAGCACAGGTGTTTATCTGAACTTTTTCACAGAGTTTAGCGGCGCTTGACTGAGAGAAGAAAATGTTGCGGTCGATTAGTCAATGGCTTGATATGGATTTAAAGGGATAGTTCACCCAAAAATTGAAAATAATGTCATTTATTACTTAGCCTCATGTCGTTCTACACTTGTAAGACCTTTGTTCATCTGCTGAACACAAATTAAGATATTGTTGATGAAATCTGATGGCTCAGTGAGGCCTCCATTGTCAGCAATGTTACTGCACCTCTCAAGATCCATAAAGGTACTAAAAACATATTTGAAACAGTTCATGTGAGTTCAGTGGTTCTATCTTAATATTATAAAGCAACAAGAATACTTTTTGTGCGCCAAAAAAACAATATAAAGACTTTTTAACAATATCTATATGGGCCGATTTCAAAACACTGTTCAGAGCTTTACGAATCGAATCAGTGAATCGGAGCATCAAAGTCGCGTGATTTCAGCAGTTTAGCCGTTTGATAGGAGATCCAAATCACTAATTTAATACAAAAGATTCATAAAGCTCAGAAGCTTCATGAAGCAGCGTTTTGAAATCGGCCCATATAGATATTGTTGAAAAGTTATTTTGTTTTTTGGCACACAAAATGTACTCTTGTCGCTTTATAATATTAAGGTAGAACCACTGAACTCAGATGAACTGTTTCAAATATGTTATTAGTACCTTTATGGACCTTGAGAGTTTGAATGGCTTTGCTCTCAATGCTCTCCTCACTGAGCCATCGGATTTCATCAACAATATCTTAATTTGTGTTCCGAAGATAAACAAAGGTCTTACAGGTGTAGAACGACATGAGGGTGAGTAATAAATGACATTATTTTCATTTTTGGGTGAACTAACACTTTAAAAGCAGTACTGTATATTTTGAATGAATATCTAGTCTATATTTATTCCTATTTTTAGAGTGAGTTATCAAACAGATAAAAAGAGTTAAACGTGAGTTTTTGTTTACATCCTAATAAACAAGGTGCTCTATTGATTCATTCATTGTCCACTTGTTTACCAGCTCAGTGGAGGAGTGTACACTTCTCAGTACAGTCGATTGGTTGAGGTAAACAAACACATGAACACACCGATACTTCCAACTCACATTTCATTTGTTGCTCTTATGGTCAGTGCAGCACATGCTATTAGATCTACAGAGCATGTTAATGTAGACATGGCAATTTTGACACTTTATAATAGCTTAACAAATGTCTGTGAAATACTTAATTTCACAGCTGAATATTATTAAGACTTAACATATGTAATGCATATCTGTCTAAAAGTTTTTTTTCACATTATTTGCATTTGAATCTTTCTAGTAGCTAAATGCTAATTTTATTATTTTAATTATGTATACAATTAATATATTTAATATTCAGCTACATTTAATTTGACAATATTTATATAACTATGTATGAGCAAAGCGTTAACATGAATAGATTGTGCTGTTCCCATACTAAAATGCTTACTCTGTGCAAAACGACCTGATCAGAACACATTGATTCTCCAAAAACACCAGTTGTGTGTCATAGGAAGCAGATGCTGATGTCAGAGCAGGGACTTTGACCAGGGTACTGGTCCCCATCACTTATCCTGCAGTAAATAATTAGTCTACACAGTAAATAAGTGGAAACGCAATGTTTACCCTTGTGTGCCCTTTGCACTGTGGTGGGGCTCAACACCCACTTGACTGGCCAGAGTAAGAGAGATTCTCTTGCAATGCTTTTGTGAAAGACAAGACATGCACCTTGGTGTAATTCTTATTGACTAATGGAGACATGGATGACCTTGACCCCATTCAACTACAATTCAAAAGCTAATTTAAAAAAAACAGTATATATTTGTCATTACATTGACATTCACTTGTGTAATATAGTGAGCAGAATGATGTCAGCTCTCCAGTAGATGGGGCTGTTCTGCTAAAACTATTTCAGTCATTTTTATTTGTCTTTAGTACAATAGATTTATATTCAAAAGAAATTTAAAAACTTATTTTCTTGCTTGTGTTTGCATCAGAGTAAAAAATGGATATATTGCTCCAGGTATTTCTTTGTACAGCTATCAAAGAAGTTTGCATGGATGTTAGAAATATAGTTTATGTACACACTCAAGCCAAACTTTGAATGTATTAATTTTTTTTTTTTTTTTTTTGAGAGAAGTCTTCTATATGCTCACCAAGACATAATTTATTTGATCAAAAATATAGTGAAATATAATTTATTCCAGTGATGGCAAAGCTGTATTTCCATCAGCCATTCAGTCTATTCTTATTACTTCAAACATTTCCTATTATTATTATTATCAATGTTGAAAATAGTTTATTATTTTCAGGATTATTTGATGGTTGAAAGTTTAAAAAGCTTTATTTAAAATATTAATCTTTTGTAACATTATAAATGCCTTTACTGTGACTTTTGATCAGTTTAATGCATCCTTGCTGAAGAAAATAATAATTAAAAAAAAAAAATCTTACCCCATTTTTTTTATTTTTTTTATTCAGATTTTAAAAAGTTACTTTTCTAATGATGACAATATTCTTTGTATGCAGATAATGGCATGAGCTGATAATACTTCCCATCTCATAATGTGACTTTATATCTCATAATTACAACTTTACTTCTAACAATTTTGACTTTAAATCTCACAATACATCCTTATATTTCATAATTGCAATTTTATTTCTAAGAATGTTGACTTATATGTCACAATGTGACCTTATATCTCACAATTTCAACTTTATTGACTTTATATGTCACAGTAACCTTATGTCTCACAACCTATCATTGACATGAGATCCACAATGATCCAATCAGTTCCTGATAGACAAAATCAAGTCCCTCCTTATATTATTTCTTGTTCCTTTATACTCAAATATACATCACAGTAGGGAGGAACTTCCGTTTCATGCCGACTTTAAAGGTGATTTCCGATTATTGCCATCACAGCTTTGACCTTTTGATGTATGAAAGGTTTCTTAATGGTAAAAAAGACAGAAAGCTATTGCTTGTGTGAAGAGCAGACATGATTTTTTTTTTTTTTTTGTGATTAACCAGAAAAGTTATTCTTACAATATTATTAGTCCCTTTTTTTTAAGTAACCCTAACTTGTTTGTCTCCTTGCATAAGCTTGTCTAGCCCTCTACCCTTCATAATGAGTTCACTGAGAGGAGACTGTGCTGTGCATGCTGAGGTTTGGAATTTAAAATGAGCTCTTTGAGCTTTTAACACCGTGGTTTATATTCGAGGACACGGAAGCAAATCCATGACCGTGGTCTTTTTTAACAGCCTCCTGTGATGTTGTTATCACACCCTTCCTCTCTGTCTGTGGCTCTCAGCCTCTCATTTCCCTCTCCCTCTCTCTCTCTCCCTCCGTTCCTCCCTCCCACTCCCTGTGCTGCATCAATGCCGCTAGCTCCCACACTGATGATGTCATCAGCGACTCACGGCTGATCAGCATCCTTGGCTCCACCATAAGAGCCATTTTGTGTTAGTCTGAAGAAACGCTCTCTCTCAACACATCCCCACATCCATTAACCCCTCCCTCTGCTTGGCCCTTCTTGATGCACCACTGCGTACCAGGCCCTGCAAAACCAGACTCCCTCAGTCTGATGGTCTTGCCAGGGGGGGCTCCACCTGCATTGATGTTGCTGAACTAGGGAGAGGCTGAAAGCCTATAGGAAAAAATAAAACAACTGGGTGAGGAAGAAGACGGCGGATGGAAGCAGACTTGATGGAATAACCCACCGCTGTCCGCAATCTCAACAGGATATTGCCATCAGGAATCAGTTGAGTGAAATCTTAATTATTGTCTGTGTGATTTGTGTATTTTATAACCAGTGTTTTTCATGTCTCTCATGAGACTAAAGAGGGTGGTGCCCTATTCCACTCTTGTTTTGTCTGGAAAGCCACACAGAAGCTGTTGAAATACAAAACAGTAAGCAAAAAATAAAAGAAATGGGAGAAAGATATAGAAAGGAAATGGGAGATAGATATAGAATTATTTATTCAAATTTGATCTTGTACTATAATGATACTATTTTAGCATGTATACTCATAAATAGCATTATTATTATTGGATATCAAAGGACATTTAATGTGTAGGCTAATTGCTTTATTGAGTCGTATTTAGGCCTGTGTATTGACAGTTCTGAGATTGGCCACAGAGCTGAGGGATGCTGTTTATGTTGTTAGGGTGAGGCCATGTCATGAAATCTGGGCCTTTTTCATCATTCAGATATTGTCAATTTCAAAGCCCGGTCAGACTGAATGGATAATTACTGAGTGAAATGCCTTACGTAGCCTATAAATAGGCCTATATGTAACGACGTATAGCGAATTATTATTTTATTTTGAGGTGCGATAGGGAGGGTAGGCTATATACAGTACGTGTATGTGAAACGATTTACGTATTTGACATCGGAAATTCTGTATATTTGCCTGTTTTCTGCTCTGGACTAAAGATTCTGAGAAAATATTGCCATAGTAACAGAGGCGTCACAATTCTTTAACACACCAAGTCTACCGCGACGAGACACGCTCCTATTGTAATTCTCCATTATATAATGCAAACTAGTGATATCGATTATAATTGTGTAACGTTAACTAGATAATTTCATTGATTATACTGGGAGCGTTCTTATATGTTGCGTCTCTAGCAGTGTATACGGGGTGTTACTGCCGCATCACAGCATCTACGCAGAGGCAGCTCTAAATATAAACAGATGGAATACATATTTGTATATGATAACCTTGTTTATGATATCTGCTTGTCATCCGTGGTTTGCTAAGTGCCCGTTGAAACGGCTACATTGCGTTTGTTTTGCCGGGTGTGCTAAAGCTGACGCAAATGCCCGTCCATCACAGCTGATTCATGACTATTGGCTGACAGTCAGGGCAGCCATTTTCAGTAGATTCTACGAGGATTATATGTGCGAATAACATTTGCTCAATGCGCCGTGTTGTGTACAAACATAGCTAACTATGATTTTCCACTCGAAGGATGGCACGTAGCCCAGTCTTTTTCTGGGTAGAGAACAGTCTGTGGACAAATCTTTTACAAATTTACCCATAGCTTGTTTTAGTCCATTTTATTTTTCATTTTCAATATTTTTGACAAGGGATATAGCAGGTAGGCTATATACATGAAGTTGCCAATAAAACGAAGAAAGATTCAACTGTAAATCAATAGGACAATTTCCCGCATTAAATGTTGAAGTAGGCATCATTTTCAGTCTATTTTTCAGTTTATTTCTAATCTTTTTTTCCCAGTCGAGGCACCTGAAGTAAATTTGGTTCTTTGGTATGGTTCAGTGTGGTTGTTTGGGCAATTTTTCTAATCCATCATTATGATTTAGATGTAAACCATGATTTGTAGCCTGATATATATATATACAGTACAGTCCAAAAGTTTGGAACCACTAAGATTTTTAATGTTTTTAAAAGAAGTTTCGTCTGCTCACCAAGGCTACATTTATTGAATTAAAAATACAGTAAAAACAGTAATATTGTGAAATATTATTACAATTTAAAATAACTTTTCTATTTGAATATATTTCACAAAGTAATTTATTCCTGTGATCAAAGCTGAATTTTCAGCATCATTACTCCAGTCTTCAGTGTCACATGATCCTTCAGAAATCATTCTAATATGCTGATCTGCTGCTCAAGAAACATTTAATGTGTACAATTGTACAAAATATTTGTGTACAATATTTTTTTTCAGGATTATTTGATGAATAGAAAGTTCAAAAGAACAGTGTTTATCTGAAATCTAATCTTTTGTAACATTATAAATGTCTTTACTGCCACTTTTGATTGATTTAATGCATCCTTGCTAAATAAAAGTATTAATTTCTTTAATTTCTTTTCAAAAAAATAAAAATTCTTACTGACCCCAAACTTTTGAATGGTAGTGTATAATGCTACAGAAGCTTTGTATTTCAGATAAATGCTGTTCTTTTGAACTTTCTATTCATCAAGGAATCCTGAAAAAAAAAGTACACAACTGTTTTCAACATTGAAAATAATCATAAATGTTTATTGAGCAGCAAATCAGCATATTAGAATGATTTCTGAAGGACCATGTGACACTGAAGACTGGAGTAATGATGCTGAAAATTCAGCTTTGCATCACAGGAATAAATTACTTTGTCAAATATATTTAAATAGTACACAGTTATTTTAAATTGTAATAATATTTCACAATATTACTGTTTTTTTACTGTATTTTTAATTAAATAAATGTAGCCTAGGTGAGCAGACGAAACTTCTTTTAAAAACATTAAAAATCTTAGTGGTTCCAAACTTTTGTACTGTGTGTATATATATATATATATATATATTAGTATGAAGTAATTTAGGCTATAACTTTGACACTTTTTTTGTCAGTCTTTTAAATAGAATAAAACACTATATCCACAGATGAGCTGATATTAAATGGGTTATGTGAGATGTCATAGTCTCTTGTACAGGGTTGTTGAAATGAGAGGTCACTAACCCAGAGTTGATTTGCAGCATGCATTTATGGTCATTGTAACATATGTTTTGGACAGGCTGTTTGTTTGTTCTTTAATAAATGTGCACATCCTAAACCAGTTTGTAAGCCTGTTTTTGCTACAGCTAGTTTTAGAGGTTATGAATTCACATAGCCATATCAAGTGTACAGTAATTTACTGAATGTGATAGTCCTGATGAGTCATGGGTCTGGGTCTCAGAGAGTTCCATTACCTAAATTAGATCATCAATAGCGTAACTCAGCCAGTACAGTATCCTGAATAGATATATGGGGATTTTCCTTAATTATTTCTTGAAGTGAATTGCTGAGGTACTAAATCTAAAGTGTAGGCCTTAATACATTTATGCATTTTTACTGTACTCTTAATTCTATAGTGAAGTAAGTTTCACATATATAAAGGATAGAAATGTTCCTATGCTTGTCTTTTGAGATTGCAACATAGAATGCACACATAAAATGTGTTATTCTCTACAGGTGGCAGGTGGCCTCTGATTCCTGGCTGGGCTTCGTCGCATCAGATCCTGTGCAGTAGCAAAGCCCCAGCACTCAGACACCATGGCAGGTGCCTCGGTGAAAGTAGCTGTGAGGGTCCGTCCCTTCAATTCACGAGAGATTGGAAAAGATAGCAAGTGTATTATCCAGATGTCAGGCAACACAACCAGTGAGTGCTCTTTCAAAACATCTGTTTTCACTTGCTGTCAATGATTTTTTGATCTCATTTGAGTAAGAGATGGGTGTCAGTGTGCTGTAGTAATTATTTATGATTGTAATGAAATATTTATTCCCATGGTCTCTCATCAGCACCCCCATGAGAGGAAATATTGCATCTCTAGGCTTATGGGTTTGAAAATGTCAAAGGGGTCATGCTATTGTTTTCGGTAAAGGTTAGCTTTAATTGATTGGGTGCGCTGTCACCACCTGACCAGATTTGTTGACTTCAGGTTTACTGTTTGGTTCTCAGTAACAAAACTCTTTTTTTTTTTAGTAGTTCTACAAAAAAAGAAAAAAAAAAAAGAAAAAAAGTCAGACTTTTAGAATTTTATTAATTTATCCTCCTGTTTCACAGAAAAGGCTTAAGCTAGTCCTAGATTAAAATGCATGTTTGAGCTGTTTAAACTGAAAGCAACTAGTACCGACAGATCTAAAAGTATGTCAGTGTCATTGTTTTGTCTCAAGATGCACACCAGTAATGTTTTTTTCTAGTGTACGTTGATAAAAGCTACTTAAATATCCTAATTGAACTAAGGCATAATCTTGGCTTAGGCTAAGCCCTGTCTGTGAAACCAGGCCTATATGTAATTCTTGCATTAATCCATGGAAGAAAAAATATGAGGAACAAAACGAGTTGGAGACTGGTTCATGTAATATACACAGGTGTGCATGCATGGTAAAAATAAACGATGCACACCAGAAAACATGGAGGGAAGCGCTTTTTAGTACCAACATTTTTGAGGACTGGTTCACAGGGACACGTTTACTTATTGGAATAGGATTTTTCTCCATCTCTGGTAAGATTGCAATCATGATGATAAGTGTGTTCTTTAATTATTAGGTGTGAAACGGATCGCAGTTAATCTGTGATTCGTACGGATAAGGTTTTAAATTCTAAATTTACCCATCATAGAGTGAAACTTTATCAGTTGGACATGTTTTGTCTCGCCAATTAACACATTCAAACGATTTTAAAAGCGGAAGAAGATGCAAAAATCGGGACTCGCGAGCTGTTATCTGTGCGCACGGCCTCACACCCCCGAAACATGCAGAGAGAGAGACAGACAGCGCTCGAACACCGAATTAATTCCTCTTTTGCATTTACTTCACTTGAACGGACACATACACACAAAATTATGTCAAAATACCTGTCTCGGCAAGTGTTCTCTCGGTTATGTCATAAGTGAACAGTTTAGAAAGAAACCGGATGTGTGTCAGTTATTCGGTCTGTGCTTTCCTTCTTAAAGTGACAGCAGCCTAATATTCTTGCTGTTGTCTGTGTCATTGATGTTAATAAAATAAAATAAAATAAAAAATCTTTAACATCTACCATGTTCGAGAGAAAAGAAGATACTGAGGAAAGAAGTCAGGAGGAAAGTGATGAGGTCAGCTTTTAGGATAAGTGTGTCGCGTAAAGTGCGAGTACCAAGCAACATCTCCAGGTGCTCCCCTGAGAACCAGACCAAAAAAAAGTTATGTGCACCCCTGCAAATACAGTATGATGCAGTATGAGAATGCCACAATAACACTAATTATTTGTCACTAATATGCAAGAAAAACAGCAAGATAATCTTGTGATGATAATAAAAAAATTGCAATTTTTTAAATAAAATAATGGGAAAAATACTATTTCATGGACAGTAAGAAATATTTGTCTCTGTTAGATTTTCCTAATCCATGTAGCAAAAAGCTTTGGTTCCTGGCTGTAAATGTTCAGGAACAGTGTCCATTTCAGGCCAATTCTGTGGCATTTCCAGCCCCTGTTTCTAGAGCAGCTCCAAAAACTGTAAACCGTCCTGTTGTTCTGCCTGCAGTGTGAGTGGGAAAACAGAGTCAGCTGATGCAGAGTGTGAGGTCAGACACACTGCATGGCTTTGTGCTGGTGAGAGGATGCAGGGAGGTTCATGACCTCATTCCCAGAACCCAAGGGACGGCATGATTCACGCTTCCTTAGACTCATCTGTCTTGAAACATGCCTAAATTATGCATATGTGACCTTATAGAGTATATTACCAGTATGTTGTTATGATGACTACATCGAGATATTGATTGATTTTTATTATTTTTGTCTGTTATTCTCACCCAGGCTGCATTTATTTGATCAAAAATACAGTAAAAACAGTAATATTGTGAAATGTTATTACAATCTAAAATAACTATTTACTCTTGGAATATATTTTAAAATGTAATTTATTGCTGTGATGTCAAAGCTGGATTTTCGTTACTCCAGTCTTCATTGTCACATGATCCTTCAGAAATGTTTCTAATATGCTGATTTGCTGTTCAAGAAACATTTGTTATTATTATCAGTGTTAAAAACAGTTAACATTTTTGTTGAAACTGTTATTTTCCCCCCAAGAATTCTTTGATGAATAAAAATTTTAAAAAGCAGCATTTATTTTTAACAGAAATGCATTATGTCTTTATTGTCACTTTGATCAAATTAATGCGGACCTGCTAAAAAAAGTATTATTTCTTAAAAAAAATAAATAAAATCTTACCGACTCCAAACTTTTGAACAGTAGTGTATAAATATATTTACAGGAATAGGGAAGTTCTTCTATCCTTGTTATAAGATTTTTAGTACCATCTTTTGCCATATGAGATTTCAGGTCTGATCATGAATGAAATGAAATGAAAATGGGGAAATAGTTTAATGTATGGTAGTTTGTTGTTTTGTCCATTAGATTGTAGATTTATTCTCATAGACATGTTCTGTTTGCTTTCTAGCAATTATAAATCCAAAACAGCCAAAAGAGAACAAGAGCTTCAACTTTGATTATTCCTATTGGTCACATACAACGGTGAGTTTCTTGACACATTATTTGGTGAATCTGAATCTTATGCAACTCACTGCTGCTATTTTTAATTCTACTATGATCATGATGATAGATGTTCTTGAGACATTTAGGATGATTTTCTTTGGTGCTCTGTGTGTTTCTGTCTTCAACAGCCAGAAGATGTGAACTATGCATGCCAAAAGCAGGTTTATAAAGACATAGGGGAGGAAATGCTTCTGCATGCCTTTGAGGGATATAACGTCTGTATCTTTGCCTATGGGCAAACTGGGGCTGGAAAGTCATATACCATGATGGGCAAGCAAGAAAAGGACCAAGAAGGCATCATCCCACTGGTAGTATACTACAATACCATCTGTTATTGACATCATTGTTGTCTTTGATATTGTAGCAAATAGCTTAGATGCTGCCATGTTTGCAGAAACACATTCTTAATGATAAATCTCTCTGTGACAGCTATGTGAGGACCTGTTTACCAAGATCAGTGACAATAATGACAACAACATGTCATACTCGGTCGAGGTAAGAGCATCACCATCATTAATTGTATTCTTACCATTGAAACTGTATAGCAAGAGAAAATGGTTCTGTTTTTTTTCAGGTAAGTTACATGGAGATCTACTGTGAGCGTGTACGTGACCTTCTGAACCCAAAGAACAAAGGGAATCTGCGTGTGCGAGAGCATCCTCTGATGGGGCCATACGTAGAGGACCTATCAAAACTGGCTGTTACTTCCTACAATGACATTCAGGACCTGATGGACTCTGGAAATAAAGCCAGGTGACAAATTTAAGTATTTTTTATTGGGCATCTCTGAATTACACTGCTGCTAGTTTTTAATGTTTTTGAAAGAAGTCTCATATGCTCACCAAGACTGCATTTATTTGATAAAAAATACAGTTATAACAGTAATATTGTGAAATATTATTGCAATTTAAAATAACTGCTTTCTTTTGATATATATATATTAAAAATGTAATTTATTCCTGTGGTGGCAAAGCTGAATTTTCAGCATCATAACATTACTTCAAATTTTTAGCATCAAGTGAGCAGATGTTACAGACCCCCCCCCCCCCCATTCTTCAACTGGGGTACTCCCTTGGTCTGGGTGGTCAGGGTGAGCTTGGTGGAAATTGTGGATAAGGGAGGGATCTAGAATGTCCTTAGCAGCTACCCAGGATCTCTCCTCTGGTCTGTAACCCTCCCAGTCCACCAAATATTGCATCTGGCCCCCTCTTCTTCCTTTACCAAGTATGTTGGTGCTCCATCAATCTCCAAGGGTGGTGGAGGTTCAGGTTCCATGGTTTCAGGGCCAGATGCTGGGTGGAAAGTCAGACGTTCTGGTCTGGCTGGTACTTGGGGTGGGGACACCTCCGGTGGTCCGGCTGGATTCTTTGCAACCAAACATTGACACGTTGAAGCCTCACATGAGCGCTGTCCTACACCCGTTCACTACTTCTAGTCCAGTCATCCATTGCCTCTGCTCCCTTCGTTTGGTGAACCATCTACGACAGAGGAGGTTGATAACCCAGCACACATTGAAAGGGGGTGAGTCCTGTAGATGATTGAATTGGTGAATTTTGGGCATATTCAGCCCATGGAAGAAATTGACTCCACTTCTGTTGTTCATGACTACTGTATGCCCTGTGGTAATGTCCGATCTCCTGGTTCAATCTCTCCACTTGTCCATTAGCCTGTGGGTGGTAGCCTGAGGTTAAAGTGACAATAATGTCCAACTGTTTGCAAAATTCCTGCTATATCCTTGATACCCGGACCCCAGTCCATGACAATGTCCTCTGGTAATCCATATACCCGGAACTCATGATAGAACAAGGCAGTGTCTTTTTCTATGGCAGTGGGAAGACCTTTCAGTGGATCAAGATGACAAGCTTTAGAAAAACGGTCATTGATTACTAGAATTGTGGTAAAATTTGATCTGTGACAAAGTCTACTGATAGATGGGACCTGGGCCTCTGAGGAATGGGTAGGGGTTTTAGGAGTCCAGAAGGTAGTACCTCTGGGGTTTTTGACTGAGCACATACAAGACAAGACTTGACATACTGTATGAGGTAACATCTTTAGTTAAGTCTGACCACTAGAATGATTTGGGTATTAAGGCAATGGTTTGTTGAATACCTGGATGTCCAGTGCTAAGAGAAGTATGTACCCATTGGATCACACTTTGTTTTAGGATATGTTGGATGTACTGCATGGTTGGTGGGCAGGAAGGTAGAGGAGGATCTGTTTGTTGTGCCCATTGAAACTCTTCCATGATGTCCCAGTGAATGGGGGCTACAACCACTGATGAGGGGAGAGTGGAATCTTGGTTATTTTGGAGAGATATAAGGTCATACCTTCTGCTTTACTGTTCTTACTTCCAAGACCGTAGGTAACTGTGAATTGGAATCTGGTGAAGGACAGAGACCAACGGGCTTGTTGTGGATTGAGTCTCTTAGCACTCTTGACATATTCCAAGTTCTTATGGTCGGTAATAATTTGAAATGGATGTTCCGCTACCTCTAGCCAGTGTCTCCATTCCTCCATTTCTGCTTTCATAGAAAGTAGTTCCTTGTTACCCACGTCGTAATTTCTTTTAGCAGCCATGAGTTTTCTAGAATAGAAGGCACATGTGTACATTCATACATGTGTACTTCCTGCCCACCAGCCTGTTGTGCCATGTATTTGAGAGAGAACAGCCCCAATTCCACTGTTGGAAGCATCTACTTCAGTGGTGAAGGGTAATCTTGGGTCAGACTCAGTATGCTTGACGATTGGTGCAGTAGTGAAGCTGGTTTTAAGGGTGTTAAAAACAGTGTTAGCATATTAATTCCATTAAAGTTTCTTGGGTTTGTCCTTGAGTAGTGATGTTAGAGGGGCTGCAATGATGCTGTAATTCCTAATAAATCTTCTGTAGAGCTTTGCAAAATCAAGAAATCATTGAAGATTTTTGATAGTGGTAGGCTGTGGCTATTCGATGACTGCTTTGACTAGATAAGTCCATCTCCACACCGTGATGACTGATGATGTATCTCAAGAATGTAGTGCTCGTGCTATGGAACTCATATTTTGTACTTATATATATTGACCAGACCATATGGCATAATTTGGTATTTATAGTGCCCCATAGTGGTGAGGAAGGCAGTCTTCCATTCATCCCCTTCTCTGATTCGATTAAGGTTGAAGGCACTTCGAAGTTATCATAAATGAACATAAAAATCAGCAATTTTCAGCAGAGCCATTAAATTTATCTGGTAGTGCAAACCTGGCCGGTTCAGCTCTAGTTGGCAGAAGTGATTGAATGTACTGGGTTAAATGTTTGTTGGCTGAAGAGTTGGCCTTAACTCCTGTAGTAACCCTCTCTGGTATGTGTAGGCTGCCTGGAGCTGTGATACCTCTGCTGGATTCATTTCCGGTGAAGTATTCTGTAATGGACTCCGGCTTTGTTTTGGTTTTGAATCCCTTTGCTTAAGTTTTATTGAAGCAATAAAAACAAATCAACAGGCAAAGAGATGGTCAAAGATATAGGCTAGGTTCAGTGAAAAAAATAGACAGTCCAAAGATGCAACCAAAAACAGCAATACAATAAACGTGATATCCAAGAAACAGGCAAAAGGTCATGACAAGAAGCAGTCATAATGGCAATGGAAAGAATGCTAAGTATGGCAGGTAAGACTTCGCAAAGTGTTGGCTTTTTATGGGTGCTTCTCATTTCTTATTTGTGCATTCTCATTTCCTTTCCTCGCGTTCCAGCTTCACCCCCTTAGGATACGAGAGAAGGATGTACTATCCTCGCTCATGACTCCTCAGGAAGTTTATCTAAAAAGAAGTATAAATCCTTACTTTTTGGCAAGAGAATGTATTTAAGTTTGGTACTGAAATTGAAAAAATCATTTCGCCACTGCATAACTTTTGCTTATCATGCTGTTTGTTCTCAGGACTGTGGCGGCCACCAACATGAATGAGACCAGCAGCCGCTCCCATGCTGTATTCAACATCATCTTCACACAGAAACGACATGATGGTGAGACAGAGAACACATCTGAAAAGGTACCGCATCCTCTCCTTCAGCCTTTTCCACCTAGCCTCCATGTATGGCAGTGTTTTTAGCATTGTTCTGTATGTGAAAGTCTGACTGCCTGTTTAGAAATGGACTAGAATGCAAAAGTAGGTGAGTAGACACTCTGCAGTTCGAACATAACTGATGGATGTTGGCAGTTTGTCAGTTGTTGAAGTTGCTGGTATGTGCATTAGAGCGCTTTACCGTTCTGAGACACAACATTTCTGTTTCCAAACAGGTCAGCAAAATCAGCTTGGTCGACTTGGCAGGGAGTGAGCGTGCTGATTCTACTGGAGCCAAAGGCACTAGACTCAAGGTGGGTCACTTTGAGTTCAACAGATTTTGATGAAATGTGTCATTTCAGATGAGTGCATCCATTAAATGAGCATGCTTTGTCCCTTTTCTAGGAAGGAGCCAATATCAACAAATCTTTAACAACACTGGGCAAAGTTATCTCTGCGTTGGCCGAGATGGTAAGATTTTTTTTTCAATTTAAATAGGAATGTTCTTAAAAAAAAAATGAAAATCAGTAAACATTTAAAAAATATTTTCTTTTATTGTTTTGTAGGACTCTGCACCAAACAAGGTAAGGATCGGTTTAATCTTTCTTTAAAAATCAATCATTATGGCTGTAGCTTTGACAGTTGACATGGCTTCTGTTCTCCCTACAGAACAAGAAGAAGAAGAAAGTTGAGAGCTTTATTCCATACAGAGATTCAGTTCTGACATGGCTGCTGAGGGAAAACCTAGGTACGAGGCTTAAGGCACCTTGCACACACCTTCTCAACAATAATCAGCATTTCATATTGCAGTCAACATGGTCGGTTTAACTGTTGCATGGTCCAAAAACATTTCTGAAGGTCAAAATGTTTTTCATTTTTCAGGAGGTAACTCACGCACTGCCATGGTAGCAGCTCTAAGCCCTGCTGATATTAACTACGATGAGACTCTCAGCACACTCAGGTAAGAACCTCATGATGCCATAAAGGCATTACTGAATATTAGACTAATAACCTAGGGTCATGAATTAATACACACTTTTTTTGGTATGTTAAAAGATATGCATGTGTTGCACTTTATAGAAAACAATGATCACCACCATCATGTTCCAAACTCAAATTACTTTTGTTTGTGAAAGGCAAAAAGAGAAGTTTAACTGAGTGTTGAGTGTTTTTCGGTCTAAAAAGCCATTCTTCTGGGCTGATGTAGGTGTTCAGTTGTGATTAGTATAAAGAATTTTTTTACAGTATGTTATTTGATGCCTTAGCAGTTGATTCTGAATACTGAACAATTCTGATGCTGTTTTGAAGTTAATAGCAATATCACTGTCACAGGTATGCTGACCGAGCCAAGCAGATCCGTTGCAACGCCGTCATCAATGAAGACCCCAACAACCGCCTGGTGCGTGAGTTGAAGGACGAGGTGGCTCGTCTGAAGGATCTGCTCTATGCTCAGGGTCTTGGAGACATCATTGAGAGTGAGTCATTTGTGATATATTTCTAACTGAGGAGTTACAACATTTCACTCAACTTAAAATTTAATCTCAAATGCAAATGCTGACAAGACAATGATCCTAGTAAAGCAAACATTCTCTACAAATACATGATCAGAAACCTGAGGGTCAGAAAGCTCTAGGAATGTGTCTGAAGGATTTGTCTTCTCTCTCTGTTTCTCTCAGCATATCGGGCACAAGCTCCTGGGATATCTGCTCTCAAATGTGTGTATTTTGGCACTCTAAATGCTTCACAGCTTACAATAACCCAGGGGTCGGCAACTTTTTTTTTCTTTTTTACATGAAATCCAGTTTTTTTTTTTTTTTTTTTGTAATAAAACCATATTTTTTTGAGAGCAA
The DNA here is from genome assembly GCF_024489055.1 of Chanodichthys erythropterus. NCBI lineage: Eukaryota > Metazoa > Chordata > Actinopteri > Cypriniformes > Xenocyprididae > Chanodichthys > Chanodichthys erythropterus. Next base: position 25,748,350 of record NC_090236.1, on the reverse strand, counting down.
AAATAAACAAAGCAGTGCCAAAGTGTGTCACCCATACAGCACTGTGAACTGGACTGTGCAGCTCATAGGATAGACATTTATTAGGGTTGCACGGGTCAGTTTTTGGTTTGCACTATTTGATCACTATTTGATTTCATTATCTGTTCACCCTCATGTCATTCCAAACCCATATGACTTACTTTCTTCTGCTGAACATAAAAGAAGATATTTTGAGAAATTAATTTTTTCCCAGTGGAAGTCAATGGGGTCCAATGTTGATTTGTTTCCAACAAATTATCTCACTTTGTGCTCCATAGAAGAAAGAAAATCATAAAGGTTTGGAGTGACATGAGGATGAGTAAACAACAGATTTTTATTTTTGAGTGAACCTTTAATATGATTAATATCTCACATATGTGTTGCCATTTAGAGTTTTGGATACATTTAATGAAATTAGCATGCCTTTAATTTGAATTGCACACATCATGTATCAATGAGTTTATTATTTAATATTGAAATATTATTTTGTTTTGCCATTCAGATTCAGATCATACAACATTTACTCTCCAAAGATTATTTTTTACTCATATTTGCTGCTTGACGAGTATTAATTTTGGACTCTGACTTCAACATAAACAACTAAATAATATTACAATCATAAATCCTCTGTCCTTTTCATGTGTCTGCCAATATTGACCATTTGTATTGTTGCCGACCCCTGCGATAACCAAAGCAGGAATCTCTGGACCACCAAAGTCTGTGCTGTGTGGATTCATTTAATCAGTTTAAATTAAACGTATTATTCTGACTCAATTGTACACTGCTGCTCTGATGGTCCAGAGGCGCTCTAGACTTTTGCTTGGAATTTGCCTCTTATGTAAAGCACAGGCATGTAGTCATCCATGTGGTCTGTGCAGTCACAGATCAGTATTATATTGAGTGTTCAGTCCATCTCCATGCTCATTATCTCAAGCATGGTACAATGAATTTGAGGCATGAGAGGAAAATCAATTAATAATCATGTTTTTGATATTCTGAGTTACTTAAAAACACCCACACACACACACACACAACAGTGTCAAAAGTCCTCAAATTGATGCCGTCTGCCCTGCGCCCTGCAGCTTTATAACCTGTTTGATTAGCTGTTGAGCTTTATGTTTGACACTTTTTACTCTTCCTCCTCCCCCTTCTTTTCTGTTTCCATGGTTTTCCTTTTTCTCTTACCACAAATTTCTCCTTTGACTCTCCGACCTGTCGTTCCCACTTGTTGCCCAGACTTGTCCAGTTACAAGACTAATATCAATAGCATCCAGGCTATCAATCAAAGGGGTGATTTCTCCACAGTGACCAATGCCATGACAGGGATGAGCCCCTCCCCCTCACTCTCTGCCCTGTCCAGCCGAGCTGGCTCCATCAGCAGCCTGCATGACCGGATCATGTTCAGCCCGGGAAGCGAGGAAGCCATTGAGAGGCTGAAGGTGAGCGAGAAGATGATGGGATGGCTGGATGGATGATTTGATAAATTGATAAGGGCCAGTGCTGATCTTTTTAACGTCGACCTCTTTTCCAACTAGGAAACTGAGAAGATAATCGCAGAACTCAATGAAACTTGGGAAGAGAAGCTTCGCCGCACTGAGGCCATTCGAATGGAAAGGTTGGAGGCCCCTGGCAGGGCTTTTATCTTGAAATGTGTCTGAAATTATTCAAGTTTCTTAGTTCATTTGTGAAAAAAAACATCTATTGTCATTAAGGGAGGCACTTTTAGCTGAAATGGGCGTGGCGATGAGGGAAGATGGAGGAACCGTTGGAGTCTTTTCACCAAAGAAGGTTAGAGGATCGTTTAGTGTATTCTAAAAGGAAGCAAGTCAAGTCACATGCTTCAACCAGCACTTCTTAATGTTTCAGACTCCACACCTGGTTAACCTCAATGAAGATCCACTGATGTCTGAGTGCTTACTGTACTACATTAAAGATGGAATCACCAAGTAAGAATGTTGTTTATTTATGTCCATTGACCACTGGGGGTCTGCAAAGACATTGCACAGTGTCTGTGGACAGATATATAAACAAAAAAAATTCAGTAACACCTTATAATAAGGTTTCATTTGTTAACACTGGTTGTGAACATGAACTAACAATGATCAACACTTCTATAACACTTATTAATATCAGTTGATGTTAATCTCAACATTTACAAATACATTTTTGAAATCAAAATTTGTATGTTAAAATGAATGAATGCACTGTGAATTAACATGAACATTTTTTTAACTAACATTAACAAAGGTTAATAAATACTGTAAAATATGATGCTAATTGTGTATGTTAATACATTTACTAAAGTTAATGTGAACTAATGTTAAGTTTTTTTTTTAACTTGTTACTCGCCATGAAAATAGTCAGGGTAGCTGGCATGGCATTAAACACAAATTTCAAACCTTTTATAACTATATTTTAGAGTATTAAAAGCTCTTTTTAAATTTTTAGGGAAAAAATCTAATTTTAATAAAAATATTTTTGTAACTCTTTATTTTAAGGGTCCATAATTAAACTGTTAAGCATTAACACACAGCTAGTTGATGATTAACTGAACATATATTAAGGGCATATTAGCATTATTTACAAATTATCAAACATTTGAAGGATAAATAACCAGAAATAAGCCAATAATTAATGGTTAACTGAATGTACAGTAAAGTACATTCAGTAGAGCGGCCTTTCAGGGTTACACTTTTGCATTCTACTAACTATAAGTAACTTTGCCACTACATGTCAACTAACTCTAATTAGAGTACTAAAAAGCTAATTAGTAGAGTATTAAGTCTACTAATACTCTAATGATAGTTAGTTGGCATGTAATTGCAAAGTTACTTATAGTTAGAATGTCTAAAGTGGACTATTGAAATAAAGTCTCACCCCTCTTAACCATTATTTACAACTTAAACATTTTTTTTGTGTAGGAAGTGATTAATGTTATATTTCTGTGATTTACCATATATGAAGTAAACTGAACAATATGAATCATTGTCTAATTAGTGTTGGTTTTATAATTTTGAGTAATAAATTGCTAAAATTTTGTAATAAAGTGTGATAAATGAGTATAAAATGAGTGATGTTCAAGTTTATTCACCAGAAGTTGCCAGTAATACAGTACGACTAAATACAATTTCTTGTGTCTTCATGCTTAACTACCACAAAATTACTTTACTATATGTTCAGTTAATCATTAACTACTGGTGTGTCAATGCTTAACTACCACATGATTATGGTTAAGTGTTACCTATATTTTCTAATATCAAAAATTAATATTTAGTTTAATATTAAAAGATCATTATAATAGAATTTTTATAAGAGTATTAATCAATATCTTAGTTTTTTCCAATATCTATTTTGCATTTTCCCACAGCATTTCTCTATCTGTATCTGTTTCCCTTTATCATGACACATGGCCTCCATATTTTCCTCTGCAGGGTCGGCCGTGAGGATGCCAGCAGTCGACAGGACATTGTCCTGAGTGGCCATTTCATTAAAGATGAACACTGTATATTTACAAGTAGTACAAATGCCTCAGGAGAGGGTACGGTTGTCCTGGAGCCCTGTGAAGGAGCAGAGACTTACGTTAACGGCAAGAGAGTGACAGAGCCTACTGTTCTCAGATCAGGTAGCTCGTCAGTTTCCAGGCTAAAAACAGGTTCAGTCTGATGAACACATTTTTAGTGCCTGTTAAGACCCAGATTGTGACCCCGTCTGTAATCTTAGGTAACCGTATCATTATGGGCAAGAGCCACGTGTTCCGTTTCAATGACCCAGAGCAAGCACGGCAAGAGAGGGAGAGAACCCCGTGTGCAGAAACACCTGTGGAGCCGGTGGACTGGGCCTTTGCCCAGAGAGAGCTATTGGAGAAACAAGGCATTGACATGAAACAAGAGATGGAGCAAAGGTAGCACTTCTGTCACTTCTGTGGTCCTAAAACAGCATGAATCCTACATTTTATTGATTAGTACCAGCTACAATATCTAGTTTTTGTGGCTTTTTTCTGATGCTTACATCATTTACAGGTTACAGGAGCTGGAGGACCAGTACCGCAAGGAGAGAGAAGAAGCAAGCAACCTTCTGGAACAGCAGAGACTGGTAAGCCATTTCAGACTAGTAAGAACTTAATTAGTCTATAAGTGGTAAAAAAAGAAGAAGAAGCTGGCAATTAAACCAAATTTAACATTTATTTTTGTTTAGGACTATGAAAGTAAGCTGGAAGCTCTTCAGAGACAGGTCAACTCCAGATATTACCCAGAAACTACAGAAGAAGAGGAGGAACCAGAAGAGGAAGGTGGGTAACAGTTTGAATGACATGGGTATGAGATATATCAAATACAGTAATATGTTTGCAAACTCAAAACATATTCTAGATGAAGTTCTCAATCACTAAAAAATGTATAAAAAGTTAAGATGTTTCTGAGACATCTCATTTAAAATGGGGTCATATTTTGATACTGCAGTGCCGTGGACGAAGCGGGAGACGGAACTGGCCCTCTGGGCTTTCCGGAAATGGCGATTCTATCAGTTCACCTCTCTCAGAGACCTGCTCTGGGGAAATGCAATTTTCCTCAAGGAGGCTAATGCCATTAGTGTGGAGCTGAAGAAAAAGGTACATTGAAATCATTTTAGGTCAGCCTAATTTTTTTTTTTTTTTAGATAAGTTGCAGTCCCACTTAATAAATATGATATTTTTTCCCACTTTTTCACTGCAGGTTCAGTTTCAGTTTGTGCTGTTAACGGACACACTGTACTCCCCACTGCCCCCTGACCTCCTCCCCCCCAGCATAGCCAAAGACAGGGAGAAAAGGCTATTCCCTCGCACCATTGTAGCAGTAGAGGTTCAGGACCAGAAAAATGGTGCCACACACTACTGGACCCTGGACAAACTCAGGTGCAGTGAGATTAAACATACATAATATGCCCACAATAGTGAGTCTAGCCCTGTAGTTATGGATCAGGAGTAAGTGACCAATTAAAAGCAGCGACATTGCTAATAACTATGTAGCTCAGCTGTTTTCAAAATGGTGTTGCTTTTCCAGTAATGAGCTACTTTTTACATCAGAAGTGGTGTAACATGAAAAAAATTTCTTCATCGATATCGAATTGGGAAGTCTGATCCATTTCAGTGAATTGGTTAGTTCAGACGGATTATGTAAATAAACTGATTTCTTGTGCATCTTTGAGTTTAGCAACCCTCATTGTATTTGCACTAGCTAAATACTGCTTTGATTAAATGATATATCATCTGCTTATGCATTAAAAAGGCATTGTCATATTAAAAATCTTTATTAGTTATTTTTGTGTATAGTGTATAACTATTTATTTTTTCAATTGAATAAAGACTGGCCTTTAGCTTGTTAATATCCTAAACACTCAAGGTCTCAAATAAGATCTATGAGGTTCATACTCATTCTAAAAGCATTTGATTAGACAAAAATGTGCAGAATGTGTCATGAATATTTTCCTAGAAAAGAAATATTGTACATTTTAAATGCTTATAGGTACTAAAAGTTAATTTCACCTTTTAGGGCTACACTACCATATTGATGATCTCAAAGCTAATAGGCTAAAACTAATGGGTTTAAAAGAACTTTCAGATGGTTTATGCTTATAAATTCAGCAAATAAAGAGAACATAGCAGATAAACATTACAGAGTATGATGCATTACTATTGTCTCTGCAGACAAAGACTGGATTTGATGAGAGAAATGTATGACCGAGCAGCAGAGGTGCCCAGCACGGCAGTCGAGGACTGTGATCATATGATGTCCGGTGGTGACCCCTTCTATGACCGCTTTCCATGGTTCCGCTTGGTTGGTCGGTGAGTAATCAATAAGTCAAGCTCATACTGTATGCTGTGCAATTCTAAAGTGCCAAGTGGATGCTGGTTTTTCCACTGTACATGACCTGAAACTGCCTATGATTTGCATTATTCCTTCACTTTTGAGTGGAATGGCAAGCTATGTGCGGCCTTCGTTCAAGTGAGCAAATTTGCACTGATTTTTCAATATTCAGACAATCCAAATGCTAAACTTCTAAGCTCGGACACTCCTTACCAAACACACTAGATCATTAGCCGAACACAGATTTGGAGGCTCATGACTGGGTTTATGCTGGCATATAACAATGCCTTGTACATGTGAGCGAGTGTGTGCACGTGTGCGACAGCGTGTGCGCGTGTGGTGTTGTACTAACCCAGTTCCCGTGTCTCCGGCTGCACCAGCACTCCCATTCTCAACACGTGCATGACCGAGCGCATGAGTGGCCTTACCCTTTCCCCCACCCTCTCCGACCCCGACTCTGACTCTGACATAACCGAGCTTGCCGATGAGCGGCATTATGGGAAAGTCGAGGTGGAGGATGAGGAGTTGGAGGACCTGGAAGATGAGATCTTTTTGGAGGACCCTGGCTCAGAGCTTGGGAGAGAGGAGGAGGATGGTGTGGGGGAGCACTGCCCAGGTGTCAGCGATGGCCAGGACCCCTTTTACGACCGCTGGCCTCTGTTCAGTTTAGTGGGAAGGTTGGTGAGGTTTCAGGAGCATGCTGTCAGAGGAAACTAGCTCTTTCACACTGAGACACAGATATCAGGGTCTGTTACTAGAACTTCCTGTCAAACACATGAACAGCACCGGCAGGGGTCACAATATCTATTGCCAAGATTAAATAATTAAAAATGACTCCATTATGTCAACAATATACAAGTTTGAAAGTGTGAAACTGTTGGCCTGATCTGAAGGAATTTTTAATGCCTCTCACATGTTTTAAACAACAGCCCTTTTACCATTTTCCTATGCATTGATAATCTAATATGGTTGCATACAGTGTTGAATTAGCCATTTCAATGGTATTTGAAGTGTTCAGTAACTGAATGAGAGGAAACCGAACCGAAAGTAATAGCAAAGTGAAGATACCTCCTGTGAAAATCATTGTAGACTACTGGTGACAGATCCCTAATGGATGTTTATTGTTACGACGGCCAACTTTTTGCCATTTGAAATCATTTGAACATTGGTGTCTCTACAGGATTAAATTAATATGCAAGTGTTTTTAATGCCAATCACATCTATTCTGCCCTGCTTTGAAAGATACAGCACTGAATGGCAATGTAATACATTTTCGACTGCTCTTTTCTGAAATGAAATTGGCATCCTCTGCAGAATTTTGTTGTTTCTGTGATCGGTATAAATCAGCAGATTGTTTTGTCTGAAAAACTACAGCGCTCAAGATGAAAGAGCTGGTTTCGACTACAGCAGTCTCAATCAGGCATGCCAGAGCTAAAATTTGTATCACGGTTTTGATTGGCTCTCACACTCTCACTTCCCTGCACACATGCAACATACAAGATTTGTGACGTGTGTTGATTTTGATTTTCCTTTTAAGTTGATGGGGGTCAAATTCATGTATGTTAATGTCATTTCAATTTTTTGCTTTCCAGTTTGCATCTGGCTCAATAAGCCAAAATTGGAGTTTATTTTCTCACTAAATATTTTGTTTATCTGAGCATTCTGTATTTGCGCCTCACCAATCTTGTCGAAAACTCCTCCCCTCTGGCCACGCCTCCTGCCACTCTTGACCCCTGCCTGTCAAGCTTCGTCCAGCAACACATTGGGATCAAGAGGGCAGATCTGAATTTTTTGGCCAATCTGTCACCAAACTTGACTGGATACAATGCCTTGTTCAGGGATTTCATATTAGACCCACAATTGTGATGTTGAATTGTAGTTAATCCTTCAATCAGTTACTGAAACATCAATAAAATCTAGATGTGTGATTTCCAAGTCTTCGCCTGTGTGTATGACTTGACAATTTAGACAATTGATCAGTCAAAAGTTGTAGCGTAAAGTAGCTTGTGGTGCAGTTCTCCTCTATATGCATGTTCTTGAAACACTTCACCAACCCCCATAGAGACCAAAATCCTTGCTATCACAACGTTCTGTATTATTTTATGAGAATGGGGGCTATAATAGAGTATTCACAGATGAACCGCAGACTTACAGGTCACTTTTTGGCTTTCGCTGGAGCAGCTTCTTGTTTGGTTGCTTTTTTGTGTCTGATGTTGTGTTGTCTAGTGGCAGTGTGGCTGAGTTGATTTTCACTGACATTTTTTCCCATTTAAATTTCTTTTTTCCATTATTTTTAACCCTGTTTTTTTCTTTTTTTTCACCCCATCAACTGTCTCAAATCCCTCTTCTTTCTTTGGCTCTCCTCCTTTTTCCCATCATCCTCTCCTTTTTCTTGCATAGGGCGTTTGTGTATCTGAGTAATCTGCTGTACCCTGTGCCATTAGTGCACCGTGTGGCCATTGTAAGTGAGAAAGGCGAGGTCAAAGGTTTTCTCCGAGTAGCAGTACAAGCCATATCAGGTAAGATCATCTTCATTATGCTTTCAGATTCCAAACAGAAATTAAACTGACTGAAAATAAAATTGATTCATCAGTATTGTTCATGTTTTTGTTTTGTTTTTTATAATAGTAAAGGAGTACCACAAGGCTCAGTATTCAGACCGATTGTGTTTTCTTATTTAATTTCCCTTGGGTTGTATTAATACAGGATTTTGTTTTGCTTGTTTTTTTTGTTTTTCTTCACAATTTGTTGCCTCTGGTCCTGATTATGTTTAGATATGTTTTGTATATCATCAAAATGATCTTTAAAATTAAATATGAATAAATATTAAAATGATACAGATCAGCCCCCCAAAAACTCTGGGCCCCCTTGTACTCAATTTCCCCCTACTAGCGATGCCATGAAATGTTCAACCATAATCTTTTATTTCTTTTCACAGCTGATGAAGAAGCTCCTGATTATGGCTCCGGTGTGAGACAATCAGGAACTGCTAAGATTTCATTTGAGGATCAACAATTTGAGAAGGTTGGTTGTGTCACTCATTTTATGTAACTGTTCATTCTCACAATTATTATCTTAATAGTTGAGTTGGGATTTGGAATTTCAGGCATTAAAGTGTTAGTTCACCCAAAAATGAAAATAATATCGTTAATTACTCACCCTCATGTCGTTCTACAGCCGTAAGACCTTCGTTCATCTTCGGAACACAAATTAAGATATTGTTGATGAAATCCCATGGCTCAGTGAGGCCTCTATTGAGAGCAAAGCCAAGACTTTCAAAGTCCATCAAGGTACTAAAAACATATTTGAAACAGTTCATGTGAGTTCAGTGGTTCTATCTTAATATTATAAAGCGTCAAAAATACTTTTTGTGTGCCAAAAAAACACAATAACGACTTTTCAACAATATCTATATGGGCCGATTTCAAAACACCGCTTCAGAGCTTTACGAATCGAATCAGTGAATCGGACGCCAAGGTCACGTGATTTCAGCAGTTTAGCCGTTTGATAGGTGATCCGAATCACTAATCAGATACAAAAGATTCATAAAGCTCAGAAGCTTCATGAAGCAGTGTTTTGAAATCGGCCCATATAGATAATGTTGAATTTTTTTTTTTTTTTTTTTTGCACAAAAAGTATTCTTGTCGTTATAATATTAAAATAGAACCACTGAACTCACATGAACTGTTTCAAATATGTTTTTAGTACCTTTATGGACCTTGATAGTTTGAATGGCTTTGCTCTCAATAGAGGCCTCACCGAGCCATCGGATTTCATCAACAATATCTTAATTTGTGTTCCGAAGATGAACGAAGATCTTACGGATGTAGAACGACATGAGGCTGAGTAATTAATGACATTATTTTAATTTTTGGGTGAACTAACACTTTAAATTGTTTTCATAGAAGATGAGACCCCATCAAGAGAATAACCATCAAGTTTTTCTGCTCTGCTCAGTTCCAGACAGAAACATGCACCGCTGGGATGTCTCACTCAAACACATCTCAAGAAGAGCTGCGCATCGTAGAAGGAGAAGGACAAAACTCAGAGATGGGGCTCAGTGCTGATGAGGTCAACAATAACACCTGTGCGGGTAATTCGTTAAAAAAGCGTTACTGATGAAAAAAGATTAGAGATAGATATCAGTTTTGCACAACGTATTATAATTATGATGCATATGAATTTATGCATGCCACAAAATAACATGCCCAATAATCATGCTGTGATAATTCACTGATAAAGTAGTGGTATATATATAAATTGTGACTTACACTAAATAAGAGTCAGCAAGTGTTTGTATTCTAATCTGATCTGCTTTCTCATGCATTGCTCCATCTAGCCTCTCCTGATGTTCCTAACAGTCCTCTCAAGGGTCTGGAATGTCCTCTTGATGTGACTCAGGAAAAATCCTTCCAGCACTTAAAAATCGGCAGTAACTTCACCTTCAGGGTCACGGTACTTCAGGCATCCAGCATCTCTGCTGAGTATGCAGATATCTTCTGTCAGTTCAAGTGAGTAGATGTATTCCAAGTAAGTTGTGTTCATTCATAGATTTATCAGGGTTTTCCATAATAAAAAAAATATATTTTAGGGTTTGAAAGGCAAACACTAATGCACAACATGCACATGTTTCTGCCACAGTGTTTTAGACAAATGCTTTTTAAAAACAAACAAACAAATAAATAATTAAATTATCATGCTGCTTAATTTTCAAATCTATATTTTTTTTGAAAGCCACTCGAAAATAACGTGCCCCCTCAGTTTGAATGGGGTTGACGCTTCTGCAAACACTGATCCAAGAAGCTTGTAAGACATCTGATGCAATCTCGTCTCAGCCACCCTGTGTCTTTTTTTTCCAGCTTTATACACAGGCATGACGAGGCATTTTCCACTGAGCCATTAAAGAATACCGGCCGAGGGCCTCCTCTGGGATTCTACCATGTACAGAATGTAATCACAACCTTTGTGCCATTTGCTAATCAAGTAATTCAACCATATCTGAGATGTTAAAAAATAATTCAAACATAAATTATTTATGTGCGGTTTGCTACTATTGCAGATAACCGTAGAGGTCACCAAGTCTTTTGTGGAATACATCAAGAGTCAGCCAATCGTTTTTGAGGTATTTGGCCATTACCAAAAACAGCCCTTCCCTCCTCTCTGTAAGGACTTGATTAGGTGAGCAACATTTTTTGAGATTACTATTATTATTATTTATTTTTAGTCACCTAAAATGTCAAATAAAATCTCCCTATAGTTCATTACGTCCAACAAGAAGGCAGTTCCCTAGGGTTATGCCTTTGTCAAAGCCAGGTGAGTTGATATTTTGACACTTTCTTGGCCATTTCTTGTGGTCTGTCCATGTCTGAGCTCTGCCTCTGTCTCCCCTCAGTGCCTGCCACAAAACTGAGCACGCTCGCACGCTCCACCGCTGGCCCCTGTCACTGCAAATATGACCTTATGGCATTTTTTGAGATCTGTGAGCTGGAGGCCAACGGGGAGTGAGTATCTGATAAACTCATGACTTGTGGTATATCAGTGCCTAGTAAGTTACTCATTGAAGTCTGTATGTATGGTAGGTTATTCATATGTTATGTAACCCTTGAACCTGTTTGTGTACTTTCTTAGCTACATCCCAGCTGTTGTTGATCACAGGGGTGGAATGCCCTGCCATGGTACATTCCTGTTGCACCAGGTAAACACGAATCCATCTTTCTGTCCCTAACAACTAATGGTAATACAGATGCTATATTACTTAAACTACTGTTCAAAAGTTTGGGTTTCGTAAGATTCTCATAAGTCTCATATGTTCACCAAGGCTGCATTTATTTGATCAAAATTAGCATTTATTTGATCAAAAATATATAAAAATAATAATATTGTAATATTATTACAATTTAGAATAACTGTTTTCTATTTGAATATTATATTTTAAAATGTAATTTATTCATGTGATTGCAAAGCTTTTCAGCAGCCTTTACTCCAGTCTTCTAGTGTCACATGATCCTTCAGAAATCATTTTAATATGCTTATTCGGGGAATTTTTCATATTATCAGTGTTGAAAACTGTCGTGCTGCTTAATATTTTGGTGGAAACAGTGATAAGCTTGTTTCAAGATTCTGAATTTATTTGAAATATAAATATTTTGTTTTATAACATTATAACGTCTTTCCTGATCAGTTTAATACATCCTTGTCGAATCCTTTAAAAAAAAACATCTTACAGACCCCAAAGGTTTGAACAATAGTATAGTTTGACATTGAATTGAGAGATTTGCGATTTTCACCTTTGACACTTTTTCCGCAGGGCATCCAAAGGAGAATTACAGTCACTATAGCCCATGAAACCGGCAATGACATTGAGTGGAAGGAGGTTAAAGAGCTCGTCATAGGTTAGAAAATGCTAAAATTTTTTAGTTCTCTTTGCTCTCTTAAAAAAGCATTTATCAGAATTTCTGGCTTCTATCACATTAAACACCAGCTGGCATTGGGGACAATGGTGATGTTATGGTGAATGTTGAGGCAGAGTTTCAGATGACTCAGCTTCGGTTCTGTTCTTTTTTAGGGCGCATCCGTAACACACCCGAGGCAGATGAAACTATCATCGACCCCAACATCCTGTCCCTCAACATCCTGTCTTCAGGCTACATACGACCATCTTATGATGACAGGTACACCACTGATATGTAAAGAAAGATACTTCCTCCAGTACCTCTAAATAACAAAATGCTTTTAAAAGCAGTTTTTGCTGCCTATCGTGTCATATTGAATTAGCAATGTTAGCAATACCAAAGTATCTAAACAATGTATGTTAATCAATCATTCTTATTACTGATTAGAATGTGTGTTAACAACACTAACAATTCATAACTTTGATGTGGTAATTACCACAAAGTATTTAAATTAATTATATTTTAATATTTTAATTGTGTGGGTGTGTGTATATAAAATATATATTAGGGCTGTCAAACAATTAATCACGATTAATCGCATACAAAATAAAAGTTTGAGCTTGCCTAATATATGTGGGTGTACTGTGTGTAATTAATATGTATATATAAATACAAACACATCCATGTATATATTTGAGAAATATTTACAAGTATATGTATTTATTTATATTTTTATATAATTTATATTATATATAAATACATTTTTTTGTACATAAATAACACATTTCTCTTAAATATATACATTAATTTGTGTGTATTTATATATACATATTATTTAAACACATTACTCACACATATATTATGCAAACTCAAACTTTTATTTTGTATGCGATTAATCACGATTAATCGTTTGACAGCCCTAATATATATATATAATATAAAATTTTATGTTAGATGAAAGTTAATATTAATTAAAGAATAACAAAATTATAATTCACTAACATGGGAATTTATTGTTTCCATGGTGTTTATTGCTTCCTGTCAGAGTGTCATTGGGAATTGACCATAGGTATGTTTTTTTTTTTTTTTTTTTTTTTCAGTATACAGTATATTTTTTTATTGTATCCCACCTTAAGCCTTCAAACTTGTACAAATAAAGAAAAAATATAAGCACTGATATAATTCTCAAAGCTGTTTACTACTTTTCAGGACATTTTACCGCTTTGAGGCAGCATGGGATAGCTCCATGCACAACTCCCTTCTGCTGAACCGTGTCACTCCATATGGAGAGAAAATTTACATCACCCTCTCCGCCTATCTTGAGGTGAGAAAAACTTTTTCGACAATAAAGTTCAATCAAATTATGACATTTAATCAATGTGGGATATTTTTTAATAGTGAATTTAAATGTATGCCTGTTACTTGATTATGTGAAGTTCCACTATGTTTTTGCTATAATGTTTAGATGGAGAACTGCACTCAGCCCACTGTCATCACTAAGGACTTTTGCATGGTGTTCTACTCCAGAGACGCTAAACTTCCTGCGTCTCGCTCCATCCGAAACCTTTTCAGCACTGGTGCCTTTAGGCCCTCTGAGAGGTGAGGAAAGTTTGCTGGCCTCTCTCTGCAGTCAAGTAAATTGATCTTGAGTCAACCAATGCACCATTTGAAGCTTTAATGCTCAAGACTTGATATCTGAAAACATTTTTTAACTTGAATTATCATCACAGTAGAAGAGTAAAAATGTTTTGTTAAACACTATGACTCTCTTTTGTGTCTCAGTAACCGTGTGACTGGAGTGTATGAATTAAGCCTCTGCCATTTGGCTGACATCGGAAGTCCTGGTAAGTTATCGTGTCCAAATTCAGACAAATAACCTCATTTTATCACACATTTAACTTAGTTGTTTGATTCATTTTGTTGTTCCGCTTTGACCGTGATTTTGCAGGTATGCAAAGGAGGCGCAGACGGGTGCTGGACACCTCAGTGGCGTATGTACGTGGAGAGGAGAACCTTGCGGGTTGGAGGCCCCGCAGTGACAGCCTCATACTGGACCACCAGTGGGAGCTAGAGAAACTTAGCCTCCTACAAGAGGTAAAATATGCTCCATCTGATGGTTTAAGGGCTTTTAATCTTGGTTATAATCTGACTTTTGTTTTCAGTCAAGTAAATGACTGTGAGGTGTGTGTATGTTTACAGGTGGAGAAGACCAGGCATTACCTTCTGCTGAGAGAGAAGCTAGAAGCATCCCTGCTGCTGGGACAGGACTCTTTCTGTGGCAAAGACCTGATGGACTCCCCTAAGGCCTCCAGCCCCATGATCAGCCCAGTAGTCAGTCTGGGTCTGGACAGTCCCAACGAGAGGCAGAGGGAGCTGGCTGCCAAGGTGAATGCCTGCTGCTACATATCCACATAATGTCACACTAATAGCCTATTCCCACCAGTTCAGTTTGACTAAATCAAACAAAAGGATAAAATATAAATAAAAAAAATATAAAAATAAATAATTTCCTTAATTACTACATTTTAAGTAAAAATGTCATCCCTAAAACAAAATAAATTTACTTGTGAAGCAAAATTGCACATCTATCTATCTATCTATCTATCTATCTATCTATCTATCTATCTATCTATCTATCTATCTATCTATCTATCTATCTATCTATCTATCTATCTATCTATCTATCTATCTATCTATCTATCTATCTATCTATCTATCTATCTATCTATCTATCTATCTATCTATCTATCTATCCCATTAACAAAGCACATTTTATGTTGAAAAAATTGCCAATTGAAGATGAGTCTTATAAGTCCTATTTTCTTACACAATTTTGCTTCTCGAGTAGTAATACTTAATAAAAAAACTATTTTTTTTTTTTTTTAGCAATGTACTTCATTCTAAAAAAAAAAAAAAAAACACTCTGAAATGATAAAGGCACAATATGTAAGATTTTTGGATTAAAATATCCAAAAACCACTAGAACAGTATTATATATTTTGTTGACTTGTGTACTTGCATTATCCCAGATGTTTCCAAGAATGTTTAAATCCAGAGAAATAAGCAATTTTAACCAGGACATTCGTTTTCGACTGGTTGTGAGGTGAAGACGACATCTCCCATGATTCCGCACTCTATCTCGGCGTCATCACACTATGCCGTTGTTTTGAATAGGCGACCTCTAGTGGCGAAAAACTACATATTGTGCCTTTAAAACCCTTTGTTGTTACTTTATGTACTTCATTCCCTTTTTTTCTACTTTATTTCTCTCTTCAGTGTGTGCGACTGCTCATGCACACCTTCAACAGGCAGTACAGCCAGGTGAGCAGCAGTCTCAGTGAGAGCAAGGTGAGACTTTACTGCCCTAGTGTCCATACAGACCTTGCCTCATTTTCTCGCCCATGCAGACCAGATCTCTCTCTCTCTCCCTCTTCCTATATCTTTCTAAGTCTCATTTAGCATTTAAAAAGACATTAAAGAATTTGTGTTCACTTCACTTCTCTCATTTACTCGTTTAGAGTAGAGCAGCATGATTAGTGTAATAGATGCTTTAAGGGTAAGCATGGCATTTTCTGGAATATGATGTATGAGACACTTTAATGTGTTGCCCGCTTTATCATCTGGTGGTGCTCTTTTTTTTCTTTTCTTTATTAGCTGTCAGAGATGTCTGCATCCCTTTTAAGAGATGGTTCTTCTTCACCTCTAAGCACTTTGACACCCTCCTCCACCTGCCCGTCACTCGTGGATAGTCACTATGGCAATCCAGACCTCAGGTCGGTGTATTTTCAACAAAATACCCTTCTAGTCCCCTTCTAATATGATCACAGTATGGCTAAAACCAGTTCAGAATCAGATTACTGTCTGTTTGGTCTCAAAACACCTTAAATACTTTATTTCTAACAGGACTTTCTTGTTCTGTGTGATTTTACAGAGGAGCTGAGGCTAACTCTGGTGCCTCTAGCCCTGATCTCGACCCATTCAGCCCCATAGAGAGAAAACCCAGGAGCTGCACCTTCATCCCGAACATCCAGGAGATTCGTGTCAGGTAGCACCACAAACAGTCTGTCTGAGAAATTTATCTAGACTTTTTGGTGTATCTAAAGGGGGTGTGAAGGGGAGGGGGGGGCAGTGTAATTATAGATGTAAAATAAGGTGTAAGGGTCAATAGTGCAATCATAGATGTAATTACATAAATTAATTATAGCTGTAATTACATGTAGGTATTTAAGACAATACAAGTACAATGTAAATGCCCATATGTACACAATAAGTGCATTGTTACAAATGATGAATTTTATGTGTTAGTACATAGTAGTTAAAGAAACCAAATATATAGAGTAGGACAAAAACAGTTACACTGTAACAGTGTCCATGTTATAGTGTAATTATTCATTTAAGTACTGAGTAATAATAATAATTCACTGCAATAATTCATTATATACCTGTATCTGTTATCATTTTTCCTATGACTGCAGCCCCATTGTGTCAAAGAAAGGCTATCTACACTTTCTTGAGCCACACACCAGTGGCTGGGTGAAGCGGTACATTGTGGTACGGCGGCCTTATGTCTACCTGTACCGCAGTGAGAGAGACTGTGTGGAGAGAGCCGTCATCAACCTGTCCTCTGCTCAGGTGGAGTACAGTGAAGATCAGCAGACCATGCTGAGGGTAAGAGCCGTTTACTCCTCGTCCAATGACATTATACACATGATTACTTAGTAAAGTGGTTAGCTAGTAATAGCCGTCTAACTGATTTCGTTAACCCATGTGATGTTTTGTTTTCAGGCTCCTAACACTTTTGCAGTGTGCACTGAGCACCGGAACATTCTCCTCCAAGCAGGCAATGACAAAGAGATGCATGACTGGTTGTACGCATTCAACCCACTGCTGGCAGGAACTATCAGGTATTCAAAGTGATTTCATTTCCTTTAGCACGTCAAATTACACATATTAAAGTCTTCATTCAATAAAGGTCTCTCTTTAATTTTGTTAAATACTTGAAGTCAGTGCATCTCAACTGGTTTTGCTTTAGGACTAAGATTTTACATTGAACATTATAAACAAATTCATTATTGTGTTGGATTGCTATGTAAAGTAAAAAAAAAAAAAAATGCCCTTAAAGCAACCATTTAAATGTATTTTTTTTTTATTACATCTATTAAGCTAGAAATTCACCACATAAAACAAACTGGTTACAACAAACTAGCCACGCTTTTATTTTCTTTCATTTAATTTATTATTTCACCTTGCATAGTTTTTTTTTTGTCACAACCTGTCTTTGTTGTTATTGTTAACTAATTTTTTTTCATTAATTGAAATAAAGCTTCAAATAAAATAAAATATAAATATTAGTTGAGAAACTTTAATAAAAATGTGAAATGTTTTATTTGCAACTAACTGAAATCAAATAAGTTTAAATACTACAATGACTAAAAGCTATATTTAAAAAATATCTATAAATAAATAAATAAATATATATATATAATATATATATAATATATATATATATATTAAAAATTACCAAAGTACGGAAGCGGATAAGGGCCAAGCAATAATAAAAAAATAAAATCATCTCGAGATTAAAGTTGTTAAATTCAGAGAAAAAAGTCGAGATAAAATGTTGAGAATAAACTCATTAAATTACGAGAAAAAAGTCATTAGATTATGAGAACAAATACGTTAAATTATGAGAAAAAAGGTCGCTAAATTTCGAGAAAAAAGTCGAGATAAAATGTTGAGAATAAACTCATTAAATTACGAGAAAAAAGTTGTTAAAGTATGAGAACAAATTAAATTATGAGAAAAATGTCATTAAATTTTGAGAAAAAAGTCAAGATAAAATGTTGAGAATAAAGTCATTAAATTATGAGAAAAAATTCGTTAAATTATGAGAACAAATTCGTAATTTAACGAATTTGTTCTCGTAATTTAACGACTTTTTTCTCATAATTTAATGAGTCAGTTTAAATACATGTGTGGATTGCTTCGATTGCTCAAATAATTAGCCAATTTCATTTGTCATTACTGCAAATAGGTAATTCTGATATATGCAGTGGCTATCCATTATGACATGTAGGCATTTTTATCTTTATGTACACAATAATAATCTTTAATAAACATTTGCATCACGCCTGGCGTTGTCGCATTGTGCTGGGTGTATGATAAGGCCCAAGGTCTTTGGTATGAAAACAGACGTGCGACCCATTTTTGGGTTCCGGCTCAGCTGTTGAGAACCAATGCTGTAAGTGGTCATGTTCAGTGATATCCCTGAATTTCTCCCAATCTCTCTCTCTACCCACAGGTCTAAGCTTTCCAGAAGAAAATCAGGACCGATGAGGATGTGAAACCATTTTTTTCCTCTGGCTCAAACCACAAAAAGGCCTAATAGGCCTTTGTGATGTAATTAGGTCATGTGATCATAAGTGCCCTGTCCCCATGTCATCACAGCTGCCTCTTGCCTGCCCGTCCCAGCATTCCCCCCTGGTCTGTCCATGCCAACCATAGACTGAGGGCTTTGCTTCACAGAGTGTGTGTTTATGTGTGTTTCAGGCCCTATTTAGTGTAAATTTACAACATTGAAATATATTCAGCACTTCCCGCTAACATAGCTAAAAGCTAGAATGGCAAAACAGCATCACAGACACAGCCCTACTCTTAACGGCATTTGTTCATTTGTAAATGCGACTCAATGCTCTGTTTGTGTATGTGCTGCTTCAGAGTAGATGTCAAGTGCTTTTTCCTGGGCTTTAGTAGTTGCCTCTTGGTTTTGATCATTCTGCCATGATCATCGTGCTTTTCGAAGAGATGCCTTTTATGCATTGGATGATAGAAGATAGAGCTGTGATGGATTTTAGAATAAAAGAAGTAATTATTTCAACAAAAATCAGCATCAGAAAAGTACAAAACGTCTACCATACAGAAGTTGAGTTTGTGTTTTACTTTCATCTGTAATGTCTTTTTTACATTACATCTTTACGTTTACTTATTTATTAAGCATTGTATGTTTTATAAACATAATTTATTAAGAGGTCACTCTTAAAAAAAAAAAAAAAAAAAAAAATTCACCTTGCACTTTTGATAATTAGCTTTATTTACTAGGTTAATTTTGGTTAATTTGCACAAGAGCTCTGCTGCTAAGAGAATCAGCTTCTTTAAAGGGATGGTTCACCCAAAAATGAAAATTCTGTCATTTATTCACCCTCAGGTTGTTCCAAACCTGTATAAATTTCTTTGTTCTGCTGTACACAAAGGAATATATTTGGAAGAATTTTGTAACCAAGCAGATCTTACCCCCCATTGACAACCATAGTATTTTTTTCCCTAATATGGCTGTCAATGGGGGCTGTCTGCTTGGTTACAAATTCTTCCAAATATTTTCCTTTGTGTACAGCAAAACAAAGAAATGTATACAGGTTTGAAACAACTATTTTTTCATTTTTGAGTGAACTATCCCTTTAATGTTTATTTTTAATCCACTTATTTTGACACACAAAATTAGAGTGCGACGTTGCTAAATTCCCTGTTACTGTTACACTGAACGCAAATACATCAGAACACATTATATCACATATTTCAGATAATATAATGCAGGAGGTTTATGTTCAGAAACACTGTATCTTGATTGCATAGTTTCTCTTTTGTAGCTGCTATGTTTAGGTCATCCCAGCCTTACATGTTATAATAGAATATCTGTATTCAAACCTATTACATGGTATTTTCCTAGGGAGTTGACAATGAGATGATGTCTTGTAAGAGAAGATCCAGTTTTAGTGTTACAACATAAAACAAAAAGTCTATAAACTAAATGTTTTGTGATCCCCAAAATAGAGAACATAATTTTTTGTTAGATGTATCAGTTATAAAAAGCATATACACCCATACACCTTGTTTTTGCTCTACCCTTTGCCTTGTACGATGAAGATGAATGATGTGTGTATACTAAGTATAGAAAAGTTGTGTTTCCTGTCATGACGGCTACATCTTAAAGAGGTATTACCAGAGGCTGTGTTCACCGTAGCGTATCCAGATGAACTCCGAAATCTCTTGTTTGGTTTGGGCTCATGCTATTGGTCAGTCAGCCATTTAGTATGTTGCTCATGAGAATGGATGTTTTGCGCAATGGGTCAGCCAACCCAAAGAGCACAAAACGTAGCAGCAATGTTTTAGCTGAGAGATTTGAGCTGTTCTGATCTTTACCTCTCAAAACAGTTTCTTTACAAGGAGCAGTATAAGTATGCCTTTATAGAATCTTACATTGACTATGGATCTGAAATATAAATTAGGGACAGACGATTAAGTTTTGGACCATGTGTTGACAGTCATACCTCCCAGTCCCCTGAAGTTTTTTTAATTTATTTTAGTTTTTTTTATCCATTCCTATCTTTGACAATGCTATGTATATGATAGCATGCTGTACATATTTATTTAGCTTTTAAATGAAATGTATCAAATGTATCGCATTTACCTCCATACAGTATAAGAGTAGCATTTACATAAAAATAATAGATTCAGTCGTATTTACCGATTTGAAGGATCACAGTCGACTATGAGCATGTAGTTTTCGCATTGACATGATGCCCTGAAGAACTTTGTCAACATACATATATACTGCAGATAAACAAGATTTTTAGGGTTTGTAGTGTACTCTCTTTTTCTCTCTTTCACTCTCAATGGAACCACGTCTTTCCGAGCATCATTTTGAATAAACATCTTTCATCCATCCAAATATTCCAAATTTAAAAAAGAGAAACTCAATATAGACTAAGTGTACCTACTGTAATTGCTTCAATATTTCTGTTGATTTGCTCTGTATATAAACCCAACTGTGGTCTAGTACACAGCTGTAACCACTTTATACCATAATGAATGGGCTGTAGTGTACTCAGTGCTCAAGTTCTTTGAGTGTTGGACCTGTGTCTTCTAATGTCTGTGGACACTTAACACTTTGTCGGGTGTGAAATAAATGTGAAATATGCTCAACGTTGCAAGAGTTTGGACTTCTTATTTGTTTAGATGCAGAGTAAACTTTTATGAAGCATCAAACTTAAAGGGGACACTTTAACAAGATGTAATGTAAGTCTCTGGTGTCCCCAGAATGTGTCTGTGAAGTTTCAGCTCAAAAAAATACCCCACAGATAATTTATTATAGCTTGTCAAATTTGCCCCTATTTGGGTGTGAGCAAAAACACGCTCGTTTTTGTGTGTGTCCCTTTAAATGCAAATGAGCTGCTGCTCCAGCTGCTTTCCAGAAGAGGGCGGAGCTTTAACAGCTCACACTTCGGTTGCTCAACAACAACAAAGTTGGAGAATCTCATGCAGCCAAAATGACGACTGTCAGTAACTGTTTATCCTTATATTGTTCAAACCAGAGATATACTTTAATGGAATATTTTTTCCTATTTCCCACCCTCTTGTGAAATGACATGGTGCTCCAATTTAAGGTTCATCATGGGTCATCTCTTAATGCTCTAGCAACTTAGGCTGCATCCGAAAGCTTAATTCCTTTGCTGCCTTATCAGGCAATGACTTTCCAGGCATTTACCTCCACAATGCTGATTTCAAAGAGACTTCTGAGGAAGTGTAATGGTTAATGATCTACAACAAAATAGAGTGAGCTTTGGTGAAAACTAAGTAAATATGCTTATTACTTATTAATAATTACTTCAATAGTTATTTCTCGCTAAAAGACATCAAAAGTGTTTAAAAACGTACAAACCGATTCCAAAAAAGTTGGGACACTGTATAAATTGTGAATAAAAAAGGAATGCAATAATTTACAAATCTCATAAACTTATATTTTATTCACAATAGAATATAGATAACATCAAATGTTGAAAGTGAGACATTTTGAAATGTCATGCCAAATATTGGCTCATTTTGGATTTCATGAGAGCTACACGTTCCAAAAAAATTGGGACAGGTAGCAATAAGAGGCCGGAAAAGTTAAATGTACATATAAGGAACAGCTGGAGGACCAATTTGCAACTTATTAGGTCAATTTGCCACTCTGAGAGGCTCTTTTTATACCCAATCATGTTGCCGTGTCTCTCAGAAGTCAAGACGGGCAGAGGATCATCAATTCCCCCAATGCTGCAGTGAAAAATAGTGGAGCAATATCAGAAAGGAGTTTCTCAGAGAAAAATTGCATAGAGTTTGAAGTTATCATCATCTACAGTGTATAATATCATCCAAAGATACAGAGAATCTGGAACAATCTCTGTGCGTAAGGGTCAAGGCCGGAAAACCATACTGGATGCCCGTGATCTTCGGGCCCTTAGACGGCACTGCATCACATACAGGAATGCTACTGTAATGGAAATCACAACATGGGATCAGGAATACTTCCAGAAAACATTGTCGGTGAACACAATCCACCGTACAATTCGCCGTTGCCGGCTAAAACTCTATAGGTCAAAAAAAAAGCCATATCTAAACATGATCCAGAAGTGCAGGTGTTTTATATGGGCCAAGGCTCATTTAAAATGGACTATGGCAAAGTGGAAAACTGTTCTGTGGTCAGACGAATAAAAATTTGAAATTCTTTTTTGGAAAACTGGGACGCCATGTCATCCGGACTAAAGAAGACAAGGACAACCCAAGTTGTTCTCAGCGCTCAGTTCAGAAGCCTGCATCTCTGATGGTATGACAACATCATGGCTGTGTAGAAGAAGGATCCGGGTACTGAAATGGCCAGCTTGCAGTCCAGATCTTTCACCCATAGAAAACATTTGACACATCATAAAGAGGAAGATGCGACAAAGAAGACCTAAGAAAGTTGAGCAACTAGAAGCCTGTATTAGGCAAGAATGGGACAACATTCCTATTCCTAAACTTGAGCATCTTGTCTCCTCAATCCCCAGACGTTTGCAGACTGTTATAAAAAGAAGAGGGGATGCCACACAGTGGTAAACATGGCCTTGTCCCAACTTTTTTGAGATGTGTTGATGCCATGAAATTTAAAATCAACTTATTTTTCCCTTAAAATTATATATTTTCTCAGTTTAAACATTTGATATGTCATCTATGTTGTATTCTGAATAAAATATTGAAATTTGAAACTTCCACATCATTGCATTCTGTTTTTATTCACAATTTGTACAGTGTGGGTTTTTTCAAGTTGGGTTTTTTGGAATCGGGTTTGTACATTTACATTATTTTTCAAACTGACCACCAACCGCAACTTTCAGACAGCATCTTTATTTTTATCTTTATCATCTTTAGCTCAGCTGTCGTGAAGTGAAACTCACAGGATTGTGCAATATCATAGGCACTGAATGATACATCTATGCTATCTTCAAAAATTGATCAGATTAAGGTATCTCAGGAGACAGAAAGGGAAGCTAACTTTGGATTTGTATGTGCCTTGGTGCCTTCCTACCTTAGAATGCTTCCCCCAAAGGCAGCATTTTTAAGCTTTTGGAGGCAGCCACTAAATATGTTGTATTAGAGTATATATGCTATGCATTCAGACCTCTTAATTGTGTTTTCTGAGGGGCAATGAGATGATGTCTTGTAAGGGAAGATCTAGCTTTGGCCCATGGGACCTGCTTTTAGCATCTCTGATCTAAATGATAGCAATGCAAAATATGATCATTCTTGCATCATTTTCGGACAAAATATGCATTTTAATAGGGTAAAATGAGGTAAGACCCACCACATTTGTGAGATTTTAAACATTTTTGAGGTTGACATTGTATTTTGCTGAATGTCAACGTTTTTTTTTGTGTGTGTGTCTAATTGTTAATTAGGTTTTTGTGGACAAATTAATAATATTTTTTTGAATTGCTGTATTTTTTTTTTTTTTTTTTTTTTGTGAAAAGCTAAGACTCTTGGGTAAAATGCACCCCTCACCCTAGAACTGGCACAGAAATCTTAATCTAATAAAAGATTTCTTAAAAAAATCTAAAAAAAATTAATTGAATACTTAATGTATTTAATGGGGTTATTATTCAATAGTTCCATAGGATGATGTACATTTCAGGCTATTAATTAAAACTTATAGCTAACTGAGTGAAATCATTCAATTTAAATTCAAAGTGTTGCTATTATGACATGTCTTCAAAAAAAAAAAAAAATATATAGGTGATTAAATACGCATATAATTAATAGAATAACTTACATTTTCAGATTAATCTCTTTTGGATTCTGCTTTGCTATTCATTGATTATTCAATTATTCAGCTATAACTAAATTGTCAAAACAATTTTCAAATAGAATTGTTGATTTAGTATTTTACATTAATAACACTTTAAAAAATATCTAATTATTAATACGAATTATTACAAAAGGGCTTTTTACCCCAGTGGGTAAGTACCCCTCTTAGAATCATTTTACATTTTTTGTTATGCAATTATGCAAATATTTCTATTTATTTCCCTTAATAATGATACAACATCATCCTGCACATGCTAAACTTATGTCTAAATACGTTACCATTCAGTGCACATTGTTATTAAAGGGATAGTTCACCCAGAAATAAAAACTTGATGTTTATCTGCTTACCCCCAGTGCATCCAAGATGTAGGTGACTTTTTTTCTTCAGTAGAACACAAAAGATGATTTTTAACTCCAACCGTTGCAGTCTATCAGTCAAATAATGCGAGTGAATGGGAACTCGAACAATAAGAGTCGAAAAAACTTGCATAGACAAATCCAAATTAAACCCTGTGGCTCGTGACGACACATTGATGTCCTAAGACACGAAACGATCGGTTTGTGTGAGAAACCAGACAGTATTTATATCATTTTTTACCTCTAATATGTCCAACTGGATTCAGCATTCGCTTAGTGAGGTCTGATCGCGCTCTGACAACGGCAGTGATGTCTAGCACTCATTGAAGTATACAGTATGCACGAGACATCACTGCCGCTATCAGAGCGCGATCAGACCTCACTAAGCGAATCAATGTGTCGTCCCGAGCCGCAGGGTTTAATTTGGATTTGTCTATGCAAGTTTTTTCGACTCTTATTGTTCGAGTTCCCATTCACTCCCATTATATGACTGACAGACGGCAATGGTTGGAGTTAAAAATCATCATTTGTGTTCCACTGAAGAAAAAAAGTCACCTACATCTTGGATGCGCTGGGGGTAAGCAGATAAACATCAAATTTTCATTTCTGGGTGAACTATCCCTTTAAGCGGAGCATTTGTTATTGTATCTGGGAATATAAGCAGATGTATATTTTCACATGAGGGCTCTCATTACATTTCTGGCTCAGTGCTATCCACCCCCTTCATCTCTCCCATGGACATCTGTCAGCAAGCTCAGGTATCATTTTAGAGAGGGAGCGAGAGAGATAGCTGGGCACAACCCAAGGACCCCTGCCACTTTTGTTTCGACTGGCCGAGGTCTAGCATGGGTCTCCACAGGGCCATTCAGGCAGCTCGTGAGGGGGATGTGGAGGCTCTGAGGGCCCTGCATGTGTCAGGATGCCTCAGTCCAGCCATCACAGACACCCAGGGAGCTTCACCCGTCCACCACGCCGCCCGCTGTGGGCAACTGGGCTGCCTGGAGTTTCTGGTAAACGAAGCTTGTTTCCCCTGCCACACCCGTACGAGAAATGGAGCTACGGCCGCCCATGATGCTGCTGCCACTGGGCATGTGCGGGAGTTGCAGTGGCTGCTGAGACAGGAGAAGTGTGGGATTGAGGTGAGTGCCATGATAAATTGAGAGAAAAATTACATTTGACAACGGGATTGATGGCGTTCTTGAGGATGGGCTGCTGTGTCAGTTTCCTTTACTGTCACTTACACAGGTCATTGATGATGGATGTACAATGTGAGCAAAGAAGCATCTCTTTTATTAATATCAGTGATGGTATAATGGTGTATCAGTGTATTGAAAGGTCATTGTGATGTACTACTTACTATGCTCATAATTCAGACCTCTTCAAACTGGGTATTGGATGCTGACGTTTGTATGTGCTTTGGCCTACAGGATCGTGATGGCGAGGGGGCGACGGCCCTGCACCTGGCTGCCAGGTTTGGCCATGCGGAGGCAGTACAGTGGCTGTTGTTTGAGGGAGGCACCACAGAGGCAGAGACCGATTGTGGGGCTCGACCTGTCCATTACGCAGCAGCCAGCGGAGATCTCACCTCCCTCAAACTGCTCATGTCTAGCTCCCCACGGTGAGACTGTTACGCCATCCCTGACTGGCTAAAAGCTTTCACTTTAATTCACCTTTCAGTAAAGTATGTATACTTTTAGTTTGTCAAGTTAGAAGCTTCTTGTAATTTAAAGTAAACTACAGGCAGACTGCTCTTTTGATAAATGTAGTTGGCTACAAACTACCAACAAAAGTTGTTTCGACTACATTGAAGCAATTCTGTCATTGTCTGCTCACCTTCACGTCATTCCAGACTTTCCTTTCTTTTCCAGATACAAAAGAAGATATTTTGAAAATTGTGATGTTTTTTTTTTTTTGTGTGTGTGTTCTCATGGAAGTCAATGGTAACCAAAAAATGAAACGATTCACTAGAATGAATCAGTCTTTCATATGTTATATATGAGAAAAAGCAATTTATTATGAATTGATTCATTAAAATCAATAAGGCTTTTGAATGCTATATATTAGAGAGAACCAGTTTATTTGATTGAATCAGTCATTTTAATGCCACATATATGAGAAGCCTATGCCATACTTTGGTAAATCATAATTATGGCATAGAAAGTCATAATTATGTGATAAAATGATGATAATATAATGAAAATAATGACAAACCTAGTCAATTATGAGAGAGTCAAAATTAAGACATAAAAACAATTATGACTTGAAATTATAAAATTCAAAAAATCATAACTGACTTAATATTTCAAAATTTAGATTTATCTCATAATTGATGTATCTCATAATTTTGACTTTATATTTCATATTTATTACTTAGTTTATCATAATAATGACCTTTTATGTCATACTTATAGCTGTCATAATTAAGATTTACCAAAGCCTGATTTTTTTTTTTTTATTATGTGGCGGAAATAGACTTCCATACAAAAAGGACCATTTCATAGATGTCGTTATTGAAAAAAGGAACTCGTAACCAGAAAAGATACATTATTTTTTGAACAGCTGAGCTACAGTCACTTGGTCACTATAAAAATATAGTTTAGTTAGCATCGCTACTGTTAGACGCTCCCAGTGCTACACGTGACTGTTGTGTGTGTTTGTGTGGGCAAAACCATGGGTCATCATGCTTACACAAATACACATAAAGGTACCAGTTTAGAGTCATGTTGCCATTTCTTGGGAGCTGTTGCTCATCAGGGAGGCTGGGAAAAGGTCATCTGACACATGTCAAACCCACCATCTGGGCTCTGTCCTCTATAATACATGAGGAGCCTCTTACCTGCCACATGACGCCACCTGTGTGTTTACTGTACATCTGCATAACTACCAACTTCTACTTAAAGGGTTAGTTCACCCTAAAATAAAAATTCTGTCATATATTACTCACCCTCATGTCGTTCCACACCTGTAAGACCTTCGTTAATCTTCGGAACACAAATTAAGATATTTTAGTTAAAATCCGAAGGCTCAGTGAGGCC
This sequence comes from Chanodichthys erythropterus, assembly GCF_024489055.1. Taxonomy (NCBI): domain Eukaryota; kingdom Metazoa; phylum Chordata; class Actinopteri; order Cypriniformes; family Xenocyprididae; genus Chanodichthys; species Chanodichthys erythropterus. The sequence goes on along the minus strand of NC_090236.1, from coordinate 25,720,555 downwards.
TTCATAGCCAGCAATGACACTTCCTCTCTCAAGATCCATAAAGGTACTAAAAACATATTTAAATCGGTTCATGAGAGCACAGTGGTTCAATATTAATATTATAAAGCGACGAGAATATTTTTGGTGCGCCCAAAAAACAACAACAAAAAAACGACTTATTTAGTGATGACCGATTTCAAAACATTGCTTCATGAAGCATCGGAGCACAAATGAATCAGTGTATCGAATCATGATTCAGATCGCGTGTCTAACTGCCAACGGCTGAAATCACGTGACTTTGGCGCTCCGAACAGCAGATTAGATAAACCGATTCATTTATGATCTGATGCTTCCTGAAGCATTGTTTTGAAATCGGCCATCACTAAATAAGTCGTTATTTTGTTTGTTTTTTGTCTTTCACATACTGTATGCGCAGTGCTGTGATGCGTATATTTACGTTCTACGTTTTACGAAGTTGCATAGTTCGGTCAGTTTAGGAGACTTAATATTTGCTAAAATAGCTCTTCGGACATATATGTCAGCATTTTTTCAGCAAAAACGATATTTATACTCTTTCTAAACACAGCAACTGGGCACAGTTTTGTTTGGAATACATGCAATACACATGTAAACAGATATGTAAATTGGATTGTAAAGTTTAGGGTTTATATAATCAGAATTTTAAAAATCGGATCGGATTCATTCCAAATGATGAACATGAGTGCATGTAAACATACCTGACACTTCACTAAAGTGACTGAAATGAGCTATGATCATATTAAGGCTATAGGTGCAAAGTCTAAAATGTATTATTTGTGCAGATGTGTGGACTGCCAGACAGGTACTGGGGCCACACCATTGTATCTAGCCTGTCAGGAGGGGCATCTGCATGTGGTTGAATACCTGGTGAAGGACTGTGGTGCAAATGTCCATGTGCGGGCCAAAGATGGCATGAGTGTATTGCATGCAGCTGCTCACATGGGACACCACGCCTTGGTGGTCTGGCTGGTGAGTTACAGCTTCTTCAGTCACTTTGTCATGATTTCACTCAGCTGTTACTGAATGTATTTGAGTTATCACTGACTCTGTCACTGATATGGTTCTTTAGGCCTCCTTCACAGATCTGGATCTGTCCTCTCAGGACAGAGATGGAGCCACAGCACTGCACTTCGCCGCTAGCGAGGGCCACCATCGCATCGTGGAGCGTCTCTTACTTATGGGAGCAAAAGTCCTGAAAGACCTCTGGGGTGGGAGCCCCCTGCATGATGCAGCGGAGAATGGAGAACTGGAGGTGTCCGTTACTGTTCCTTCAGTTCCAATCACAAATCCTTATCATGACCACTCTGAGAATTATACAGTTTAAGTAGTGTTTGAAATGCTTTATCAGAGGTTTTGAATGACAGCAGTAATCTCTCTTTCCTTCAGTGCTGCCGAGTGCTGCTGAATAATCACATCAGTCCACTGGAGAGAGATTTGGATGGGTTTACTGCAGTGGACCTGGCAGAATACAATGGTTATCATGATTGTGCCAACTTCCTCCGTGATGCTGATGCTCATGTAAGATAATTAGTACTTTCCTCAACACAACTTCTTTAACTGCAAGCATTTTTTTAATTAGATAAGATGTTTTCACATTGTTAATTCTGTCCATTTTCATACAGTTTCTTCCATATACACTAATGTTCAAATAATTGGGGGGGCAGTAAAATTTTATTTTTATTTCATTTGAAAGAAATTAATACATTTATTCAGCAAGGACACATTCAATTATAACAGTATATACATTTATTAGATTTCTTTTTTAGATAAATGCTGTTTTTTTTAAACTTTCTATAAATCAAAGAATCCTGAAAAATGTATCACAAAAAATATCACGCAGCACAACAGTTTTCAACATTGAAGATAAAAAGAAATGTTTCTTGAGCAGAAAATCAGCATATTAGAATGATTTCTGAAGGATCATATGAGTAATGATGCTGAAAATTCAGGGATAATTTACATTTGTAAAATATATTAAAATAGAAAAGAGTTATTTTAAATTGTGATAATATTTCACAATATCACTGCTGATCAAATAAATGCAGCCTTGGTGAGCAAAAGAGAACTGTTGAACTGTAGTTCACTTAAAGGGTTAGTTCACCCAAAAATGAAAATTCTGTCATTTATTACTTACCCTCATGCCGTTCCACACCCGTAAATCTTTAATCTTCGGAACACAAATTAAGATATTTTAGTTGAAATCCGATGGCTCCGTGAGGCCTCCATAGGGAGCAATGACACTTCCTCTCTCAAGATCCATAAAGCTACTAAGAACATATTTAAATCGGTTCATGTAAGTACTGTGTTTCAATGTTAATATTATAAATATATTTGGTGTGCCAAAAAAAAACAAAATAATGACTTATTTAGTGATGGCTGATTTCAAAACACTGCTTCATGAAGCATCGGAGCACAAATAAATCAGTGTAGCGAATCATGATTCAGATCGCGTGTCAAACTGCCAATGGCTGAAATCACGTGACTTTGGCGCTCCGAATAGCAGATTCGATACACTGATTCATTTATGCTCCGATGCTTCCTGAAGCAGTGTTTTGAATTCGGCCATCACTAAATAATTTGCTTTTTTTTTTTTTTTTGGCACACCAAAAATGTTATCGTCGCTTTATAATATTAATATTGAACCACTGTGCTCACATGAACCGATTTAAATATGTTTTTAGTACCTTTATGGATCTTGAGAGAGTAAGTGTCATTGCTCCCTATGAAGGCCTCACGGAGCCATTGGATTTCAACTAAAATATCTTAATTTGTGTTCCGAAGATGAACGAAGGTCTTACGGGTGTGAAACGACATGAGGGTAAGTAATAAATGATAAATAATAAATTTAAAGTCAGATTACACACTTAGGTAAACAAGTTTCCTACATTTAATTATAATACTTAAGTATAGCAATTAAGTACATTTATTCAAGTACTTCACACCCATTAATATTGCAAACACTGACAGCTGATGGTCTGGGTTTTGGTAAGGCTCCACCTTGTAATAACAATCTGTTACTGCCACCTACAGACAAACACTGCACATCTCTAGCATGAATACATTGAGCTAATGAAACAGCTCATATTGGCTGAGTCATGCTACAAAACAGAGGACAAGGAACACATATTAAAGTGAATTTATTAAACCCCACATTGTGGCCAACTGATTCCATTATTTATCAGATATGGGACAAGATATTCTTCACAGGAACATCCTATTCATAAGACTGAACAGATACCTTTAATCCTTTAATAACAGAGGCATCAATTATTTGATTATAATTTGATCCACGTCTGCTAAGAGTAAAAGTGTTGACAGGTGTATTTATACTCTTGGAGAATGTTGTCATTGGACAATTCAAGGAAAATGTCACTTATGGCATGAAATTTAATTTCCTGGTCCTTTTTGTGCATTTGTAAACTGAATATTTAAAGAGCATAGCTGGATACTTTATGTCATTCAGCTTGAGTGATGGACTAAAGGTCAGAATCCAGTCGAGAGAACGATGAACAAGACTTCTGATAGGATCATAAATATATATTTCAGCTCCGCCTCCTTTGCGAAAGGGCATCAGATATGTCATTTGTTCATAAATGAAGTGGAAACTATGCAAGCGTCATCCTTTCTTTTGATAGCATAACTACGATGGCATATTAAAACATTATGGCCTGACACAAGCTAATTAGCAAGACACTTAGTACTGTCTGGTTGGCGCATGAAGGACCTATCAGCTATCACTCACGCCCCTCTCAGCACGAGCTCCAGAGCCCCAGGGGTGAGGACGATATAAGATCCTCCGTCTCAGGTGTCAGAGGCTTATAAACGCAGTCAGTTGGTTTGTCAGAGGGCATTTTACTCCTGTGTGTTTGGAGTCGCTCATGCTCGGTCAATCGATCACAAAGCCGACGAGAGAGAGAGAGAGAGATGTGCCGTTCTCACCAGTTTGTGTGCTGATGTTTTGTTTGTTTACGCTGGCATAGCATCAGATCTGACAGCTTGTTCTGTGTGTATGGGTCTCCCCAAAGGAGAGTGTGTGCAGCACAGTGGGGTTCTTGACAATAATTATTGTTTATCAGTTTAATTATTACCACAGAAAGCTAATGAAGAAAAATGCAGACATAATGCAAAATAGACTGGTTAATTCTAATATAGTTCACAACATTCATTCACAATATTGGCACACATATATATATATATATATATATATATATATATATATATATATATATATATATATATATATATATATATATATATATAATATGAAATAAGTTGTCTGAAAATTAAGAGAATGTACAAATTCAAATGTAAAATTGACAAACTTTGGGGAAAAGGGGAAGTCTTACTTGAGTGTAAGTAAAAGTTTTTCCATATTTAATAAAAAATATATAATATAATATTATATATATACTGAACTTAATTATAAACACAACACTTTTGTTTTTGCCCCCATTTTTCATGAGCTGAACTCAAAGATCTAAAACTTTTTCTATGTACACAAAAGGCCTATTTCTCTCAAATATTGTTCACAAATCTGTCTAAATCTGCATAGTCACTGGACATGTTACCCATTGAGCATGTTTGGGATGCTCTGGATCGGCGTATACGACGGCTTGTTCCAGTTCCTGCCAATATCCAACAACTACACACCTGTGCAATAATCATGCTGTCTAATCAGCATCGTGATATGCCACACCTGTTAGGAGAATGGACTATCTCAGCAAAGGAGAAGTGCTCACTAACACAGATTTAGACAGATTTGTGAACAATATTTGAGAGAAATAGGCCTTTTGTGTACATTGAAAAAGTCTTAGATTTTTGAGTTCAGCTCATGAGAAATGAGGGCAAAAACAAAAGTGCTGCATTTATAATTTTGTTCAGTGTAATATAATATAATATAATATAATATAATATAATATAATATAATATAATATAATATAATATAATATAATATAATAGATCCTGCATGAAATGCTTGCAAATTAATAATTTTGGTGTTATTTGTTGCTTAGAATGGTTCCACAATATATAATATAATATAATATAATATAATATAATATAATATAATATAATATAATATAATATAATATAATATAATATAATATAATATAATATAATATAATATAATAGAGCCTGCATGAAGTGCCTTCAAGTGAATAGAGTAGGTGTGATCTGATGCTTAGATAGGATTGCCTGATCTGTTCCTCTTGCATATGTAATCGTCTGTGTAACTGATGTGTGTTGACCTTTTTGCTCCTGGTCGGTTGAGGTGCCTGTGACAGAGGTATTAAGTGAAGCTCTTTTAAATATGTGTGATGGCAAATTAGTTACGGATAGATATTAATGTGAAACCACAGTAGAGATTAGAACTGTCTGTTCTTGTACATGTATCGATTCACCATCAAGACCTGTTCTTTGATTTTTGCTCTTTTGTGGAATTGAAGTAATTCTCTTAACACATTACAAGACATTCAGAACAACAGTGTTTAGTGACTGAAGTTCAGTATAAAGAAAAAAAAGAATAGTGAGAAACACTCACACTTATGTTTTGGTGAATTTAAGAAGCGTGGCAAGGAACGTGTGCTGAGGAACGTGGCAGCTTTTAGACCTTTAAACTGACGGTTCACCTAATCCCACCCTTTAATTATTCATACTTTACTATGAAGACCTCCTGTCTGAGCTCACTGCTTATAGTGTGCTGATCCTTAAGCATTTGGCCACTGGATGGCTGGAGCACTGATGTGATTGTGGCTGCTCTCATTACACTCAGCTGTTATACTTGTGAAGACTTGATGTGTGAAGCTGTTGACTGTAAGTTATTTCAGATTTTATAAACATGATCATTCATCATTCTTTTACTTTTTTAAATATAGTTTATGATGTGAAATCTATTAATTAAATGTGTAGGATTTTATACATTAATAGAAAATAATACTGCTTAAAAAATAATCTTTGAAATATCTTCAAAATTACTATAGCATGTATTGCTTCTTAGTTTGAAGAGTTTTTTAGGTGTTCTCAGTAATGCTTCACTAAAACTGTAAAATCAATATCAGATTAAAAACAACAACAACTGCCTTTGGGAAAATATTGTGCATATCAAAAAAGTTTTCTCTTTATGGTGAGAATCAGAAAAAAAAATGTTAAAAATTGAATGTTGTCAAGAAAGACTATATTTAAGCATGACTAATAACATCCTTTCATTATAGTGTCAAAATGAGGTAAAAGATGGAAACATTTGTTCTGCATTTCTTATTATTATCAGTGTTGAAAAGAGTTATGTTGCTTAATATTTTTGTGGAAACAGTGGTCATTCTTTTCAGGATTTTTTGATGAAAAGAAAGTTCAAAAGAACAGATTTTAAAAAAAAAATATCTTACTGACTCCAACATTTTGGCTTTTTTTTTTTTTGGGCATACAGTGCATTAAAAAGCTTATGTAATAACTTTCAGCTGCTGTAATGTACTGTATGTCACATTATGAACGTTACAAAATAATTTAGCAAGCTTCAAAAGCAAGAAGAGAGTTCACAAGTGTCCATAAGAGAAGTCAATCACTGCAATTGCAGGTATGGGTCATTTGAACCATCCGATCGGATGACTGAACTCTATAGGCAGTTTTCCTTTGTTAACTAAGTGGGAGGTCTAAACAGTGCTATACTAAACAGTTTAAGCTCCTGTTTCACTCACTGGGGGGAGATCAGAATGTACATTGTTCTTCAAGACTGTATTTTGCACCAGTTTGCTATGAAGAAATTAAGCTTAAGTTCAGAAAAACACTGTTCTCTTATTGCTTTACTCCAGCAGTCTGCAGGCATTGTTCTCATAGAGGAGGAAAGGACCTTGTTTAACACAACCAACCCCTACCAGGACATTAACAACCAGTCCTGTGAACCTGGACACAGTGGCCGAATGGAAAATAGCAAGGTGATGATTTTATTTTATTATAAACTGATTTTATTAAGCAAACATGACAAGACACTCGTTCTTAATCGATTCGGCTGTTTTGGTGTTCCTAGCAGCCGGTGAATGAAGTGCCTCCCCAGCCTCGTCCCTCTCCAGCATGTCTGGATACCTCAACCACATCAACGTCCTCCTCACAGGCCAAGAGAGCTGGAGCTGGAACTGGAGCCATTCAACACATGCAAGTGGCCTCTACAGGTGAGAGGGCATGATCCTGCGCATGTGTTCAGCTCAGGCGAGAGTATATGATCTTAAAGGTCCCGTTCTTCGTGATCCCATGTTTCAAACTTTAGTTAGTGTGTAATGTTGGTGTTAGAGTATAAATAAAATCTGTAAAATTTTAAAGCTCAAAGTTCAATGCCAAGCGAGATATTTTATTTAACAGAAGTTGCCTACATCGAACGGCCAGTTTGGACTACATCCCTCTACTTCCTTCTTTAATGACGTCACTAAAACAGTTTTTTGACTAAGCTCCGCCCACAGGAATACACAAAAAAGGGGGCGTGGTCTTGTTGCACTCCCACGGAGAAGAGCAAGGGTTGCGTTTGTAGAGTGTGTTTGTTGCCATGTCGTCGAAACGCTGTTATTTTCATCCCGCAGTCCAATCACCTTTGTTTGGCCTTCCCAGGGACGCTGTGCTTAGAGATCAATGGTTACAATTTATGTTTAACTCGGTTCCCGAAAATTATAATTGTGGTATCCTTACTGCAATAGTTAATGTTGGACTGCAGTGCACATAATGGCCACAAGAGGGGACTGTTTATGTATATGGCTGTTTTCTGTATGAGGTACTCTTCTGAATGAGTGCTAACGTTGTACATTTTCTGTCGCTGCTTGTGGAGATTAAAGAGTTCAGTCTCTTGGGAATTATTGTTTTTTGTGTTCATTCGGCACAACACCACAATAATCCACATGTAAAACTATGTGCAGCAAACGTTATGGTAAGAGGCGTGACCTTTCCGGGCAAGGTGCGCTCTCTATGGCTCTTGGTGCGCTAAGCTGCTGTCGAATCACAACACAGGAACCGCTGGCACAATCAGAACTCGTTACGTATTTCTGCAGGAGGGACTTCATAGAACAAGGAAGTCATCAGCCCGTTTTTATGACAGTGGAAACAGCGGTATACAGATAAGTAAATTATGTGAAAAATACTGTTTTTTTACACTCGAAACATGAACACATGTTATATTGCACACTATAAACACAATCAAAGCTTCAAAAAAACACGAAAAACGGGACCTTTAACAGATCTCTAAAGGTCAACATTCATAAAAAGAAAATATATATCTAAAGTTAACTAGTTTCTCTGTCTTTGGTGTATAGTTGTAACTTCATTTAACATGAGGAAACACCTTGAGGAAGAGGAGACGGTTTTATCTCATAAGTCCATGAAATCGATGAGACAAGCAGGAATCACAGCGGTCTTCACTGGACAAACAGTAAATGTATGTGCTATAGCCTCAACATGAAATCACAATTAAAATTTACTTTCTTATTTTTCAGGTCTTATTGTCCTCAAATTATCAGTGCGTGTTATTCCAAAGAAAACAAGTTTCTTCATAATTTGTCATCAAAGTAGACATAAACATTTTTTCTTTTTCAGCTGATGTCACCAATGAAAGCCTGTTTCCGCAAGAATTCCAAGGGGGAAAGAATTACGATATAAACTTGAAATTGTGACAAATAAATCTGGATGTGGTATAAACTTGCAATTCAAAGATAAATGTCAGAATTGCGGGATAATAACTCAAAATTTTGAGATATAAACTCGGAATTGTGAGAAATATTGTCAGAATTGTCGCAATTAAGTTTTTTTTTTATTTTTTTATTCTGTGGCAGAAGTAGGCTACTTTACAGTATAGGCTTAGATAATGTAGACTTTTAAAAATCTTCAGGTCAGGTTTCAAACCTGAGCTCATAATTATTGTACATTCAGGTCTGAATGTACAAATGTAAAATAGCTTGCAAATGCCACTTTATTTTGACTTGAAGTGAATGTGTTTATTTGTAACTATAGGCAGTATAGTGATATTATAATCACAGGATAATCTGTATGAGTTTGTATGAATCTGTTTCCAGAAAGGAGAGAATGGAATTGTTCCGCTTGCAGAGTTGGAAGCAAATCTTGCTGACATTGATTCTCTGATCCCGACTCACGATGAGAACGGGAGGCCCATTGCTGAATGGAAGAGGCAGGTTATGGTGCGCAAGCTTCAGGCTCGACTGCAGAACGAAGACAACCACTGCAGAAAAGTAAACTGCTCAAACCCCTCCAACATAAAATTTTATTGCAAAAATGTCCTTCCATAACACACTCTATGTCATCCATTATGACAATAACAATTGTTTCATCCTATACAGGACAACAGTGACAAACATATTGAGGTGGATGGTTGGAGGTATTCCCAAGTACACAATGTAATTTTGGGCCCCTTTGGAGAACTGCTTACCGAAGATGACCTGGTCTACTTGGAGGGACAGATTGAAACAATTTCCCTTCAAAAACGTTGCCAGGCCTATGAACTAGAGCTTGCCCGGCTGGCGGAGGAACTTAGGGCCATCCTCCCTGCTCCCATCGTTAATATCACCGTCAACACCCAGTGCCAGCAGCTCCAAAACATGGAGGAATCTCTGCCTCTTCCAGTGTGGTTCAATCGTATCTCAAATATAGTAAAGAGCATGTCACTGCTCCTGACAAACCTCTCCGAAACAAACGGTGAGGATGGGATCTGTAACACGGATTTGGCATCGGTCTTCACATACCAGCCAGAAAGGCAAAGTTCAATCAGAGGAAGAAGGCAGAAGGTGGAGCTGGAGATCCAGCAATCAGGAGTTTCTGTGAGAAATTTAAGGTCCAACTTTGAAGGTCAGATAGCAAACATCTACCCATTTTCAGGCCTTTTAAACAACACATCTGACACAAGGCAGCAAAAACTGTCTACATCAACAAATCGAAATGAGCAGTCCATGGGGACAATCCAAAGCACTGACATAAATCACGTTAATGACAGTGCCATAAAATGCCAACAGGCACTGGGCAAAGATGCAACTAAAGTGATGGAGACCACCTGCTTGCGGAAGGAACGTATCGTTGTCCTCTTTTTGAGCCACTGGAAAAGGTCTGCGTATGCAATATCAGTGCGAGCCAAGATGAAACAAGAGCTTGGCACTCTTACAGGAGAAGGAATAACAACTCCAGTATCCAAGCCAGGAACCAGATCACTGTATCATCTCTACAGGCAAAGAACCGCAATAGACAAGATGATCGGCAACTGGAAACGCGTCGCCTCAGGCGTCCCATCACGACAGATTCGAAGCCTCCAGAGGAAGCGTGTGACCTACTCGCCTGAGCAGTTCCTTCCTCGTGTGGACGGCGCTCCTGTTGCTTATGACAGCCTGACCCTTGACCTGTTCATGCTTGGGTATTTTCACATTCTCGAGCAGGACCTCCCAGCTGAGGAACGCAAGATGAGGCACCTGTTATGCTTTGAGGTGTTCGACCACATAGGAAACTTTCCCTGGGAGACAGTCCGAGACTTCCACAGGGCCGTCCTCAAGGACATTGAGGCTGGGACACGCGAGTGGAAAGATGGTTTTGAGGACATCAAAATGCAGTACTTTGGGAAAAGAGAAAATGGAGTTTCCAAGGAGTCTGTGAAGGATTCTTGTGCCGAGGTTAAAGCTGTGCCGCAAGTTATCGTCGAGAATACCATACCAATTGATGGAGGACATCTCAGCAGAGATGGAAGCAATGATTTCTCAATGTTTAGTAACGATGAAATTTGTAAATATATTGATCGTAGTTTCACCTTCTGGAAGGAGAAAGAAGCAGAGTTGTTTGATTTTTGATGTTTTTGAATGCGGTGATGTTTTATACTGTATATGAACACAATATAATTGATAATTATTTTGAATCCAAAATAATTTTGAACAATTATTTTGACATGCATTTGAATACAGATAAACAAATGACAAGAAAGACTATGACTACTGTGTGTTATTTGGTACTTTGTAATGCAGGATCAGGTAAAACGTACCTTATAAATAAAAAACATGATAATACAATGATAAGAATCTGGCCAAAACAGTCTTACAGCCATGTGCATTTCACAAATTTTATTGTTTGTCCTATCTCTTTTATAAATAAACCTTTATTTTGTTTGAAAAGCACTGTTTTGTGTGATTAATCACTTCTGAGTCCCTGATAACTTCCTGCTACACTTTCTTTCACAAGAAACAATCTGACCTAAACTTCAGTACATTAAAGGGTTAGTTCACCCAAAAATGAAAATTCTTTCATTAATTACTCACCTTCCACACCTGTAAGACGTTCGTTCATCTTCAGAACACAAATTAAGATATTTTTGATGAAATCCGAGAGCTCTCTGACTCCTCCAAAAACAGCAATTTAACCACCACTTTCAAGGTCCAGAAAGGTACTAAACAATGTAAACAACGTAGGAGAATGACACAGAAGAGAAGACATTGTTGAATAAAGTCATTATTTTTGTGCACAAAAAGTATTTTTGTTGCTTCATAAAAGTAAGGTTGAACCACTGCAGTTTTAATGATATCTTTACTACTTTTCTGGACCGTGAAAGTGGTGGTTAAATTGCTGTCTATGGAATCAGACAGCTCTGATTTCATCAAAAATATCTTAATCTGTGTCCCGAAGATGCACGAAGGTCTTATGGGTGTGGAACGACATGAGGGTGAGAACTTAATGACAGAATTTTTATTTTTGAGTGAACTAACCCTTTAATGTTCATGTACGACGTTGGCTGAAATGTGTGTGTCCAGCAGGGATGTTCAGAGTGCCCTGAGGGAGTGGTGAAACATGTATAAGATGGAGTGTAACTCAGCAGTGCTAGTCCTGGATTTGCATCCTATCTGACAATATACAGACTTCCATGCTATATGTTCCATATCCTAAAGAGCATTGTTCAGTATAGTATAATATAAAACTACTAAACAAGAGTTGTTTTATACATTTTGAGTGATTTTTTGTCAATGTCATCTCCAGTAAAGACATAACCTATTTTTTTTTTTTTTGCCCCAGGGATGTTGCAGACAAGACTTGTCAGGATACATGCATTGAAGTTTCCAGGACAAAGTAATGATCTGACCACTAATATTAGGCACAGTCTTGAATTTTATTTGGATGCATTTTAATATCATCCTCCACTGTTGCACCCAATTTCTGTAAGTATTCCAATTCCAATTTTTCTGCTGAAAAAATCATCATCAAATATGTACTTTGAAACTGTGCTCCATTATTTTTCACCTCTTCAGACTAGGATGTACAGGAAGAGAATGATTTATAAATAATCCAACAGGTTAGAAAGGCATATTTTGTGATATAATTTGCATATTTTACTGCTTGCAGTTTTGTCTTTGATATCAAAATAAAATGTATTAATGTTAAAACACATATGTTTTTTTACACATGATGCTCATCATGCGGATCCTGGTTTGAATTAGCCAATGTCTCTCCCTCGAATTTCCTGTTTGCTCTACCAACAAAATCAAAAACCCATAGATAGCCTAATACAAAAAAAAAAAAAAAATCTCTTTATTTAATTGCTTTTACTAGTTACTTTATGTTACTGTATAAATTACAAAGTTTAATGTTTCTTATTTTCTATCTAATCTATTGATGTCACATAGAGTAATTTTACATAGTAATGTGCACACAGACAAAGAGTGTGCAACATTCTGTTTAACACCTATTCAAAATTATTCACTTGAACACACATGTGTTTATACAGAGACAGCTCAGGTCTAAATGCAGTCTTCGAGTGTCTGCAAAGGACACCAAAAAGGCGTTAAAAGTATATTAATATGCGCTGCGCTTTGAGATGCAGATGCAAGCATTGGTGAACGGATGCGTGGCCTGCGGTTTAGTGTGCAAGGAGAGTTTGCGGGGACGTTTCCGTAAACACACAGTGATATCAGACGGGCGTATCGCCACTGCTGCGCATGCGCACAGGGCTGGAGAATTGACATCGCGGAGCAGTACTGCAATATCCATCGATTCGCGACCGAAGATTATCCATCTGCATTCTCGCAAGACTGGTATCACCTGTACATATTAATCCATAACAACTGTGTCATTAAAGCAATCATGTCCATGGGAAGTGACTTTGGGAACCCTTTACGGAAATTCAAACTTGTTTTTCTAGGGGAGCAAAGCGGTGAGTCTTTGGGTTTGCCACGACTGGGTTTAGACGAACCCATTAACCTTTCAACACATGTATGAAGTACATTAGTATGTTGTTGAGTGTTTCGTGTATCTGCTTGTTTGTGGTGGTATTTCAAACGATGTTATCTCCATAATCGATTCCCTGTCAAACAAGTCGGTTGCATATGTTTAATTTTTGATTAGTCATAAAAATGTATAGCTATGCAGCGTCATTACACTACTAAACATCCTTCTGTGAATATAACGTGATATAATCGTTATTTGAACAACTGTTATGATTGTCACTTGCATTTTCCATTGGAGGATTATTGATCGCTTATATTCTAGCGCAGTCTAAATCGCTCAAAACAAATAATATGAAATATGTCATTCGAAAGAAATGTAAATCGCTTTATTAATATAGACGATCCACTGATTTAATATGTCATGAAACAGAAAGGCGCAGAGGCTTTGCATTTCCCGTGTGTCTACAGGAGACACACCCAGGTTGGCAGTCAGTGTCTGTGGGATTCTTCAGCAGAGCAAAAATAAAAACCTCACGCATCATTTTATGAGCAGTCATAAGATCAGACTATATAATGGGAATAGATATCTTGGTATATTCATTTGGCTGTATGATGGTGTTATCAGTGTCACTGTCACTGTCGGTGTTTGTGAAGACGTAATCAGACGGGCATTTGAGATCACGTCTGTCATTTGATGACTGGACATCCAAACATTGCAAAATATATCACTGAACATGGCGTCACCGTAAAGTTGAGATATTTTTTAGTCTTGAGTATGCATATATTTGCCATACGTTATCTAGTAATGCTTATAGCTCCTGATACAATGGTTATGTCTTCATCATTCACTGTTCGTATGGAGAAAATGGACAGCCAGTCAGACAGAGGGCCCTATATACAGTATGAAAGAGCATTTAATCACAGTTTTGTTGATTGCAGAAATGAAGACTAAATTCCCAGAGAAACAGCTGTCTGCATCTTATCTTTGAGAATGAAATAATAAAAAATCCATTGCAACCTGTATATGATGATAGATATTACCACACCTGCTAGAAAAGTCATTTTTCAATGATGGAATGCCAATTTAATGAAAATTTACTCACCTTTATGGTGTTAAATTTTCTCTTTTTTTCTGTGGAACACAAAAGGAAATGTTAGGAGGAATGACATTCTCAGTCACCACTCCTCTTTTTTTCCATATAATGAAAGCGAATAATTAGTGAAAAAATGAAGTCATGCAGGTTTGGAGCAACATGAGAGAGAGAGAGTAAATGCGAACATGGTTTGGGCGAAATATGTCAAAAGACCACTTGTCTTCTGCTGTCCATGGTCCTGAATCTAACTGCTGGTCAGATTTGGTTGATCTTGTTTCAAGATATAAGCAAGAACAACCCTCATCCTTCCAGAGAAGAATGGGTCCATTATTCCCCCTCGTTCTATGAGCTCCTGTATAACTATTGGCATTGTGCTGTTTGATGATTTTAGTATCTCAGTTCAGCCTGACAAACAGGCCTGACCAGATCGGCCTGAAAAAGGCAGTCCTGTAGTGAGTGTATGAAATATGTACTCAGGAATTTTGCTGTCATGCACTGCTGCGTTTTCAAGCCATTTTTTCATGTTGTTGTAACTCTAAATAACAGTGAAGTCCAAATTACATTCTCTGTCTAATCCTTAAAAAATGGACTGTCATTTGAAGGACAGAGGTTAAGACAGTGCTTTGTTTCAGCATATGTTGCAGTATGGTAGTGTATGGTAATTCAATTAGTGAAAACACAGTGTATAGGGTTATGTCAGGACAAGCAAGTCATTCATTACTTCACTGTGTGTGATTCATCTAAATCTCAACATTATCCTGTTTTTGTTGGTTTCTGTTACAGTTGGGAAAACATCGCTGATAACAAGGTTCATGTATGACAGTTTTGACAACACTTATCAGGTATACTAACTTTTTTTGTGCATACATTAATGTAGAAGTTTACAAAGTATGTTATTTTGTATCTTACTTTGAATCTTATTGTCATTACAGGCAACTATTGGAATTGACTTTTTATCAAAAACCATGTATCTGGAGGACCGAACTGTAAGAAGCTTTGAAGCTAACTATATTTAATACACATATATATATATATATATATATATATATATATATATATACACACACATAAACAGTGCAGTTTCTACAAGTTTGTCTTTTTTTGCAGGTGAGGTTACAGCTATGGGACACTGCAGGGCAGGAGCGGTTTAGGAGTCTAATCCCGAGCTACATTAGAGACTCCACGGTGGCTGTGGTGGTGTATGACATCACAAGTGAGCCACACACATGCACTCATACACACTTTAAGCGATTAAATGAAACATGTAAAAGCAACTGCTCTTGTGTTGCCATGTTGAACATGCATTTAATATAACCACTAGATGTTCGAATTAAACTGATATTTTTTTCTTCTCTTGCTCCAGATATCAATTCATTTCAGCTAACCTCCAAGTGGATTGATGATGTCAGAACAGAGAGGGGAAGTGATGTCATTATCATGCTGGTCGGCAACAAAACAGACCTAGAGGAAAAGAGGTGGAGTCATTGATATTATTAACTAGGGCTGGGCATTGACACAAATTTCACGATTCGATTCGATTTTGATTCCCAAGCTTGCAATTCGATTCAGTTCAATTCGATACCAATTCATTCGAGACTGTCCTCCAAAAAAGCACCTTCAAGCACAGTTATTACAACATATATTTACATTTTAAAGTCATGCGCCCTCTAGCTGGTGTAAAAATAATGATGCATAACTGTCGTTACCAATCAAAATGCGTGTTCATTTAAATGTGGACTTTTTACACCATTTCTCCTATTTCCATTTAGCAAAATTCATTTTTTTTTATTAACGACTACACCTACCTCACCCCTAAACCTGACCTTAGTAATTTATAGTGCATATACATTTTATGAGCACATGCATTCCCTGGGATCGAACCCACAATCGCATGATCACATGAACGCATATTATTATTGCAATGCTCTGCCAACTGAGCCACGCGAAACCCGAAATAAGACGCAGATAAAAGGGAACAATACATTTAAATGAAAGTGTCCTGTTGTCGATAGGGGTGCAACTTTAGCAAATGCTCCTATAGGTCGCATTTCATGAATTAAAATGAAAGTGTTCTGTTGTTGATAGGGGTGCAACTTTAGCAAATGCTCCTATAGGTCGTATTTCAGGGAAGTGACAAACGACCCATATTGTCGTATTGGTTGGAGGACATGTTGATTAATTCAGGCCTGTCAGGTACAGTACATGGCAAATTTCCTCAAGGAAAAAAATACATCAACAGGTGACCCCAGCTTATACATCACTATAATAATATAATATTAAAGGTTAAAATGAACTGATTTGTAGAGTACTTACGTTTAAATTACACATAAGGAAGTTTTTACTCTCTAGAGTTAATTTTTCTAGCCAACTAATGAGTTTTAAATGGTTTTCTAAGGTAAATGTAAGATTACCTGACATTGTATACAAGCTGTTTTATTGACGTCTTTTGGTGGTTGAAACATGATTTAGCGATTGATTATATGTGATGGTAAGTTGTACTGTTTCTTTTAACATTCCTTCTGATGTTCATGTTTATTTAGTGCTGTAACTAGTAGTACAGTGGAAAAACTGAGGTGCTACAGCAATTTGTCGTGCCAAAATGGTATTTATTGTTTGAATTTCATAATAAAATTGGCCGAATTTAAAAGCTGAGACTTCATATCAGAAGTAACAAAGCACAAAGTTTATTGCGATTTAATGGATTGGAGGCGCGCTACAATGTTTTGTTCCTCCATTAACTGAAAACAGCATAGACTGAAAGATTGATTATTGGGATTTAAGAATCAATATCAGTTCTTCAAAATGAGAATCAGTTAAAATTGAGAAATCGTTATTTTTACCCAGCCCTAATATTAACGTTTAATATATTTTTTTTGTGTGTGTGCTAGAATTCTTCATTTGTAAGTGTCACTACCGTATCCATTTTCATTTTGATTTGTTTTTAAATGTATTCAATTAATTTATTTAAAATGATCATTTTACTTTACTTTAACACATTACGATGGCATTTGCTCTGATAGGCAAATCACTATAGAGGAAGGGGAGCAGCGGGCCAAAGAGCTGAATGTGATGTTTATTGAGACTAGCGCAAAGACTGGCAGCAATGTTAAACAGGTGAGTCTCAGAGCATTACAAAGGCAAATAGATTTGATCCAATAGAGTAATTTAATTGAGCTCATGCTCTGTAACATGACACATGGAAATCTCTAAAAAGATTTGATTTAGCCACTGAATTGTTGCCCAAAGGGCTTTAGCTGTACCAGTCTGCTCTGGAAAAATAAAAAAATCTTTGTCTGATTTCATTCTCTTTCTGTTTGGTTTATCAGTTGTTTCGGCGGGTGGCTGCTGCTTTGCCCGGAATGGAGAGCTTGGATGATAATAACAAAGAAGGAAGTATCCTTTAATGTGTGACATTTAAAGGTGATATGTGTTGTTTCTGAGGACGTGCCCCAGCTTTATCATGCAGAGACAAAACAAGTAAACCAAATGAGTAAGCCATTTTTAGTTTGATTTCCCTGGGAAATATAAACCCTTGGCTCTGTGGTGCAATCAGAATGTTTGTTTAGGCATCCTGTCCATCTAAACACTGGTAAACAATGGCAGATGGAGAGAGTGTTCCCCGAAAACTGAAAACAATCATTATTTTTCCATTTACGTTTCCACTAGTGAAACTAAAATGACACAATTCACTCAACTCAATTCAAGTCAGTCAACATAAAATTTCCTCATCTTATTGTGCATGATTTGTAGGTGCACATATATTCTAAAGAAGAAAAAATTGTCTAAAATGGAATAGCTTTTTTTAATAGTTGACATCATCAAGCCTTATTTTCAACAACTGCCTGGATATTTTTTCAGTAACACCAACTTTTCATGATAAAATCAATAATTTTTTTCTTTTTGACTATGCGTTTTCACTCCAAATAGAATTGATGGAAGTAAAGATAGACTTAATAAGGGATAGCGATATAGTTGGTGTAGGATTTAAATTTCACTTCACTAATTACAAAGAAATTGCAAATAACACATTATATTAAATGTGAAATTTTGAAGTAGAAAGACTGAAATGCTATTTTGTACTCCAATAAGTTTTGTTTCATTTACAACTTTGAAAAATAATTTTTACAGTGTATATAGGAAAGCTACTTATCACCATTTCCTTGATTTCCTTGACACACACCCCCCTCCCAGTGATCGACATTAAGCTGGACAAACAGCCGGATCCTCCGGCCACTGAAAGCGGCTGCTCCTGTTAGTAGAAAGCGGTTCGGACCTTCATTAACACCACACGCTTGTTCTGTTGCTTCCTATGGGTCCACGTCCTGTTGAACTTTATGATCGGATATAGGCGTTTTACATCTATCTGATTGAGTCTAAAATTATACTCCTCAGTTGCAAGAACGAAAAAAAAAAAATCTACACTGTCTGTTCAATTGCCAAAATAATATCATAGGTAATTCAAAGTGACTAGCTAACAGATTCATATAAGACAGGAAGTGGCATGTGTACCATCTTCGGACAAAAACATTCAGAGTGGATTATCAGTTGTTATGTTTTGTATTTTTGTACATTACAAAAAGCACTAAATGATGCCTTCACAAAAAATGAGTTTAAGATTCAAGACGGATGGCGGAGTAACCGTCTTTCGTCTATAGCATGCATGTGAGACAACTTTTAGAATCTGTCATGTCCTTTGGTCCATACACATCAATAGTAACGAAACGATGAACTTAATGTAAAAAAGACAAGAGAGAGAGGGCCTGTTCAAAGTCTTAGTGTGGGTCAGTGTATACATCCTACATGCTAATCCAGTACCAGCCTCCACGAGAGGTGCGCGTACTAACCTGGCTAACCTTTAAAGTGCCGTGGCACTGTTGCAAAGAACCAATGGATTTTTCTGCTAGCTTCATGTATACACTTTAGATCCGCCAGGCGGTACTGTATTGTATATAGTATTTATATTATTGTGAACATCCATCATTTAGACGTGGTTTATGTTCACCTGTACAAATGTGTTTTGTTTTTTTTTCTTTCTTCTTTTTTTAATATGACAAGGGCTTCACTCTTATTTTGTCGGTCTCACCCGTAGCCATACACTGGTAGTAAACTATTATTTATGATTTGGGCATTTTGCTGTTGCCTTACACCGTTTTACTCATTGATTAAGAGAAATTATATCTGAAATAATACTATTATTCCTGTTAAACCCCTTCAGATGTTTTAAATCTTTTTTTAAATTATTATTATTCCTTTTTTTTTACGTTTTGCAGCCAACTAGAACTAAAAAGAATGAGATAAGTGTCATTCATTCGGTTGGGGCGAGAAAGGCGATTTTGAGGTGAGCCTTAGGAAACAACAGATTTTCATTTCAAATACATGCACTTTGTTATGGGTTCTGACAAGGAAATGTGTGGTTCACCACATCATGAAGTGATGAAACAGACAAATGATTGTCGTATCCCTCATATATCTGTGTAGTAAAGCTCTTGTAGTCTCCCGCACGTGTCGAATGGATGTGTAGATTAAAATTCAAAATGTTGCAGGTGAACGCTTACATCTCAGAGAATCCTGAAACGTGAAGACCTTTTTAAAACCGCGCTGAGAGAGAATGTACCCGTCTGTAGTCCACTCACAGCATTCTGGTTATTGCAACAGTACGTTTAAGAAGTTGTTTACAAAACTCTGGAAACATAGTATCTTTAATATTTAATGTATTTGTTTTTTTGTTTTATATTTTGAATTGTTTACATAAATGCACTGATTAACACCACTGATTGTATAGAGATAATTTAGGATATATTAGGTATTTATAATATATTTAATGTTAGTGCTAGTTCCTTTCTGGTGCCAATAATTCTATTAATTCAAACAAAAATGGACATGAGGAATTACTGTGACTGAATTGTTGGTACTAGGCTTGACTTTAGTTTTTCGGATAATTGAAGGGCCCGCTGATATTAACTATGGGGAGGGACTGATGTTAATGAGTTTTGCATTAACAGGGCACAGAGTATGTCATCTTTCACATTTCCGTTTCTTTCGTTTTGTCATCTTTCACTTTTGTACACTAGTTGTGCCTTCTGTTATTGTGGCATCACAATGCAAAGCTTTCATTGTATGGCTACCCGAGAACACGTATGTTATAGAAGGGACGGATTTATGATGACATTATTGTATTTACACCATCTAGCCAATTCACAGTTGGTTGAGAAGAATTGCAGAACAGTCGAGTGCAAGCGGAAGGTTGTATGTAAGAACAGGAAGTTGCTGCTGATAGTGTGAGAGGATTGAATCTGTCAAAGTTGTTGCCGTAGGGTTGTGTAGAGCAGTGTAGTTGGCTCTTTATTCACTCTGTAAGGACATTTATGAGCATGACATCTGTCTGAAAAAAAAAAAATCAATAAAATTCATGTCTTAATACCATACTGTCTAACGTCTGCTATTACAATGCTGAGTGTGATGTTGATTTTATACAGCAATTCAACTGCTGTATAAAAAGTGTGAAAAAAAGGGAAGTTTTAATGAAGTTCTGATTTCATAAATCTAAATTCACCTGCCTCACTGCAAAATTATATTTTCTAGGACTCACTGAAAGCTGAAAGCAGTTATAACTTGGAGCATAAGACGTTATTAATAATTCCCACACAACATTTCAAATGCTGCATTAATGGCTAATCCACATCTAGTACATTTATTGAGATGCACAGAGACTGGGATTCCCCTTGGCATGGAAACTATAGTCCTCAGGAGAGACAGGTGACTAAAAGTAGACTGCTCACATGATCGAGAAATCGTTTCTTGCCCAACTGTGGACTTTCCAAGCCATACCGCACAAATGAGCATAAATGCGAACAAATGAGGGGCAGGTATTTTTATCCAACCTACAAGGGGCAAGTTAGTGTTTTAACTGTAAATAGAAGTTCAATGTCACCACTTATCACAGCAGGACTAAAGGTCTATGAATCAGTGGCCCCTGGAGGCCAAGAGCCATTTATTGACCACAAATACGCCATGTCAATCACTGACAGCCATCACACTAAATAAAAGGAAACAAGCAAGGTATCGCTAGTCCTCATCACCAGCATCTGTTGTAAGTACTATGTTCATTTTTTTGTGTGTGTTTAATGTCAGGTAACAAAAAAATCAATATGTACCATTATCTCTGAAGGTTGCATGATGACTGATAGTTTTTATTATTTAGGATAGGGGTCTGTGACTCTCAGGGGTGGTTTGATCTCTATTTTTTGTGAAAAATAAAAAGCTTACACCAAAATATTACATTTATTAATTTTAATCTAAATATTTCAATGTTCTTGCCACATTAAAAATGTATGGTAACACTTTATTTTACAGTGTCCCTGTTACACATCTTACATGTAGTAAACAGTAAATTATGCATAATTACAAACGACTAAGCCTAATTATGCTGTAAGTACATGTAGTTATTTAATAATACTCAGTATTTAAATGTATAATTACACTGTAACAAGAGCATTTTAAATATTGGCCAGTTTAAAATACAACTCTCAAATGTATAATATGCAACCTTCTCCATCTCTTTATCCAACAAGGGGGGTTTAAAAACTATTCATGTACACGATCTATAATATCTAAAGAAATATAGAGTGCTCTTTGAATATCAGGGCCAGAAGTTCAGTGTGAGTTTAGTTGTGATCTATACTACAGGACTCCAGTACTTCTTGTAGAAGCATGTCTAGGGTGGAAGGTTATGGAGAGAATGACCTGCGCTCACAGCTACGAGCCTGTAGGACTGAGATCGCCATGGCAATCCATGATCCCTTCCCACTGCTGTATGGGCTGGCGGATCACGACATAATCTCTGAAGAGATTCTGAGGGTGAACATTTTCATACAAAAGCACTATTTCAAGTCAACATGCATATTGTGAAGAATGTCTTCATGTTTTATTCAGATGATTGTACAGTTGTAGTTAGTTCCTGAAATCCTAAAACAACTAAATAATACTATCACCGACTTATAAGGAGACTTTAGAGCGAAAGAAAAAGGATGGGATCCACAAAGCTGTCTACTCACTGCTCACTTTGCTACTGGACCAAGATGCTACTGTCCTCCAGGCCTTCTGGAGCAACCTCTGTAAAGAGTATAATAAAGAGTGTTACCCAAAACTGGAAACCATGTTTATGAACCTCCCTAAAGGTAAGAGTGCACAGGCCTGGCAAAACATACACTAAGTGGGTTGGAGGATAATCACAGTTTAAGTGATGATTATCTCATTTGGCAGGGTTAAAGCAGGTGGCCAGACACGCTGGGAACCCCAGGCTTGAGCTGCAGATCCGCAGCCATTCAGGAAGAAAGAGAGCGGTGGCTGAAAAACACCTGACCCACCGGTCCCATCACCACTCCAAGAAAGCCATAACATCAGGTAAGGCACACAAGAAATTATAGTTCAGGTCATATCAAAATTGTGCAG
Source organism: Chanodichthys erythropterus (assembly GCF_024489055.1). Lineage (NCBI taxonomy): Eukaryota > Metazoa > Chordata > Actinopteri > Cypriniformes > Xenocyprididae > Chanodichthys > Chanodichthys erythropterus. Next base: position 25,697,823 of record NC_090236.1, on the reverse strand, counting down.
AGTGGGATGTCATTCATGGCACTCCTGGTAATGTGATAGTCGATGCAGTTTTCGTTTCGATTAATGGTTAATTATTATTTATTATAAAGCCTACTTCCGTTTCACTGTATTAGGCCTACTACTTACAGGCCCAATCTAGTGTTGAGAAGTGCGATTTATGACGTTTGAATCAATTAACCAGTTCAAGTAAATGAATAATTATTTTATGTTGTCACTTATGGTTATGATCTGAATTATGTACAGTGTCAAGACCATTCGTGTTGTACATATTTTGTCACTTATTTGCAATGGATTTAAATCAGCAGCTTTGTTCACAGCTAGTCTAAACTGCACCTTATCTCTGTTTTGTGAATAAGAGAGGCCAGGCTTTTGACGCAGGTTCCCTGCTACTCGAAAACTTCCCTTTTGGTCGAGCAAAAGAGAAATGCTCATGTAAGGCTTACTTAATTAATTATTAATTAATTCATTATTTAGTGGATAATAAATATCTCATAAAATGCTAAAAAAATATTTTAGTGTTGTGTCGACAGATAAGAGAGTCTTTTGTAAGAGAAAAAATTTGGATGTACGGGCGCAAACAAAACCACCTTATTTCTAGTTATCATGTGACGTTTTGCGATCAAAACATGACTTTCAGTTTGGACGAGTTTCCAGAACTCTTTGGAGACGTTGAGAGCGATGAAAATTCCCAAAGTAGATTTTTATTTTATTTTATTTTATTTTATTTTATTTTATTTTATTTTATTTTATTATTTTATTTTATTTTATTTTATTTTATTTTATTTTATTTTATTTTATTTTATTTTATTATTTTATTTTATTTTATTTTATTTTATTTTATTTTATTTATTGCTTGGTATGTTAAGCCACACTATTTCTGCATAAAATTCAACAAGATTTTTTTCTGCATAAAATTCAACAACTTTACATCTACAAAATTGTGAATAAAGAAAGTGCATCGGGTGTGTTTCTATGTTTTATTTAATTTATGTGGTCTAAATTTAATTGTTACATATTTTTATCACAATTGTACAATACTATGGTATTTTGTACATACAACTTAAATAGTAAAATCAGAATTTACAGTTACTCGAAAACTACCCTTTTGGCCGAGCAAAAGAGAAATGTTCATGTAAGGCTTACTTAATTAATTATTAATTAATTCATTATTTAGTGGATAATAAATATCTCATAAAATGCTAAAAAAGAATTTAGTGTTGTGTCGTTTTGTAAGAAAAAAAAATTGGATGTATGCACGCAAGCAAAACCACCTTTTTTCTAGTTATCATGTGACGTTTTGCGATCAAAACATGTTTCCAGAACTCTTTGGAGACGTTGAGAGGGGTGAAAATTCCCGAAGTAGATTTTATTTTATTTTTTATTTTGTTTTATTTTATTTTATTATTTATTTGTTTATTTATTTTATTAATTTTATTTTATTTCATTTCATTATTTTATTTTATTTCATTTCATCATTTTATTTTATTTTATTTATTTATTTCATTATTTCATTTCATTTCATTATTTTATTTATTTATTTTAATTAATTAATTTCATTTCATTTCATTATTTTATTTTATTTTATTTTATTTTATTTATTTATTAATTAATTTTATTTTATTAATTTTATTTCATTTCATTATTTTATTTTATTTCATTTCCTTTCATTTCATTTCATTTCATTATTTAATTTAATTTAATTTAATTTAATTTAATTTAATTTAATTTAATTTAATTAATTTATTTATTTATTTTAATTAATTTTATTTCATTTCATTTCATTATTTTATTTTATTTTATTTATTTTATTTAATTAATTAATTTTATTTCATTTCATTATTTCATTTCATTTCATTTCATTTCATTTCATTTCATTTCATTATTTTAATTTATTTTATTTTATTGCTTGGTATGTTAAGCCACACTATTTCTGCATAAAATTCAACAAGATTTTTTTTCTGCATAAAATTCAACAACTTTACATCTACAAAATTGTGAATAAAGAAAGTGCATCGGGTGTGTTTCTATGTTTTATTTAATTTATGTGGTCTAAATTTAATTGTTACATATTTTTATCACAATTGTACAATACTATGGTATTTTGTACATACAACTTAAATAGTAAAATCAGAATTTACAGTTACTCGAAAACTACCCTTTTGGCCGAGCAAAAGAGAAATGTTCATGTAAGGCTTACTTAATTAATTATTAATTAATTCATTATTTAGTGGATAATAAATATCTCATAAAATGCTAAAAAAGAATTTAGTGTTGTGTCGTTTTGTAAGAAAAAAAAAATTGGATGTATGCACGCAAGCAAAACCACCTTTTTTCTAGTTATCATGTGACGTTTTGCGATCAAAACATGTTTCCAGAACTCTTTGGAGACGTTGAGAGGGGTGAAAATTCCCGAAGTAGATTTTATTTTATTTTTTATTTTGTTTTATTTTATTTTATTATTTATTTGTTTATTTATTTTATTAATTTTATTTTATTTCATTTCATTATTTTATTTTATTTCATTTCATCATTTTATTTTATTTTATTTATTTATTTCATTATTTCATTTCATTTCATTATTTTATTTATTTATTTTAATTAATTAATTTCATTTCATTTCATTATTTTATTTTATTTTATTTTATTTTATTTATTTATTAATTAATTTTATTTTATTAATTTTATTTCATTTCATTATTTTATTTTATTTCATTTCCTTTCATTTCATTTCATTTCATTATTTAATTTAATTTAATTTAATTTAATTTAATTTAATTTAATTTAATTTAATTTAATTTAATTTAATTTAATTAATTTATTTATTTATTTTAATTAATTTTATTTCATTTCATTTCATTATTTTATTTTATTTTATTTATTTTATTTAATTAATTAATTTTATTTCATTTCATTATTTCATTTCATTTCATTTCATTTCATTTCATTTCATTTCATTATTTTAATTTATTTTATTTTATTGCTTGGTATGTTAAGCCACACTATTTCTGCATAAAATTCAACAAGATTTTTTTTCTGCATAAAATTCAACAACTTTACATCTACAAAATGGTGAATAAAGAAAGTGCATCACGTGTGTTTTTATGTTTTATTTAATTTATGTGGTCTAAATTGAATCGTTACATATTTTTATCACAATTGTACAATACTATGGTATTTTGTACATACAACTTAAATAGTAAAATCAGTTCTTAATTTTTTTATGGAATATTGCAGTATTTATTATAAATGATTTATCCGTGCACATCATTATTTTTTAAATTAATGTTCCTTTGTAATCTTTAATGAAAATTTCTTCCCCTCATTTATTCTCTTCTCTGATGATGTGTTTACTGGCGAAAAGGCGGGACAAAGTCACTCGCATGCGATCACAGCAATAGCAAACCACAACCAATTCTCAATGGACAAAATCCCACTCTAAATTTTTCTTGTTTGAGAAGCCATTGTCACAATAGGGAAGAAAAGACTATTGCAACTTTTGTTTCATGGCATCTTTAACAAATTCATAGTTTAACACTCTTTCCAACTTTCTTACATCTTTCCAACTCATAAATATTATCTTTCCGAAATGACTTTATTAACAAAACCAATAAATCTGACACATCCCAGTTTGAACAGGTATGATTTGATGCTTACAGTCGAGTCCTGATAACTCAATATCTAAACTGTTCCAGGAAGCAAAGGCAAGCCGATGAGGAAGACAGATGGAGCAGCACTTTCTCAGGTCTCAGTGGGAAACGGTAATCACATGATGTTTGTTATTAGATGACTATATATTTCAGTAGATTAATGAAATTGCCCATGAATAAATATGACTCTCAAAACTCAGGAGTCCAGGCTGTATCTACCTCAGTCCAGAGGGCCGTGGCTGTGTCTGCCAGTGAGCATCCTACTGGCTGCGGGACAGTGGAGGGGATTCTGATCCAGCAGGTCATTGAGTCAGGTGAGCTCAGCACTTTAATACAGTATTACCAAACTGTGATGAAAGCCTTTACTTAGCTAATGCTCTAGCTCTTAACGTTTTTTGATAGTGTAACCTTGCCATGTAAACACTTTGGCGGTTCACTTTGGCAGCACAGATGTCTCAATTGCGCTTTCCTGCAGGAGGTGCCAAAAAATGCATCAAGGTAGGAGGAGAATTCTACTCTTCTGGCAAACTGGATGAGACAGCTGGAGCGCAAAAGGCACAGACTGCACAAAACTATAGTCACCAGCAGGGAGAGCCAAGCACCAGAGCCATGGATGTAAGTGAACAAGATTCATGGAAAAGTACAAACACTGAATATACTATATGAAAAATATTACGTAGGCAAGTTGTCAGTGTTAACCTGGTACAGTAGGTAATTCAGTATTCATCACGTTTATGATGCATATGTTCAGGTAGAGCATAATGATGATGAGTGTGCAGTGTGTAAAGATGGTGGAGAGCTCATCTGCTGCGATGGGTGTCCTCGCGCCTTCCACCTCACCTGCCTGGTCCCGCCCCTCACCTCCATACCCAGGTACAGAGCAGTCATGTGACACACAGGCCACTAACCCTACCAAGCCTTGAGTTGACCTTATCATTAGTCTTTATCTGTCAAGCTTTAGTCAGTGCTGATAAATTGCATGGTAAAAAAAAAAAATCTAAAATATGAAACTGTGTACAATCAATATGATTCAACAGTCTAAAAACACTAGTGAAAATGTATAATTTGATTTTTTTTTTAAATTACAAATGATAGCATTAGCATTATAATTTAAGTGAAATATTAATTTAAAAAATTAAGTTTGTCACAAACTTTAAATTAATTTTCAATGTCAAAAATTATTGACCTAAAATAGAGCAGAATCTGAAATAATTATTAATCATTTTACATCATTATGTTTCTTATTTTTAAATGTCACAAAATCCTTAAAACTGTATATTTCCAGGTTTAAAAGAGATTTTAAATTTCAGTTTATGAAATTTTTAGACTTTGCATCAATATTTCTCACCCAGGGGGCCAGAACCCACTAGGGGGCCTCAGCAAACTTCCAAAGGGTGAATATATTATTATTTACACAAGTAATGTTAATAATACATCTATAATATTAGTAAATCCCTAAAATGTTATGTAATTATTATAAGGATGATGTAATTGTTATTAAAATATATTATTATTGATACAATTAATATTAATGGTATTATATTAATAATATATCACAATAATCTAACTTAATAAAAATACAATAAAATAAGAAATCATATTTCTTTTAAAATTGTATTCCCCTAAATAAATTTTGTTTGTTTCCCAGTTTGTTTATTAAAAAACAAAACAAAACAAAAACTGGGCATCTCTCACTAGTTTTAGGAATGTGTTTGTTTCCAGTGGTACATGGCGCTGTCAGCTATGCCAAAACAGAGCGAAAGACAGGACATACACCCCCTTGCAGGTAAAACATGACAAAATTCACGTTAGAAATGTATTGAAAGCAAAATTTTCCCATTTGCAATAACTAATTCACTTGCATTACAGTTGCTCACACATATACGTACAATATGATGAGCAGTGATGGGAGATTATTATTTGTAGTCATGACAGTGGTAACTTCTCTGCTCCTATTTTAGCCCACAGTTCATCCTCCAGTGACCGAGGCAAGCTCCAGCTCTGCTGTGGACTTCTCCTTCTTCTCCTCTCTGTCCTCCACCTCACTCTCCACGGTCACAGGAGGCAAAAGCGCTCCACCAATGAGCCTCCAGGTAACACTCCTATGTGACTCAATGAGAGACACACTGACATGGGAGCAAAACGTTTGAGGCTTATTCATACCAAGGACGATAACTCTAATAATTAATGGTGCCCTAGAACTCTTTTTTAAAAGATGTAATATAAGTCTAAGGTGTCCCCTGAAAGTGTCTATGAAGTTTCAGCTCAAAATACCCCATAGACTTTTTTTTTATTCATTTTTTTAACTGCCTATTTTGGGGCATAATTAGAAATGAGCCGATTCAGGGTGTGTGGCCCTTTAATTCTCGTGCTCCACGCCCCAAGAGCTCACGCCTTAAACAACATAAAAAAAAGTTCAAACAGCTAATATAACCCTCAAAATGGATCTTTACAAAGTGTTCGTCATGCAGCATGTCTAATCGCGTAAGTACAGTGTTTATTTTGATGTTTACATTGATTTGAGGCTGTGCTCCGTGGCTAACGGCTAATGCTACTGTAACGAAGGCGGGACTCAGAGTAAGATCCAAATGCAGCTTTATTAAAAGGTGAGCGTGGTCGTACAGGCAGGGGTCAGATAACAGCAAACAGGTACAGCAAGGAACAGGCAGAATCGTAGTCAGGAACAAGCAGAGGGTCAGGGCTGGCAGATATCAATCACAGGTCAGGTGATGGGAAACAGGATCGTAGATGGGAAACAGACAGGCAGACAAGATATAAACGCTTGGAAATGTATCACAGGGAAAACAAGACCTCTCGGTGAGGTGGTGTGTGTATGAGTCTTTTATAGTCCAAGTAATGTGTGGCAGCTGGGTGTGGTGATTAGTGTGGAGTGATTGTGAGTGCAGGTGATAAGCAATGGAGGATCATGGGAAATGTAGTCCGGGATGTGACAGGAACAGACGTGATCGTGACAGCTACACTGTTGGAGAGATTTATAAAGAATGAAGTTGTGTTTATGAATTATACAGACTGCACGTGTTTAAAAATGAAAATAGCGACGGCTCTTGTCTCCGTGAATACAGTAAGAAACGATGGTAACTTTAACCACATTTAACAGTACATTAGCAGCATGCTAACAAAACATTTAGAAAGCCAATTTACAAATATAACTAAAAATATCATGTTATCATGAATCATGTCAGTTATTATTGCTCCATCTGCCATTTTTCGCTGTTGTTCTTGCTTGCTTACCTAGTCTGATGATTCAGCTGTGCACAGATCCAGACGTTAATACTGGCTGCCCTTGTCTAATGGCTTTCACAATGTTGGGAACATGGGCTGGCATATGCAAATATTGGGGCGTACACCCCGACTGTTACGTAACAGTCAGTGTTATGTTGAGATTTGGCTGTTCTTCGAAGGTCTTTTAAACAAATGAGATTTATATAAAAAGGAGGAAACAATGGAGTTTAAGACTCACTGTATGTCATTTTTTCATGTACTGAACTCTTGTTATTCAACTATGCCGAGGTAAATTCAGTTTTTGAATCTAGGGCACCTTTAAGTTTTAATAATTATTCTAATTCTATGAGATCATGGAAGTCCATCAAATATAACAATAATGATAGTTGCAATAACTTTCAGAATTGTTTTTTTTTTCTTTTTCACCTGATGAACGATGAATATTGCCAGCCAATCAGAATCCACTTGACTTTAAAGACCATTAGCATTTAAAGCGACAGATGACAATTAAAGGGATAGTTCACCCAAAAATGAAAATTCTGTCATAAATTACTCACCCTCATGTCGTTCCAAACCCGTAAGACTTTTGTTCATTTTCAGAACACAAATTAAGATATTTTTGATGAAATATAAGAGCTTTCTGTCCCTATAGACAGCTACATGACTACCACTTTGAAGCTTCAAAATATTCATAAAGAAATCATAAAACTAATCCATATGAATTAAGCGGTTTAGTCCTAATTTTCTGAAGAGACTCAATCACTTGATGAAAACATATAATTTAGGCTTTCATTCACATATAAACATCAATCAGTGAACATAAATAAAAGCTCAATCGAACCTGAACAAACCTCTTGCGGAAACTCAAACGTAATGCGTAACACACAAGAATGAACCTCATTGGTTCTCACATATCAAGCAAACATGAGTTCATGAATGTTTACATGTGAATAAAAGCCTTTAATATAGTCATATAGTCATTATTAGAGTCATTCTAAAATAGTCATTACAGTTATCTTTATAGCTATTGTTCTTGGTATGAACAAGCTTTAAGAGAACAGCACAGTGCAATCTTATAATAAACAGAACTTTATCATACCTTGGTGTGGAAGTTAATATATTTGTCTTTCTAGTTAAAGATCTTATTCACACACCCTCATTTCAGTCCAGTCATTTGAATCAAATATCTCTGATGAGTGGCAGGATGATGGTAATTTTTAGCTATTTTTATATTCAATCTTTGTTAGTCTTCTGATGGTCAAATGGTTGGGATCAGGATGGCTTGTGGAATTTGCCATCTCATCCAGGGAGAGCTGGTCACCTGCCCTCAGTGCCTGCAGAGTTATCATGCTCTCTGCAACTTCTCAAAGTACTGATTCTACTGTTATTTATAATAGAATAACTGTGAATTCTACCATGCACTGAAGCTCAGTCTCTTTCTCTCTCTTCCCCTAATCGCCTCTTCAGTGGAAAGACAAGATGCAGGAATTGCTCCAGGTCTTGGGGCCCTGAAAGCGAAACATCATCCAGGAGTCTTCAGGTATATCATATACACTAAAATAACACTTTTGGGCCTCCTAACCTCACAGATGTTATTAGTCTTTTTTATTCCCAAAGGTGAGTCAACACATGAGTGACCAGGGCTTAACGCCATCAGAGCAGCTGTTCAACAGAGATGAAATGGACTCTATAATGGGAGAGGTGACGTCATGCTTCTTAACAGTATATTAAAAAAAATAATACATGCAAGTGAGCAATTTAAACTTTATGTACCTGAGGCCCCAGATGAGATAACTAACAGTATATTTGTCTTGATAAATTCAGAGCCCTATAGATGGGATCCTGCAGTGGGCTTTCCACAACATTTCACGTCCTCTTTCTGAGTCTCAAGGCTATTTCCAGTGATTCACTGAGTCAGATTCATCTCTGCTGTGGCCAAATCTCACTATCAGCTTCCTCTTCAGTGTTAGATGGACTGATGTGAAGAATAGAACACACAGTTTTGATAATGTGAAGAAAATCAATGCATTTTCTTATCCTTTTTTTTTCTTTTCTCAGGATATTATTTTTTTAGGTCTACTGTAGATCACAAATGCTCATTGCTACTACAATTATTATTTTATGTCAAATAAATTTTGGTGAAAAAACAAACAAAAAAACCAATGTAAAATACATTGAATTAACTTCAACCAAAGCTAAAATTAAGAGGATAGTGTTTAAAGGTGCCGTAGAACGTCTTTTTAAAAGATGTAATATAAGTCTAAGGTGTCCCCTGAATGTGTCTGTGAAGTTTCAGCTCAAAATACCCCATAGATTTTTTTAAATAAATTTTTTTAACTGCCTATTTTGGGGCATCATTAAATATGAGCCTATGTAGGCTGCGGCCCCTTTAAATGCTCACGCTCCTCGCCCACGGAGCTCGCGCTTGCCTTAAACACCATAAACAAAGTTCACACAGCTAATATAACCCTCAAAATGGATCTCTGAAGTGTTCGTCATGCAACGTCTAATCGCGTAAGTATGGTATATACAGCTATGGAAAAAATTAAGAGACCACTCCAAGTTTAGAAATCAATGTTAAGTGGTCTCTTAATTTTTTCCATAGCTGTATTTGGATGTTTACATTTGATTCTGAATGAGTTTAATAGTGCTCCGTGGCTAATGGCTAATGCTACACTTTTGGAGAGATTTATAAAGAAGCTGATGATGAAGTTGTGTTTATGAATTATACAGACTGCAAGTGTTTCATAATGAAAATAGTGACAGCTCTTGTCTCCGTGAATACAGTAATAAACGATGGTAACTTTAACCACATTTAACAGGACATTAGCAAAATGCTAACGAAACATTTATAAAGACAATACACAAATATCACAAAAAATATCATGTAATCATGGATCATGTCAGTTATTATTGCTCCATCTGCCATTTTTCGCTATTGTCCTTGCTTGCTTACCTAGTCTGATGATTCAGCTGTGCACAGATCCAGACGTTAATACTGGCTGTCCTTGTGTAATGCCTTGAACATGGGCTGGCATATGCAAATATTGGGGTCATACATATTAATGATCCCGAATGTTACATAACAGTCGGTGTTATGTTGAGATTTGCCTGTTCGTCGGAGGTCTTTTAAACAAATGAGATTTATATAAGAAGGAGGAAACAATGGAGTTTGAGACTCACTGTATGTCATTTTCATGTACTGAACTCTTGTTATTCAACTATGCCAAGATAAATTCAATTTTTAATTCTAGGGCACCTTTAACTTCCTACATTAAAATGTATTAAGTAAAATAAAAATGACTGTACATCAATAATGATTATTTTAAGGCATTGCATTGTAAGTATCATGAAGTATTTAAATACATGATTATGGTACGACACGGATGTATATATCAGATGAAAACTTGCAGATGAAAATTAGGCTGTGATGGATAGACTTACAGTCTTGACAATGGCATGCAGAGTATATAAAGTATAAATACATCCTATTTTTCAACTCACAACCTTCTGTTTCATCGAGATTTTGTCTACGGAAAGACTTTTAAAAAGATGTTTCATCAGCTAAGCAGCTGTTGTACTGTTAAACAGTATTATGCATTGAACACAGATCATACTTCTGTCTCTCACAACCTTTCTTTTCACTCATCAGAAATCAAATAAGGCACTACTCTGAATAAGGTCTATAGACGTCCTTGGCCTGAAAAAATGTTGAAGACCTCTGGTCTAGATAATAATAAAACTCACATTTTGATGAAGTATGTATTGTTCTGTAATGTTAACATTTATGTGATAACCTCTAGATATGAGACAATGGCTCAAACATAAATAAATGGATTTCTATTTCTACCATAGCAAATATGGAAAACATGTACCTATCTCTCCATCACTCTCTATATTTGTGAGTGTGCGTGTCTCTAAGTGCCCCTATGTGGGCCTTCTGTGCTCTTTAGAGAATGGTTTTGACACATCCCATGGAATGCATGGTCTGGAGCCAGCACTGTCAGTTTGGCCTCCTCAGGAGACAAAAGAGAGTGGGAAAGTGAGAGAGGAAGAGAAGGAGAAAGAAAAAGAGCGCTTGGAATGTTAATGAGAACCATGTGGGACTCCTGGAAATGTGCTGTTGCTAATGTCAAAGCATAACGTATGTCAACACAAGGCAAAGCTGCTCGTTTGCTTTCGTAAGGCAACGTACAAAAACAGTGAAGTGATCCGTGCAGTGGGAATTTATCAGAAGTCTCAGTTTATCAATGTTTTCTTCCACCTCAGTCTTTAAAGTGTCTGAATGCTCGCTCTCGGGCAGATGGTGTTGTGACAGGCCAGGGGCCAGACGTTGTTGGAATGTTGCAGGGTTGCTATGGATACTTGTTCTTTAAGGCCCAACAAATAAGGAGTGGGGAATGTATTACGGTGGACCCTAAATCTCAGTAGAGCGTGAACGAAAATGTTTTTATATGAGAAGACATTTGGCAATGCAGACAGCATGTATCAATGAGACAGACTGCAGGATACTCTGAAGGCTGGTTCTGTTTTATCTCCTGCAGTGCCAAGATACTTCATGTTTATGATGTGTTAGTCTAGCATTCAGTCCTGCTTTATATATCAGAGACATTCTATATCCTTCATGTCCTATCCTTGATTTGTAAAGTCTGACACTGGTGCCAATTAAAGTTCTACCTAAAAGCAAGAGAGTGGTATAGTAAAGCTTCCATCCCAATGACAGGAAAAGATCATTTAAATTGAAATTAGTAAAATGTTTTATTTCTGAAATACATTTGTGAAATGTTTGGTGTCTGATAGAATTTAGAGGGTTAGTTCACCCAAAAAGGAAAATTTTGTCATTAAGTACTCACCCTCATGTCGTTCTGAACCTGTAAGACCTTCAATCTTCTTCGGAACACAAATTCAGATATTTTTGATGAAATCCATGAGCTTTTTGGCCTCCGATAGACCCAGAAAGGTAGTAAAGACATCGTTAAAATAGTCCATGTGACTACAGTGGTTCAACCTTAATGTTATGAAGCAACGAGAATATTTCTTGTGCCCTAAAAACAAACAAAAATAACAACTTCATTCAACAATTTCTTCTTTTCCATGTCAGTTTCCTATGCTATTCACGTAGTAAATACAGTGCAGCACTTCCAGGTTCTACGTCAGAATGCCAGCTCATTATTGGCCAGCTCCTGCATCAGCATCTCACGCATTACATGCACTTATTTACTGTCACATGGACCATTTTAAAGGATTAGTTCATTTTCAAATGAAAATTACCCCAAGCTTTACTCACCCTCAAGCCATCCTAGGTGTATATGACTTTCTTGTTTCTAACAAAGACAATCTGAGAAATATTAATAAATATCCTGATGCATCCGAGCTTTATAATGGCAGTAATGCATTAAAAAAAAAAGAGCATGAGCTGAAGAAAATGTCTCCATCCACATCCATCCATCATAAACATATTCCACACAGCTCCGGAGGGTTAATAAAGGCCTTCTGGAGCGAAGCGATGCATTTGTGTGAAAAAACAAATCCATATTAAACAAGTTATGAAGTAAAATATCCAGCTTCTGCCAAACCGCCTTCCGTATTCTTCAAAAAGCTTACGCTGTATGTCCTACACCTTCCCTATTCAACTTACGGAACTGACGTGATGCCAGTTCAGTTTTTTCTGTAATTTGAATACGGAAGGTTGTCTAGCGGAAGCTGGATATTTTACTTCTCAACTTGTTAAATATATATATATTTTTATTTTTATTTTTTTTACACAAATGCATCGCTTCACTTCAGAAGGCCTTTATTAACCCTCCGAGTTGCATGGAATATGTTTATGATGGATGGATGTGGATGGAGACAATTTCTTCCGCTCAAACACATTTGGTAATGCATTACTGCCATTATAAAACTCGGATGCATCAGGATATTTATTAATATTTCTCCTGATGATCTCTTCCTACTAGTCCATTTATAGCATCAAATAAACATGAATGAACATGAGAAGGAATGTTGTTTCAAACACGGAAAAAAGTCAATGTACACAATTTTTCATCTTCTAACTCCTAACTGCTTTGTCGGACAAAATGGCGGATTCAGCGTTCTGGTTAGATCACTTGTCAATCAAACTCCCGGCGAAGGGTCAATTACGTTGCAGTCTATCGGAGGCCAAAAAGCTCATGGATTTCATCAAAAATAACTGAATTTGTGTTCTGAAGATGAACGAAGGTCTTATGGGTTTGGAACGACATGAGGGTGAGTAATTAATGACAGAATTTTCATTTTTGGGTGAACTAACCTTTTAAAGCCGAAGCGTGTCATTTTGTATATTGTTAGAATACGTTAACATATCATAGCCTTAAAGTCACCATGAAATCAAAATTGACAATTCTTATTTTTAATGGAATAGTGCAGCGTTTATTATTAATGATTTAACTGTTCACAACATTATTTTTTTAATTCATTTGTAATATTTAATCAAAATAACTTCCCCTCCCTCTTGCAATGACATCTCATCTCTTCTCTGATGCTCCAACTTGCCTCAACACAACTGCCAGGAAGTTCCTATAGTATAAGGGCTTGATTAGCTGGTTCAGGTATGTTTAATTGGGCTTGGAGCTAAACTCTGCAGGACAGTGGCCCTCCAGGAGCAGGATTGGACACCCCTGCACTAGGCCATGCACTTTTGTCTCACTTTTGCAAATACACATTGTTCAGTTTCCTGAACTACAAATTCCAATGACCATTCAGTTACAGTCAGTCTTATCGGCAACCCCTTCCAGATTCACAACAGGAGCGTTTGGGTGTGAGAATGGATCACTGCTGGCAACAGTGATGGGATACACCTGATGCTCATTTTTCCTCATCGCTGCCACCATAAATTCAGCTTCATGTCTTTAACATGCTGGAACAGCTTCCTTGATGCATGTGTATATTTCAAGACTGGTCCTTCCAGTTTTTTTTTGATCTATTTGAAAAGAGGGCATGACCTCAAACCTCATAAAGAGATCTGTAACCATTTCAAGTATTCTCACAGATTGCTCAAGCTTTTTACTAATGCCCCTTTGGCCCTTTCCATTCATAATTACTGCAATACAGCATATTGCACAGTTATGCACATCTATTCCAGCTGGAAAGATAATTGTTGGCAGATTCAAAGCATAGCAGCATGGAAAACCCAAGTTACCACAAATAAAATCACTGAACCTCTGCTCCTGGACCTCCATTTACTGGAATGACTCCCTAAATAATGTCAAGTAGATCACCTGTTTTAAATTAGCTTGAAAACCCATGACCAAACTATCTGTTGGAATGAGAAAGTGAAGATTAGTTGCAATGCATAACAATAATCCCAGTAAGAGCTGCCTTCTATCTAATCTCTGACAAATCTTGCGCAAGCCAGCACAGAGGAATGTGAATAGATCTATAAAAGGTTAAAAGGCACATATTCTGCATACCTTCAAACAAATGGTACCACAATTATGCAAAAGCAAACAGTGAATTATCAGGAACCACATGCTTGTCATTTCTCCACATACTTGTCATGTGTTTGTTTGAGATAAATTCTGAGTTAGTACTCTTTAATCTGTATATATTTTAATTGCTATGACTTGGACAGTTTGGCACACTTCTAATAAATTCTAATTTTCTAATTTACTTTTAAAGTATTTTTACATGTCAGTGTCTTGCCGTGTTTTTGTTTCTTTAGTTCAACAGAATAATTTGACTCTGGTGATTAGAGATAATCCTTGAAAGGCACAGACGTTATTATCATCTTTCAAATACTTATACAAATCCGATGTTTTGTTACCCCTCTCATCCTCGCCGGATGCTCTCTGTGAATTTCCTGTGATATGCTGTTGGTCATGCCCTTCACATTCCTCCCATAATTCCCACGCTTTTGCTCACCATACACACCATTACTCAAAACACATATTTGTGCCAGCCTTCACTAAATATTTGCATTGTCCTTTGACTGATTTGATTGTGCTGATGTTTTGAAAAGCTCCTATTGTTGTAAAGAGGATGTTATAAGTCGGTGGGGAACTATGGCTAAAACAAAGCACACAGATATAATAAAGATTAAAACCATAGCTCACGCAAAAATGAAAGATATATTTATTCACCTTCATGTTGTTCTAAACTCTGATATTCTGTGTAACAAAAGCAAGGCATATCCTGATCATTCTTTTCAATTTATTAAAAGTGAATGAAGGCCATCAACAACAACAACAAAAAAAACATAATTAAATGTATTTACGATGACATATAATTTATTATTAAAGGATTAGTTCACCCAAAAATGAAAATTCTGTCATTAATTATTCACCCTCATGTGGTTCCACACCCGTAAGACCTTCATCTTTGGAGCAGAAATTAAGATATTTTTTATGAAATCCGAGAGCTCAGCGAAGCCTCCATTGACAGCAAGACAATTAACACTTTCAGATGCCCAGAAAGCCACTAAAAACATTTAAAACAGTTCATGTGAATACAGTGGTTCAGCCTTAATGTTATGAAGTACCGAGAATACTTTTTGTGTGCCAAAAAAACTAAATAATGACTTTTCAACACTATCTAATGATGGGTGATTTCAAAACACTGCTTTGAAGCTTTACGAATCTTTTGTTTCGAATCAGTTGCACTAAAGTCATGTGATTTCAGTAAACGAGGCTTCATTAGGTCATAAGTGTTTTGAAATTTCAGTAGTTCACGTGATTTTGGCAGTTTGATTCGCGATCAGAAACATTGATGCAAAACTAAAGATTTGTAAAGCTTCGAAGCAGTGTTTTGAAATCACCCATCACTAGATATTGTTGAAAAGTTGTTATTTTGTTTTTTTGGTGCACAAAAAGTATTCTCGTTTCTTTATAACTTTAAGGTTGAACCACTGTAGTCACATGAACTGTTTTAAATACACTCACCTGAAGGATTATTAGAAACACCTGTTCAATTTCTCATTAATGCAATTATCTAATCAACCAATCACATGGCAGTTGCTTCAATGCATTTAGGGGTGTGGTCCTGGTCAAGACAATCTCCTGAACTCCAAACTGAATGTCAGAATGGGAAAGAAATGTGATTTAAGCAATTTTGAGCGTGGCATGGTTGTTGGTGCCAGACGGGCCAGTCTGAGTATTTCACAATCTGCTCAGTTACTGGGATTTTCACGCACAACCATTTCTAGGGTTTACAAAGAATGGTGTGAAAAGGGAAAAACATCCAGTATGCGGCAGTCCTATGGGCGAAAATGCCTTGTTGATGCTAGAGGTCAGAGGAGAATGGGCCGACTGATTCAAGCTGATAGAAGAGCAACTTTGACTGAAATAACCACTCGTTACAACCGAGGTATGCAGCAAAGCATTTGTGAAGCCACAACACGCACAACCTTGAGGCGGATGGGCTACAACAGCACCCCACCGGGTACCACTCATCTGCACTACAAATAGGAAAAAGAGGCTATAATTTGCACGAGCTCACCAAAATTGGACAGTTTAAGACGTTGCCTGGTCTGATGAGTCTCGATATTCAGATGGTAGAGTCAGAATTTGGCGTAAACAGAATGAGAACATGGATCCATCATGCCTTGTTACCACTGTGCAGGCTCGTGGTGGTGGTGTAATGGTGGGCGGGATGATTTCTTGGCACACTTTAGGCCCCTTAGTGCCAATTGGGCATAGTTTAAATGCCACGGCCTACCTGAGCATTGTTTCTGACCATGTCCATCCCTTTATGACCACCATGTACCCATCCTCTGATGGCTACTTCCAGCAGGATAATGCACCATGTCTCAAAGCTCGAATCATTTCAAATTGGTTTCTTGAACATGACAATGAGTTCACTGTACTAAAATGGCCCCCACAGTCACCAGATCTCAACCCAATAGAGCATCTTTGGGATGTGGTGGAACGGGAGCTTCGTACCCTGGATGTGCATCCCACAAATCTCCATCAACTGCTAGATGCTATCCTATCAATATGGGCCAACATTTCTAAAGAATGCTTTCAGCACCTTGTTGAATCAATGCCACGTAGCATTAAGGCACTTCTGAAGGCGAAAGGGGGTCAAACACAGTATTAGTATGGTGTTCCTAATAATCCTTTCAATGAGCGTTTGTCTTTAGTATAGCTTTCTGGGCATCTGAAAGTGTTAATTATCTTGCTGGCGATGGAGGCCTCACTGAACCATCAGATTTGATCAAAAATATCTTAATTTGTTTTCCGAAGATGAATGAAGGTCTTACAGGTGTAGAACGACATGAGGGTGAGTACTTAATGACATAGATGATCTGACCCTTTAAGTCTTACGATAACACTGTGTTATGAATAAAATCATTGATAAAATCTAGCAACATCCATTTCACAATATTTAATTGAATCAGTTCTAAAGTTCAACTCACTGATTTCGTCTTTTCCACAGAAGAAAAGGTTTTTTTTTAAAACAACATGAGGGTGAGTAAATGATGACAGTTTTAATTTTTGTGTGAACAATCCCTGAAATATCTTATTTCTCTAAAGACTCTAAACACTACCATATGATCAAATGTTTTATCATTGTTCATGAAATGAAAATAATTCAGCAAATGTCTCGCAACTTTAAAACAACCTTGAGTGAAGGAAGTGACCTGTTGCATCATAATTTGAGGGTGTCTTGCAGGATTTTTCTTCTTTAGTTGTTGTGTTGTATCAGGCCTGTTTCCATGGATTTCTTCTGTTACAAGATGAATGACTCTCGTTTCACTTCAATGTAACCTCCGTTATATAATGGCACACTGAAGTCAATATCAGCCTGCATGAAATGGCTGCATTTGTGCCTCTTATCCACTGAAGTGTAATAGCACACAGAGAACTAGGTTGGTTACATGTAAACAGAGCCTTTGGTCACATAATTTCACCCAGTTGAACAGAACCAAATGGAAAAAAAGCTGGGTGAATTCTCAAAATATGTTTTGGCAACAAGTCAGACACCACTTACTGTACTTATACAATGTAATCTAGATTCAGATAATTACCAGATGGCAACCTACCCTGCTGATAAACTATATTTAGCTGAGTTGTGGATCAGATGTATTACATTACAAAAATCTGTAGTGTAAAAAGTATTTTAAAGTTGATGGTGGTATTATCCCACACATTATCATGTGGTCAGTTAAAATGACTTGTATTTAAGGGCATTCTTCCACAGTGGTAAAAATAGTCTGCTTGTGTTCCTTCTACACAATGACTCTTTTTCAACATGACAAAACACTATTTTAAGCTCACTCAGCTGATAGTTTCTCCGCAATAAAGAAGTGGTGTTTAGTATGTGTGTAAGTACAAAACAAATCTAGCATTTAAGCATTTGTAATATGATCTTCCAAAAGACAAACACACTCAGCATGCAAGCACCATTAAAGATAATGAGATGGTTCTTGTGCTAAAAACTATGAACTACCTTTGTGAAACATGCAACAGTTAATATGATGTCTATAATATAATAACTGTCACAAACATGTAATATATATACACCGAACAGGCATAACATTATGACCACCTTTCTAATATTGTGTTGGTCCCCATTTTGCTGCCAAAACACCCCTGACCTGTTGAGGCATGGACTCCACTAGACCCCTGAAGGTGTGCTGTGGTATCTTTCACCAAGAGCAGCATATCCTTTGAGTCCTGTAAGTTGCGAGGTAGGATTGGACTTGTTTGTTCAGCACATCCCACAGATGCTTGATTAGATTGAGGTCTAGGGAATTTGGAGGCCAAGTCAACACCTCAAACTCGTTGTTGTGCTCCTCAAACCATTTCTGAACCATTTTTGTTCAGGTCGCATTATTCTGCTGAAAGAGGCCACAGCTACCAAGGAATATGGTTTCCATGAAAGGGTGTACATGGTCTTCAACAATGCTTAGGAAGGTGGTAACATCCACATGGATGGCAGGACCCAAGGTTTCCCAGCAGAACATTGCCCAAAGCATCACACTGCCCCTGACGAGTTGCCTTCTTCCCATAGTGCACCCTGGTGCCATGGGTTCTCCATGTAAGCGATGCACACGCACCCGCACCCGGCCATCCATGTAAAAGAAAACATGATTCGACAGACAAGGCTACCTCATTCCATTGCTCCGTGGTCTAGTTCTGATGCTCACGTTCCCACTGTTGGCGCTTTCAGTGGTGGACAGGGGTCAGCATGGGCACCCTGACTGGTCTGCGGCTATGCAGCCCCATACGCAACAAATTGAGATGCACTGTGTATTCTGACACCTTTCTATCAGAACCAGAATTAACTTCTTGAGCAATTTGAGCTACAGTAGCTCGTCTGTTGGATCGGACCACACAGGTCAGCCTTCGCTCCCCACGTGCATCAATGAGCCTTGGCCGCCCATGACCCTGTCGCTGGTTCACCACTGTTCCTTCCTTGGACCACTTTTGATAGATAAATAGTTAATAGTAAATGGTTAAATAAATTAAAACATATAAAAATAGAAGTTATCTTAAATTGTAAAAACAATTTAATTAACAATATTGCTGTTTTTAGTATAGTTTTGATCAAATACATGCTAAAACATTTTTTAAAAACTTTTTTTTTTGTATGTGTGTGTGTGTGTGTACACTCTAAAAAATGCTGGGTTGTTTCAACCCAAATATGGACAAACCCAACCATTGGGTTAAAAAAATGCATTTAAAAATTTAACCCAATGGTTGGGTTTGTCCATTTTTGACCCAAACTTGGATTGAAACAACCCAGCATTTTTTAGAGTGTACTAGTACATCTCTTAAACCCATATTTAACTTTCTTTTTTACAGTGTGTTACATTTGTGCTACATTTATTTAGTTGTAATTGTTACATTATGTCAAAGTTTTCCTTAAGTGTCCATAAACTTTTTAGGGTCTATATATAGACCCTTCTTCCTCTTGTCCTCCATCACCTTGGTGGGCAAAACCACTGAGTGTGAACTATGTGCTGGATCAGCAGTAGTGGGGGCAGCTATTTGCTCAGGGGCACACATGGCCGGTTAAAGCAGGGACTCGCATGAATAAACGGCATTCTCCTGATCCAGTGAAAAACTATTTAGAGGATCTGCACCAACTCCATCTGTAATTGTGTTGTATTGCCTGTCACTTTCCATGTCATGAATTGATTTCACTGCTTTTGCAATTCCATAAAGTCCCTGTTTGATTTTATGGAGTAATCCATAATTCTGAAGAAAAATCAGAGTTGAACAACTGTTGTGCTGCTCATTCCACGTTTACAGTTTCTCAGTGAGTCATGAGAAGAATTTGAGTGTGAGACACTAGAGGTGAGGAATGTTGTAGATTAGGCTAATAATGTCTAATGACACTTGTGAGAGAGGGTACAAAGCATCACATTCACACACAGACATACAGACAAATGATTACACCATAAGACATATGTCTTTGTATTTAAAGCACTCCATCTTCTAAAACAGAATTACATTAGGGAACAATATACAGCAATTGTGACTTGTATAAACATTTCTTTATCTATTGTTGCGAGGATAGTGCTCATGTGACCAGCACCGATAGGTTTCATGAGAAGGTCATGTGTCTATTTATTTCTCATTTGCATTCTCACATCCACAGTACCAGAGTGGGTCTGTTTCCATTGTATCCCATGTTTATACTATATCTATATGCACAACAGTTAGTTCTTGTCCTCGAATGTGTGCGTTCAAAGTCAGACCTGAACTTTTCACTGTTTGCATCACTTCGTTTGACTGTGTTTGTGCGTTGCATTAGTGGTGGGTATTTTACAGCGACTCTTTTAGCAGGATATATCAATACTCAAGTAGGTGGCGCAAAGTGACTTTATGAGCAAGTCATTGAATCAGATTAAACAATTATCCATATAGGAATGAAACTGCTATCTTTATGAATGAGTCATTGAAACATTCACTCCACCAAAATTTGGTCTACTCCGGTCTTTGTTTGAAACTATTTTTGATGGCAGAGCAATAACAGAAATAGTGATTGGGAACATAGTGTTATTAGAATGAAAGTTAATATAGGCTATTGTATAATAGCAATAGCCCTGCTGAAAAACCCAGTATAAACCAGCATTAATTCCATGTTGGTCCAGCTGGTTTATGCTGGTTAGTGATGATTTAGTGCCCGCCCTAGCTGGTGGAGTAGCATAGTCATCTGAAATTTTGGTAAAATGGTAAAATGTGAATCACAGTTTATTCTAGAGGCAAAATAATAAACATCAGTAGTATGTGATTACCATTTTGTACTTCTGTTGCATCAAGTTCTTTTTAAGAGTGTCATGCACACTTGGGAACTCCCAAGTGTCAAAATACAGCCGACAGCCACTGACCCCAAGGCAGTTGTAAATTTAGTAAAATAAATAAATGTAAAAAAGCACATAGTAAAAAGAATTTCACTGCAGTTAGGAGCATGACACATTGTAGACAACAGTGACAGCATGCACTTTAAACAATTGCTGAAAGTGAAATAATTAATCAAAGTCAAAGGGCCAAGAACCTGTGAAGTCAAGTACACTTCCATAATGTACTTAAAGTACTCTATTTTTATGTATTTAGTTTTCTACTTAAAGGGGTGGTTCACTTTTTTATCATCTTTAGTTAGTGTGTAATGTTGCTATTTGAGCATTAACAACATCTGCAAAGTTAGGACGTTCAAAGAAAAGGGGGGTATTTTATGTTACTGCATTACAGTACATAACATAACACAAATGCAATAGCATGTCATAAAAGCAAGATGACAACATAAGTTATAACCGTAATTAAACTAAACTATACTTGCTCTATCTTCATGCAGCATATATTCTCTGGCTCTGTAGGATCTTACAACAGTTCCCACACAAGTGATTTATAGATTATCATGACATAATATGCTAATCAATAACTTTCTTTCAGTTAATTCCACATCAGCTACATAAATTCATCAACTAACCATTCAGAAACGTCGATCCTTTTGCATTCTACATGTTGTCACTTCTTGAGTCTCTCCATCGTTGTCTGTTTTGAACATAAAAGGCTGAACAGTTTCTGACATTTTCAATGAGTCTGCATGAGGTAATCGGAGCTGCTAAAATTAGCTCTTGAAACTCCGCCCTCTTCTTGGGAGCAGCAGCTCATTTGCATTTAAAGGGACACACAAAAACTGAGCGTAACATACATGCTATAAAAATTATCTGTGGGGTATTTTGAGCTAAAATGTCACATACACACCCTGGGAACATCAGAGACTTATTTTACATCTTGTAAAAGTGGCTGTAACACAATTCGTAAATGGGAAGAAGGAGGCGGGAACCGGCGAACATTCAATGTAACTTTAATCCCAAAATAAACAAAGAACAAAACGAAAGTAATGCCGGCAGACCCTCGCAGACGTCTGCCGGCCACACAAACATAACAAAACCATAACATAAAGTCCAGGCCTGGTCCTCTCTCGTCCTTCATTGTAGTCGCTCCTCCTTTTATGCCTTCGGAGCTCCTCCGTGAGAGACTCGCTCATTATCACTCGCGTCACCGGCCTCGCGCAATTCCCTCACGGCTCTCGCCCGCCCTGCTCGTCACAGTGGCATTATATGAATCCTTTAATATACAAGAATTTTTCTTTAGTACTTCTTATGATAATCATAAAAGCATCTAAGTGACCTCAACTGTGCTACCACTTATTTAAACCTGTGTATGAAAAGAAAGTGTATGAAAGATGGGTTCAAGTGGTAACTATATATATATACAGAGATAGTATGTTAAAAGAACATTCATGGTGTCTCAAAATAGCACAGTTGAGTACACTTAGATGTAGGGATGTCCCGATCACGTTTTTTTGCCCTCGAGTCCGAGTCCGAGTCATTTGATTTTGAGTATCTACCGATACCGAGTCCCGATCCGATACTTCTATAAAAGAATAAAGAAGAGCGAAAAAACAGATCCAGGAACAGTGCTTTTCAGGTTTTTCAGGTAGGCTATCTGACAGTCGTTTTCACGTACAGAAAATGGATAAAGTAATCAAATATAAAATATCACTGCATCTTTACTGTATAAAATAAATAAAGATTAATCATTATTGAAGTTACAAAAACTATTCAGTCAAGAGCAGTAAGTGATTTCTTTGTTATTTGTTGTTTTATTTAACATTAAAAACAGGCAGCAGGAAAAGTTTTTCTCCCTTTAAGACATGCACAATCCATATACTGTTACACATGCGCTGTCTTTCTCGACTAATATACGTTCACTTAAGACATAACCGACTATGTTTGCTAGGATACTCGCTAGGACGGGCATTTTTAAATAATTTTTGTATGAATTTGTCCGCTGAAGCGCAAAACGTGAAAGAGAACTCAGTATTTGCGCGCTGACTGGAATAAGCGTGTGCGCGCTTCGGATGAGCGCACACAAATCTTCTCACAGCGCGTGCGAGTTCTCTTTCGCGACTTGTTCTTGAAGGTTTAAATCAGCAAGGCTTAAATGAGTTAGTTTAAACACAGTCAGCAACGTGTGCTGTTCAGGTCTCTGTATCTGTATCAACACCCGGGTGATGACGGCGTAAATGACTGGACATTAGAGAACAGTTTACAAAGAGTGACTGTTTTGTCCACGCTTTCTGATTATCGTTGTTGTAACGTTTTGCGCATCCATCGAATGAAACGTACATTATTTCAACTCTGTCTGTTTTCCACGTTGCTTTTTTAAACAAACCATACGGTACGGTTCGATT
The DNA here is from genome assembly GCF_024489055.1 of Chanodichthys erythropterus. Taxonomy (NCBI): domain Eukaryota; kingdom Metazoa; phylum Chordata; class Actinopteri; order Cypriniformes; family Xenocyprididae; genus Chanodichthys; species Chanodichthys erythropterus. Next base: position 25,674,247 of record NC_090236.1, on the reverse strand, counting down.
TTTTTACCGAAAATCGTTGCACCCCTAATCCGAGTCCTGATCGGGAGGTAACGTCCGATTCCGATCGAGTCTGAAACCACGTGATCGGGCCCGATTTCTGATCACATGATCGGATCTGGACATCCCTACTTAGATGTTCTTAAGATTATGTTAAGAAGTACTAAAGAAGAATATTGTGTGTGGAAATAGAGCACTTTAAGTACATTATGGAAGTGTAGTTTTTTTCAGGGTGAAAAAAACAAGTTTTCATGTTTTATAGGGAATTTCCATAGACATAATGATTTACAAACTGTATATACTATCCCCTAACCCTAAACACAGCCCTCACAGAAAACTTTCTGCATTTACATTTTCAAAAAAACATAACTTAGTATGAATTATCAGCTGTTTTCCTAATGGGGACAAAAAAAATTCCCCACAAGGTCAAAAATATGTGGTATTACAATCCATTTAGTCCCCACCCACAACGTAGGGTTTACCAGGACCACACACACAGAGAGACACACACACGTTTGTATGACTTTATAGGTGAGGACATTTCATATAGACTTTTGTTTTTATTGGTTAATAATATTTTAAATGTCCTATCCTGACCCCTAAACCTAACAGAAACCTGCATTAGATTTTAATACGAACATGATTTGGCCAATTTAAGAGCATTTGTAACTGGCGAGGACATATAAATTGCTCCTGTTAGAGCGTGTTCATAAAATATTTTTAAAAAGAAGAGTTCAGTTGGTTTTCTTTGAAGACATCTTATATTTATGCTGATATCAAAGGCTTGTCTTAATAGAGTTTTGTTCTTTATATCTAGATAAAGTGGCCTGGAGCAGTGCAGGTCCATAAACAACTTAGTCCATTGTAGGATATCTCAGTGGCTCATGCTTCAATCGCATCTTAAATCACAAATGTGCCATGAAAATATGCCAGGCCATTTGCGGGCCAATAAAGGCAGAATTGTGATGAGAATAGAGCATCCTCTCTTGTCCCCCATACCAAGAGCCTGCTTTGTACGACCCGAACAACCACATCTGATCCCTGTTGTGCTGAGTTAATTCTCTCCGTATTTTCTCCTTTCAGTTGTCTTCTATTCTAAGTCTTGTGATTACTTTAAACAGCCCACAAAGCAGTTTATAACTCAGAGGTCTAAGATATCATGGTGGAGGCTGAAGGAATGGAGATATTCCAGTTTGGCTCCCAAAGGGGTTGTGGGAGAAAAACAAAAGTGAGAGAGCTCTTATTGAGGGGTGTCAAATGGAAGATCGCACTAGGAGGTGCTTTGATGTCTTTCCTTTTGCTTCCAGGAGTGATACTGAGGAAGACTAAGATTTTCACAGATTTGTACAGACTTGCCAGTGACTGCTTCATTCATTCACACCTGCAATCAAGTAGTTACATGTCCACAACATGCTTGTTTCCCATTGAGTCACTGTCTGAGACTTAACTGGAAATACCCTACTATCAGTCTAATCAAGAGGTGAATGTATATGGTGGATTGCTCAATATCATAACAAGAGAGCAAATAAACGTATTTTCCTAGTTATTTTAAACATCCTCTCTTGGTCTAGTGCTCTTTCAATGGAAATCTAGTGCTTGATCTCATAGAGTAACTCTGTGGAATTCAACCCTTACCCATTTATTATTGCTTTAGTCAAGAGGAACCTGAGGATTCATACACAACCACAAGGCAGCTAAGAGAAGTTACCACCCTGTCTGCTGTTGGGTTTTACCTCCCTGTTTGCTGCTGGTGACTTACTGGTTTTAGACTACTGAAATAAACTGAAAGTACAGGGCAAAGGTATAAACTGTCCCATTTTGTGCAATGTTCATGATTTCATTTGATGTTTTCTTGGAAAAAAAGTGTTACAACCTTCTCCGTCTACTCAGACAATGATAGTTCAGATTGAACAGATAAACTAAAGAACTGTGCCCAGAGAACATTTTTTTTTTTTTTTTCAGATGCTCATACCATTCAATCAAATAAAGGGTGCTTTGAAGGTATGGGTGCTATGAAAGTATATTTCTTTAATAAAAGTAAAATACAAGAGGAAAGAAAAAGTAAAATCATTTAGTACTTGAAAATATGCTTAAATATTTACCAGAAATGCCTAAATACACAAAGGTGATCTTCTAGCTTATTATTCTTGTGTCAACACGTCTGCATACCTTTCAGATTGGGTCACACCTTTTGACACCTTTTCTCTGTTAAGGTGACATCACTTCTCAGCCTCTCTGTAGTAGGCTAACACAGGGCTTTATGTTGCCACGGATTTTCTTTGACCACAACAACTGGACTGTTTTCTTAAATTACAGGACTTTCAGTTAAAACCTGAGCTCTGGTAGCTGCTTTCTGTGAAAGCCCCTGTGGACGAAAGTGGAACTGCAGTTGCTGTATTAAATGGCTCTTTTCACTTTTGATCCCTGAGCTCACACATTCCGATCATTCCAGGCGCGCTTAGTTATTTATGAGAGCAGAGCGCGCGCCTACCAGCTCATAACCCAACCAGACCTAAACGCGCGCGCACACAAAACAAAACGAGGAGATAAAACACAAACAGAAGATATTAGTTGGATTACTTGGATTATTACACATGCCATTAACGGAATCCGTGTGGAATGAAAGTGGTAGTTGGTAAGTTAGTCGTTCTATGGAGTTTAATGGTCAATGGCAGCGAACGCGTAGTGACTAAATCGGCAGAAAAACTTAATATATGTAACTATAAATGAGACGCCGATTAATACGAATGGCTTTGAGGAGGATACATTGTTAGACGAAGCTGTTTCATGTTTATGACGTTTAATTAGCTTGGCACGTGCTATAGGAATAATGAAGATTTGACATTGAGCTCGCGTGAGCGCGCTGCGTTTCTATTGATGAAAACTTGTTTAGCTATATAATTGAATAGTTGTTGGTGAATTTGTGTTTTGGTTTTATTTTAGAATTTGTATTGTTCATTTTTGTATTACTAAGTTATGTTCCAATACTGTAAATACTTATTGCAGCCCTAATTATTTATAAATAATAGAAAAATATTAAAATATAACTTCAAATATACTGTACAATGTGTATTTTTTTTCTTTGGTGTAACTCAGTATAGTTTTAGATTTTTATCATATTAAATATTTGCATATTTGGCTTAAGTAAAACCAGTTAAATCAGATGTTACAACAAATTAAAACATTTAAATGTAGTTTTTAGTGTTTGTTTAGATTTATTTTGGTACTTTTGCTTAAATATGTGTCTGTGACACTTTCTGTAAACTGATGAAAAAATGATGCAGTGATGAAAATGACAAACTTTTGAGAGTTTAAACATGGCTTCTTTCTTTCTTTTTACAAATAACTGTTATTAACTTAATGGAATTTAAAAACCAGAATCATTTTTTGAATGCGTCTCTTGCCCTCTAGGTCCAGTTCAGTTCATAAATACTCGTCTTCATCAAATAAAATGAGAGGTGAAGAAGCATCTGGTACTGTTCTGCACAGACTAATCCAAGAGCAGCTACGCTATGGAAACCCCACAGATGCCCGCACACTCCTGGCCATCCAGCAGCAGGCCCTGCGACGAGGAGGAGGTGTTGGATCTGGCAGCGGAGGGGCTTGTTCTCCACAGTCTTCATCTGAGAGCCTCAGCCAGGAGGAGCAGCAGCAGTCTCCTCAGCTCTCTGCCCGCCAAGAACCCCAAGGTCAAGAGCACCAGGTTGACTACCAGCACTCTGAGAACTACACAACACACCCACACCATGATGAGGAGCTGCCTACCTATGAACAAGCCAAGGCCCAGTCTCAGTATTTGGCCTCCCAGTGGTGCCAACCGCACAGGGGCTGCTCACTAGAGGATAGTGTAACAAGCCAGATGCCCTGTAAGGAAGAAGACAGCTGGGACCTGAAGCGAGCCCACGCACGGTCACTGAGTGAGCGACTTCTGCCATTTTCAATGGAGCACAATAAAATGCCTGCAACATATTCTGCCAGTTACCCTCAGATACATGGATATCATGCAAACCAGCACTTACAATATAGCCAGCAAGGACTGGAATACAATAAGCAGGTGCCTTATACTGAGCACCCCTTTCCTGTGCGACAAGCAGCGGAGTATGAACAGTGCTACAAAGCACCACCACCATTTAATTCCCAACACAACAGGTAGAGAAGACCCAATCAATTGCTTAATTTACACTTAACCACAGCCCACATTAGATTTTGTAACCCAGTGTATGCATTTCCTGCAGTTCTGACGTACTTTGTAGTATGTGTCATTATGACTAACAGTCTGTTGGCTGATGCTATGGCGAAGTATGCAATATGCTACATGCTAAAGTAGTTTGTCATCTAACTATGCTAACATACTGAGATGAACTAAATCCCACTGTTTCGTTTTTCATCTAACATGATGATTTTTACCTTGTTCTACTTCCAGACTTCAAACACCTGAAGTTTGCCATAGACTCTCCTCATCTCCCCCTGCTGGCAGGGAGGTCGCAGCTTGCAGTCGCATCCAACTGGAAATGCTCATGAACGAGAATAAGAGATTGAGACAGGAGCTAGAGGGACACACTGAGAAAGCCCTCAGAATTCAGAAGGTAAAAGACCCTGACATTTTTGTGAAAAGAAAAATGTGGTAATTAGCTTCTGAATAGTTATTTGAGCAAGGCTAATACAGTACATACAGACCTTAATGGGACACCCATCTGAAGATAACAAAGTTTAATAAAAAGACACAGGCTGTTTACAACAGGTTATATGTAATAACACTGTTTCTCTGAATACAAAATGGCTATGGATACAAACGTTTTGGAGGCATTTGAGCAAGGCTCAGCTGTAAATACAGATCTTTATGGGACATCTGTCTGAAAATAATATATTTTCATATATTTATAATATATATTTTTATACATACTATTATTATAATATATAATAATTTCTCACACATAGACATAGACACTATATTTATATATAAGTGAGTGATGACAACTATCAAATGACAATACATAGCGATGCAATACATAGAAGATTATTTTTTAATAGCTTTTGATTTCACTTTGGCTAAGTTCCAAAAGGCCATGAAGTGTTTCCAGTGGATTACATCAGTGCAGTTAAGCTGTTGCTCACTCTGAAAGAATGATAATTACACAGGTTTGAGCATTTACCCATCAGGCCACTGCCTTGTGTAAACATGCCTGGGATGATGGAGTCATGGTTAATGCCATCCTGGTCTTTCCATATGGCACTCCTGAACAGCTTCTCTGTTCTCTTAATCATAACCAGAAACATTGCTAACCACCTTTGAGTATTTCTGAGGCCGTCATTGTCAGACGGACACATCTGACATGCTATTTAAATGTCTTTTTATTTTTCCACCAGCTGGAACAAGAGATCCAAAGGATTTCAGAGGCCTATGACACTCTGATGAAGGGCTGTGCGAAAAGAGAAACTCTGGAGCAAGCGCTAAGAAATAAGCTGATGGCTGAGATCAAGAGGCTGCAGCAATCAAGCATTCAAGCGGCAAAAGAAGCCGAAGCTGCTGACCAGAACCAGCATGTTATTGAGAAGCTCCTTCTGCAGAGTGAGTTCATGAACACGGCCACATTAAACCTCATTACTGTTTCACATGCTCTGGAAACTTCTTAACCCAAATGTTAGATCTATTTTTCTGTTGAGTCATTTTGCTTAAAGAGGGAATGTGTTTCCAATTAGAGCATTCCAAAACAGGAATTTCAGACACATAACTGCATCTGAATGATCAGAAAATAGGATTAAATGTTAGATGTGACCTTAGCTTTGTGGGGGAGAACGCCTGGGGACAGTTTTGGCGCTGCCAAACATTGTCAGTGCTCTCGTTTGATCCACATTGACAATTAACAACATGTTCTGCTCAGCCTCACTTCCTGTTTGCTGAAAGTTGGAAGGGGTGGGGAAAATGATGAGTTTTGCAGTGATTGGTGGGAAATAAGCAGAACAATCTGAAGCTCAGAGATGTGGGTCAAAGGGAGAGTGGGTCGCTGCTTCTCCTTCCCTCTGCATTCCTTAACCGCTTGCGTAAATGAGGCGCTCCGGACTTTGCGATTGAATTCCTCTTGTTATGAGCAGGAAGTCAATGGGGAGTGGTGCTGGAAAGGGCCTGCATAAACATTCCTTCAGCCTCTTTCTCACGTCCTCACATAAATGCCTATGCCTGTTATGACTGGACATAATGGCTTAGTTTGTACCGAAAACATATATGCAACATACATTGCCTTCAAGGCATTTATTCATTTGAACCTAGGAGCCACAAAACATGTCAAAAGGTCACCACCACTTACGAAACAGAGAAATATGATATAAAATATAATATAATATAATATAATATAATATAATATAATATAATATAATATAATATAATATAATATAATATAATATAATATAATAATTGGCTGTAGAACATTTAGTATTAATTTTAAATTAATTATAATTATATCGGTTTTAATAATTTTAGTTTAAGTTTTAGTAGTTTTGTTATGTGCGCAAAAAAAAACACCACCGTCCCCACCATTTTTGTAATACCAAATAATGCTCATGGACGTGCTTAAACTTGGCATGTGGGCACAACAAATTGGATTTTTTTTGACTCTCTAAGCATCTGACCTACTCATATCAATTTAATTTACAAACACAGATCTCAATTTTTTTTCTTTCTATCTTGTTCTCTAACAGATGAAGAACAGCAGCTGCAGTGTGCACATCTGGAGCAGGAGGTTCAGCATCTGCGAAACGAAGCGGAGAACCAGCAGCGCAGGAGCGAGGCCCTGGAAAGCACCCTGAGGTCCACACAGACACGCAGCCAGCAGCTGTGGACGGAGCTGCAGAGGAAGAGAGCATATGTTGAGAAGGTTGAGCGTCTACAGAAGGCTTTGGCTCAGCTGCAAGCAACATGCGAAAAAAGAGAAGGGTTGGAAACACGCCTAAGGACAAGACTAGAGCAGGAACTGCGGAGCCTCCGAAATCAGCAGGTACCGAGACAAATGGAGCTTTGTTTTTGTTTTTAATTGTTCAGATGTGACTTAGCATTGGGTTATTTCCTTCCAGTGAAGCTAAGAATAGCTTGAGACTTGAAATCGGTACATCAACAACAATCTTACACATTGTTTGTTTTTCTGTTTCCACAGCGGCAGTCTCAGCCAGTCGGAGGAGCATCCAATGTGAGTGTGTCCACACTGCAGGAACATCTGCGGGAGAAAGAAGAGCGCATTTTGTCCCTGGAAGCTGACAAGATGCGCTGGGAGCAGAAATACCTTGAGGAGAAAACCATGAGGGAGTTTGCGATGGATGCCGCTGCCACTGCTGCAGCTCAGAGGTAAAAGATGAGCTCATTTTCAAATTCTTTGGAGCATATTGAGTTTTGAAGCAATTTCTAATCATTTCCTTCCTATACTTCATAGAGACACAACCATCATCAACCATTCACCCTGTCATTCCTTCATTGAGGAGTTCCCATCATCTGAGATCCGAAACCAGGAAGTTGAAAACAGGTAAGAGAATCACCTTCAGTGCATCTAAAATTAAATTTCTGTTGTTTAATGAACCATTTTGGATTGTATAGACTCATAAGGTTCATATTTTGTCAGGATCCGTGCCCTGTATGCTCAAATCCTGGAGAAGGACACAGTGATTAGCTTCCTGAAGCAGAAGCTGCACCAGGATCAGAAGGGAGAGTCAGGTGACTTCCGCCCAGCTACTACTGAGCCCTCCATCACCATCTCTCATTCAATGTTCACACACATGGCCCATGGCAAAGGTTAGTGTCTGAATGCTAACATTGACATTAGAGTTCACTGCTAATTAGTGTTACTAGCTAAGCTTTTACTATTTACGTTAGCATCTGATTAATATTAGCATTAGTGTTAACTGCTAATTAGTATTTATTAGGTAAGCTTTTGCTAGGTAAGTTACTAGCTAAGTTATTGTCTGACTAACATTAGTGTTCAATGCTAATTAGCATTCACTAGGTTTGTTTTTACTATTTATTTACTTTTACTAGTAGTTACTAAGGTTTTACTAGCTAAGTTATTGTATGCAGGGCTGTTGCTATTGGGGCAAAAAGGGGGTGACTGAATACCCCAGCTACAGCCAAGATGTTATGACTAACATTGGCATTAGTTTTCACTTTTTTTTTTACTAGATAAGTTAGTTTCTAACTAACTTAAGCATTAGTGTTCACTGCTAGTTAGCATTTACTAGTTAAGTTTATAGTCTGCATAACATTAGCAACATTCTTCCATGCTAGTTACTGTTTACTAGTTAAGTTAGTGTCTGAATAACATTAGCAACATTCTTCCATGCTAGTTACTGTTTACTAGTTAAGTTAATGTCTGAATAACATTAGCAACATTCTTCCATGCTAGTTACTGTTTACTAGTTAAGTTAATGTCTGAATAACATTAGCAACATTCTTCCATGCTAGTTACTGTTTACTAGTTAAGTTAGTGTCTGACTAACATTAGCAACATTCTTCCATACTAGTTACTGTTTACTAGTTAAGTTAGTGTCTGACTAACATTAGCATTAGTGTTCACTGTTAAGCATTGGGTTCTCAGTTTGACAAAATTAGCTGAGAAGAACTAGATCTTAAAATTGTAACTAAGTCTTATGAATCTCTTTTCCAGGGAAGAGTCAATCCAATGACCAGGCGGCTGGTACGTCTGATTCCACACTCACTCCGGTAGCAGCCCGGGGACAACCTGAGCCAGTTCTGTCAGAGAAACAGACAACAGATCAAGCCCCCTGCACAGAGCCCAACCCCAGTGAGTCAACTTTTAGTTGTTTCTGCATAATATGGGATATGAAAAAGTAACTAAAAAATGACACACTCCAGTTTGAAAGCCCATCATTCGTCTCAGAGTAAAAATAAGATAATTGAGAGACAAAGTTTAAAATAAGAAATTAAGTCGCATTGTGTGATAACTGGTTATTTTTTGTTAATATTTTTCAGTTAACATCCAGAAAGCACCGTCTGCTGTGGACCTTTTTAAGGGCTTGGATGATGTGGCAGCTGATGCAGTGGAGATCTTCATTTGATGAAGAACATTTTTGAATGGGAAGATATTAAATGACACCACATCACTATACTGTTGTGAAGAAAGAGTCCAGCTAAAAAACAGAGCTGCTCAAAATCTCATGCAAAAGAGGGAGCTGAGCTCTTCTCTTAAAAGTACATCTCCAGTCTGGTATGTTTTGACAGATTAAGTAGTAAACCACATTACTGACACTTACGCTTCTGGCGAGAATCCTACGTTTTTGGTATTTAAAGCCTTCCCGTACAGGAAGAAGGGCAAAAAAACCCTAATTTTTCATTACTATTGCATTGTCCCTCCTCTCAGAAGACTGTGGTAACTTCACCACATTCCAGTTCAGTTGTCTGTCGTCTTGAAACTGAGGCTCTCACATGCATCTTTTCCACCCCACCTTTACTGATTGTTATAAATGGTTACATTTTTCTCATATTTTTCTATTTATGGCTGCTACGCCCTTATTTGAAGTTATTATTTTACATTGCATGCTTAACATTGTCACATTGTGCAAGACAAAAACATTATTTAGACCTAAGAGTCTAAGTGAATTCTGAATTGTGTTTTGTTTTTGAATGTGTTCGCTCTTAAATGGCACATTTGCTGGTCAAGGTGTCGTTTCAAAATAAATATTAATATATATTTTGTACAATTATTTTGTGTTGTGTTGGAATGTAATGCTGAGGAACTGGTGCCAAAGAGCATTTCAGTAAAGTTGTGTAAACACACGACCAAGGGTTGACCTCTTCTATTTAATCCATGAAAGATGTGAATGTTCTGAAACATTTCATACATTTACAATAAAGCTATTAATATATAAAAATGTGTCTGTTGGTTTGTGAAGCCCTTGTGAAATTGTTGTTGGTTCTAGCAAGCAGCATCTACTGGATTTTATCCCATTTCGCACATTCTAGGTCGTGTTATTCCGGGGTTTTCACATACAGTCTGAGAAAGATGAGTAATTATAAGTGAATGCCAGTGAGGGGCATTCCAGCTCTCACATTTCACCACAGAAAACCTTGCACTATTTCCCTCAGGCTCACCTTTATCCGCATTTTAGACTCAGATTTCTGAGTCAATCAGACAAACATTCTGCTTTTGAGAGAGAACAATACATACCTTGCTCAAAGCTGACTTGCCCAACCTATCCAGCCTCCTATTCTGTGAATACTCTCACTGACAACTCAGTATTTCTTACATCCCTTTTAACATTTAGTGTTGATGTCATACTCTGTTTCCAAATAGGACAAGGCTACATCTGTATAGATGCATTGTTTAGTTTTTAACAAAACTGATCTTTGTGACTGTAATGAGAGGCATCTCAGATATGCATTGCTCATCAGGAAGTTGTGTGTTGTGATTTTACTGTAAGTCAGTTGTGCATGGCATGCTAGTACTCGACTGTGTGAAAACTGGGCACCTCACATGTATGTACCCCAGATTAATTCAGGTAAATAACTTTTCGATCAAACTATGCCAATAATATAATTTGTAATAAAACCAAAATGGATTAAAAGGAAAATGTCAAATGGAAGCGTTTTCACATGTTCTCTTTGTAAAAGGAGGCTAATTACTGTCAGTTACAAATGGCAATTAAAATAGTTTGAAAGGGCAAAATATGGTCTATGGTTTTAATTATACTTAATTATACTTAAATTTAAGAAGTCAATAGGAGATTCAAAACATCTAACACTATTTAGGGTGCAATGAGAAAAAAATACAACATAGTGATATCATCTATGGAAAGTAAGCTAAAGCATGCTAGGATGCTTCACTATTTATGGTATTTTGCAGACAAAAATTTGAGTGATGAAAGTATCTCAGGAATTCAGATCTCAGTTGTAACAAAAACAAGGCCCATAATTACTACTCATTATGAGACATTACAACTAGTATGTAAGACGTGGCCATCAAGCATGTGAATTAAAGCATGTTCCCACCCTGACTATTTTTCCTGAAAAATGTTTTGGTGAAGCTACTTTAAAACTGTACCAAGTTATAAGCCACAGTTCACAAATTAGTCAAACTATCCCCTTTTAAAAAAGGATATTTAAAAAGATACTAAATGTAGCTACCAAAGCTTTATGTGGTGAGCAATGTATTTTAGCATTAAAAAGGGTATTTATGAGAATACAGTACAAGAAACAGAGGATAAGACAACTAATAAAGCAAACAAACAAACATACTAAAAGAACATATTAAAGGGAGTTCATCCAAAATGTAAATTCTGTCATCATTTACTAACCCTCAAGTTGTTCCAAACCTGTATGAGTTTCTTTGTTCTATTGACCACAAAAGGAGATATTTGGAAGGATGTCAGAAACCAAACAGTTGAGGGGGCCCATTGTTTTCCATAGAAAACAAAATACTGTGGAAGTCAGTGGCTACCGTCAACTGTTTGCTTACCAACATTTTTTGTGTTCAACACAAAGAAACTCATATAGGTTTGGAACAACTTGAGAATGAGTAAATGATGACAGAATTTTTATTTTTGGGTGAACTATCCCTTTAAAGGTGCCAAAGAGGATCTTTTCGTCGACTGAGAAACCAAAGACTGTTAGTGAGTTTTTGAAATGAGCGCATGCGTAAGAACAGCCCCCCCTACTTCACAGCTCATTTCAAGGGAACGCCTCCCAAAACTCGTGCACGAGTATTGGAACAAGAGTGTTTACCACCGGAATATCGTGTTAGTGGATTCATTATGTCGGACTCACCGCAGGTAACTCATAATCTGCAGTTGTTACTCCTGTCTCCTGACAAAAACATTGTATGCGGCGCCTGTGGAGTGTGGAAAGTTACTGGAGCGCGCAGCCACGTTTGTCTCTCAAAAGGAACGTCATAGCATTGATTGACAAGCCAGAGGGCCAATCCGCGCACGTCTCTCATAAGGAATGTCACGGCAGTGATTGACAAGCCAGAGGGCCAATCGTTTACGTGATGATTGCGTAAACAATTGGCTGATGTTTTTAAGGCCCTACCTAATGGACAGATGATGTATATTAATATTATTCCTTTCAGTGCACCTAATAAATAGTCTTTTATCAGTTAGTTTCAAGTAATATTGCAGTTTCAAGTAATATTGCAAAAATGTATAAAACAAAACATCCTCTTTAGCACCTTTAACAGAAGGATTCATTTATTTTCTCTTAAATGTTTGAATAGTTTTCTAAAATTTAATTTAAAACTACCCTAACTCAGAGGACTGACATAACTGTATGTATGTATGTATGTATGTATATATAAATTTTGTTGGATAATATGACAAAAAAAGTAAAATTGGTCAGTAAGGTGGGAAGGGTCAGTTGTGATACTTCATTGATTTTTTTTTTTTTTTGGTACCAGGTTGAAGTCCTTTTAAGAATGTCTCAAATGCAGATCTTGTAACAGACATTCAACTGTTATTAAGGGCACATGCTAGTAGAACCATGATAAGGTCAGACTTTATTTAAAAAAAAAAAAGAAAGAAAAAGAAGAAAAAAAAGTAGTAGTAATACATTCAGTGATGGATTGTCATATCTTAGACTCAGTTTCAGAACGTTTTAAGTACAGATTATAAATCATAACAGCATTCCCATTTAAACTGATAACAGAAAAAGAGAGGGAACATCACTCCATCATGTGGGGGAGTTCATGACCCTCGCCTATACATTGACATTATTCACATGTGCTTTCAATATTTGTTATAAACCATCTTCCACCAAATAAAATTCTAACAGGCAAATATGATGACGACATTGTGGCACTGGATATCCATACCTACACAAGAACAAACTTGGCCGTAAGTAAGCTTATATAAGCAGAGAAAATCCTCTTGGTTGGAATGAACAGGTTTAGCATTTTTATGGCGGTTACAGCCTGTATGGGAACTGGGAAACATGTGATACACTGTAATTCATCTTGTTTATAAGAGCAGTGGGGGCCTTTTCCTCCTCACAGCCAGAAAAGCTGCCAACATTCTTTCGACTTTTGAGAAGCACTTGACATTTTTTAACCTTGAGTTTCTTTCTCAACATGAACAAAATGGAGGGCCGTGGAGCATTTCAAAGTCAAAGGGCACATTCCTGAAGCTTGAAATGTGGAACGCCAGCAAATATCAATTTTTCTATCTATTTGAGTGAGGGCGCAGTAATCCGCCATACAAATCAGAATTAAAGTGGTTGGGAACATTGGTGTTTGTCAAAAAAAACAACATTAGATTAGACGAATTTTGGATCAGTCTAGTCAGGAACCAAACAATGTTTAAAACCAGATTAATTTTCAAACAAACCAAGCAGCTTTCTGTAAATAAAATGATTGTCCCGTTCATTGTCTGACACATGATGGTTGGATGTTCTGTGCTCTCAGAGAGTAGATTGATTACTTCAGCCCCACACATTTCCAGCATTGATTGATGACTGGATGGAATAACCTTCAATTTGGACTCTCTCTGAATAGATCTGAAACATGCTGCAAGGCGTATAAATTAAAGCAGCCTTCCCTTCATATTTTCAAACTATACCACAATCTGAACCATTCCTCGTGACTGCAGTGGTGCAAGTGCAATGATGAAGAGCAGTAAAACCACAAGGAGCCACACATACCCCACTCATGACTAAAGCTTTACCATGATGTGTTTCCATGGTTAGGAATGACAACATTTCAAATGCTAGTCACGTGCATGGGCTCATTTTTCAGAGCTCAGCACTTGGCCATGATTGCATTAGCTGGGCTCTTTATTTAGAGGAATGCATTAAAGCATTCCCGATCAATTAATTGGCATGAGTAATGTGACAGTTCAGAACACAATGGAAGGCTTTCCAAAAACCTGCCTGTGTGAGTCCCAAAACAAAACAGATTGCGCCCACTCACTTTTTAATTATACTAAGCGGTATATAAGGAAGATACTGTAGATAATTAATACAGAGGCTTTCAAACTGGGGTCTGGGGCCACAATTGAGACACAGAAGACAACTTTTCCCCCAGAGAAAGAAGATTTTAGAAAATATATTTTATAGGGTTGTCGAAGTTAAAGAAAGATATCATTTAAATATGTTTAGTTTAAATATTTAACACAACTATAAAATGAAATATATATTATTCAATTTGAAGTTGTTCCAGGGCAACTTTTTTATTTAAATCCTTGTTTTTGTCCTGCAAATCCTTTAAATTTTTACAGAAGGGACTGAAAGTTACTTTTAAAAGTAACTAAAAAAGTAACTAATTGCATTACTTTGTATGTAAAGTAATGTGTTACGTTACTTTTACTCATCTAGGCTGGGCTTGCTTGTTTGTTTTTGAATAAAACATATACTTTCACATCAAAAGTGAAATAAATAAGCCTCAGACTGAAGGAAATGCAAATTCACACCTGTACAGTAGAGGGCGCAGCTCCAACAAACCTTTCAGATGTGCTGTTATTCTGGATTGCAGGTTGTAGGAGAAGAAAGTACAACACTCTTACTAAAACAATAAAAACAAAAGAATGAAACACAAATGTGATTTTTATCTAGAGTCATATTTGCTTATTAGTATTGTTGAGTTAGATAATTGAAGGTCAGCAGCAAAGACACTGGTTAATAAAGTGAGATTAAATACATAAAGTAGGGTGACCGTATTTTCATTACCGAAAACCAGGACACTCGGCCCAGCAATGAGATACTCAAATGACGCTTGAAGTTTACTCAACGATGCCTTATAATTTCAATACATTTAAAGTATGCCTCCTCTGTATGGATAGAAAATTGTTATATTACAAAATGCTATCCATAACCAAAGAAATTTCAAGAAAAAAGTCGAGATAAAATGTTGAGAATAAACTCGTTAAATTACGAGAAAAAAATCGTTAAATTTCGAGAAAAAAGTTGAGATAAAATGTTGAGAATAAAGTCATTAAATTACGAGAATAAAGTCATTAAATTACGAGAAAAAAGTCAAGATAAAATGTTGGGAATAAACTCATTAAATTATGAGAATAATCTCATTAAATTATGAGAATAAAGTCATTAAATTACGGGAAAAAAGTCAAGATAAAATGTTGGGAATAAACTCATTAAATTATGAGAATAATCTCATTAAATTATGAGAATAAAGTCATTAAATTACGAGAAAAAAGTCGTTAAATTATGAAAACAAATTCGTAATTTAATGTTTATTCTCAACATTTTATCTCAACTTTTTTCTCGAAATTTAATGACATTTTTCTCATAATTTAACGAATTTGTTCTCGTAATTTAACGACTTTTTCTCGTAATTTAACGACTTTATTCTCAATATTTTATCTCGACATTTTTCTCAAAATGTAACAAGTTTTTTCTCGTAATTTAATGAGTTTATTCTCAACATTTTATTTAGACGTTTTTCTCGAAATTTAACAACTTTAATCTCGAGATGGTTTTATTTTTTTATTATTGCTTGGCCCTAATCCTCTTCCGTAATAACCAGGACATTTTCATCACTTTATAAAAAACAACCAGGACGGCCAGGACAGGACGTGAAAACAGGACATGTCCTGGGAAAACAGGACATTTGGTTACCCTACATAAAGTAAATTTGTGTTATTTAACATTTAATTATTGTGGGTTAACTTAAAGGAACACTACACTTTTTTTTGAAAATAGGCTCATTTTCCAACTCCCCTAGAGTTAAACAGTTGAGTTTTACCGTTTTCAAATCCATTCAGCCGATCTGGCGGTACCACTTTTAGCATAGCTTAGCATAGTTCATTGAAACTGATTAGACCGTTAGCATCTTGCTCAAAAATAACCAAAGAGTTTCGATATTTTTCCTATTTAATACTTGACTCATCTGTAGTTACATCTTGTACTAAGACCGACTGAAAAATTCAAAGTTGCGCTTTTCTAGGCCGATATTGCTAGGAACTATACTCTCATTCCATGCGTAATATCATTGCACTGCTGCAGCCATGGTACAACAGCAAAGTTCCTTGATTATTACGCCGGAATGAGAGTATAGTTCCTAGCCATATCAGCCTAGAAAAGCGCAACTTTCAAGTTTTAAATAGGAAAAATATTGAAACTCTTTGGTCATTTTTGAGCGAGATGCTAACGGTCTAATCAGATTCAATGAACTATGCTAAGCTATGCTAAAAGTGGTACCGCCAGACCCGGAGATCGGCTGAATGGATTCGAAAAAGGTAAACTGTTTAACTCTAGGGGAGTTGGAAAATGAGCCTATATCCAAAAAAAAAAAGTGGATTGTTCCTTTAACATTCAGGGTTTGCATTTCACAGTTTTTATTGATTTTGAGGAATACTGAATCTGTTTTGTGTAAGTGAGATGAGTAAATGCATGTTCACATTTAGTCTACAAAAACAAGCATCATGTTTACACAGCGCACACAACACCTCTGCACTTACGATTTCTCTCAACATGAGAACAGGAGAAGTCTCAGTCAAAAAATTGGAAAAGTAACTTGCGTTACTTATTTGAAAAAAATAACTCTTAGTAAAGTAACATGTTACTTTACTACAGTAGTTACTTGAAAAAAGTAATCTGATTACATAACTCGTTACTTGTAATGTGTTACCCCCAACACAACTGCTCCATAACTGCTCAGAGACAGCTGTAATTGTAATAAAGAACCCTATTTTTTAGCAACCACCAGCATCCTAAGATTTTAACAGTAAAAGCTCCAGACAGATTCAGATGTCAGCCTGGGTTAGCGAGTCTCCGTGATGTTGTGATATCAGGAACATGATTCTAATAACACAAGGCTCATGTCAGTAAGAAAAAAATTAAGCTGATGGCTATGAGAAATGGATACATTTCACTTTTAGGCATGACATGAACGAAATGGTTTTTCTCTCCCACAGTGAAGGGTTGTTCTCTGACGTCTCTTTCACTAGTCCTGTGTTATTATTTGGTAATAGTGAGCACATGGCAAAGTGTGTGCCAGGGCCAAAAACTGCACTCGATTACCATGATTGCTGTGGAGTATTCATGCTGGATTTTCCAGTTTTAGCACAAGGATTTCTTTCAGTTTCATGGAAAGGCTGAATTGCTGGTCAAGAGGCCAGGGGTTGAAAGAGGCACTCTAGGATATTTTTGGTTTAGTGGAAGAATTAAATGGCAAGAGAGGCTGTGAAAATCCCCAAAGCCACTGCATGTTTCAATGGATTTGGAAAGAAATAAGCAACTTTAATGTTATATCCAGTGTCTTAACTAATTTAACAGTGCTGCGAGATTAACTAACGTATGTTAATCTAAACCGTTGCTGTTCAAAATCAGTTTGTTATACATTCATTGGGAGCAGTCTGACCAACATGCACAACAAAAATCCCTAAGAGTAAAATAAAACATAGAAATAGAAATGTACTCTACCATTCAAAAGTTTGGGGTTGGGCAGATTTTTTTTTTAAAGAAATGAATGCTTTTATTCAACAAGGATGCATTAAAATGATCAAAAGTGACAGTAAAGACATTTGTAACATTATAAAAGACATTGATAATAATAAGAAATGTTTCTTGAGCAGCAAATCAGCATATTATAATGACGTCTGAATCATGTGACACTGAAGAACTGAAAATTCAACTTTTCCATCACATATATTACATATTAAAATACATTTAAATACAAAACATTTCATTTAAATTTGAACAATATTTCACAATATTATGCTGTTAAGAAACTTTTCAAAAAAATCTTGCCAACCACAAACTTTTGAACAGTAGTGTAAAATGCCCTATATATCATGTTTTAAACTATCAAGAGTCAAATACTTCATATCTGATCAAACATGACCTGGTGTTTGATCAGATATAATCAGATCTGGTGTGTAAAGAAAGTCAGTCATGTGATCTTCCCCATTTTTAGTTACTGTAATGTAAATTATAAGCTTTACCAAACTGCAAATACTACTAAAAAAACAAATACTAAGAAATCCCTCATTACATGGAGGACATATGTAATAATTTAAAATATAGCTGCAAGCAGCAATTACGGGGCCAAGCACAAAAACGGCACAAGAAGCCAGCCAACATGGCCGTGAGCATCAGACCAACAGCAGCAGTGAGCAATTAGAAAAAAAAGTTATTAGCATTTTTGTCAAGTTTGTTATAACTTTTGAGCACGAGGTGGCGCTGGTCCGAAACTTCTCAGGCTGCTTCAGGGCATTGTCCTGATGACCCATACCAAATTAATGAATTTTGGTCAAACCCATCAGAAGTTATAAGCAAAAATAGCCATTTTTCATATCTCCACTCCAGTAGGTGGCGCTGCGCCGAAACACTGTATGATGCCTCAGGTCATGCTTGTGATGACACTGAATATGTCAAAGAATTGTAGAGATACAGCTTCAAGAGTAATTTTTGCATCATCTCTCAAATTCTTTGCTCCGGTATACGAAAACGGTTTGACTTATCAACTTGAAATCCATAACTTTTTGTCGGCATGGTCTGAAGATGATACGGTTCAATTTTGGTGAAAATCGGAGCAAAGGTCTAGGAGGAGTTTGAAAAAGTAGGTTTTTAAAGAAAAACAATATGGGGGAAAGGAAGTTTAGCTGACTATGGCAAATTTGATATCTATGTTCTCAGCATGACCCAAAGAATCTACTGAGACCAGTTTCATTTCAATTGGTGAATGCAGTCAAAAGTTATTAACATTTTTGTACATTTTGTTATAACTTTTGGCCACAAGGTGGTGCTGGTCTGAAACTTCTCAAGCACTTTCAGGGCATTGTCCTGATGACCCATACCGAGTTTCGTAACGATACACAAATGCATTCACAAAATACAGCATTTTAGCACAAATTTCAAAATGGCCGAAGAACAAAATGGCCCATATGAGAAAATTGGATATCATTCGACTCGGCATGATGCCTCGAATCTAAAGAGACCAAATTTATGAATTTTTGTCAAACCCATTAGAAGTTAAAAGCAAAAATAGCCATTTTTCATATCTCCACTCCAGTAGGTGGCACTGCGCCTCAAACACTGCATGATGCCTCAGGTCATGCTTGTGATGACATGTACCAAGTTTGGTCTAAATATGATAAAGCAGTGCAGAGATACAGCTTCAGGAGTGGGTTTTGCATCATGACTCAAATTCGTTGCTCCAGTATATGAAAACGATTTGACGTATCGACTTGAAATCCATAACTTTTTGTCAGCATGGTCTGACGATGATACGGTTCAATTTTGGTGACAATCGGAGCAACGGTCTAGGAGGAGTTCGAAAAAGTAGGTTTTTAAAGAAAAACAATATGGCGGACAGGACGTTCAGCTGACTATGGAAAATTTGATATCTATGTTCTCAGCATGACCCAAGGAATCCACTGTGACCAGTGACATTACAATAGGTGAATACAGTCAAAGGTTATTAGCATTTTTGTAACATTTTGTTTTAACTTTTGACCACAAGATGGCGCTGTGCCGAAACTTCTCAGTCTCCTTCAGGGCATTGTGCTGATGACCCATACCAAGTTTTGTAAAGATACGTTAATGCGTTCGTAAAATACAGCATTTTAGCACAAAATTCAAAATGGCCGACGGCCAAAATGGCCGAATTGGGAAAATTGGATATCATTCGACTCGGCATGATTCCCCGAATCCAACGAGACCAAATTTATGATTTTTGGACAAACCCATCAGAAGTTATAAGCAAAAATACCCATTTTTCATATCTCCGCACCAGTAGGTGGCGCTGCGCCGAAACACTGCATGGTACCTCAGGTCATGCTTGTGATGACATGTACCAAGTTTGGTCTGAATACGATAAAGCGTTGCGGAGATACAGCCTTACTTCTGTTTTCGCAAGCACTACGTACAATTCGTTCGTTAGTTTTTCGAAAACGGTTTGAGGAATCAACTTGAATTCCATAACTTTTTGTCAGCATGGTCTGAAGATGATCTGATTCAATTTTCATGAAAATCGGAGTAACGGCCTAGGAGGAGTTCGAAAAAGTAAGTTTTTCAGAAAATTCAAAATGGCGGGAAAAATTTTCATGACGGAAAATGACGTCATATGGTGCGTTCGATTCGTCTTGAGCCAAGGAATAAGAGGAAAAAAAGAATTGTGTTTCTAGCCCTTATGGTTCAAAAGTTATTAACATAAACATAAGTGCAACTTTGGACAGCTGGTGGCGCTAGAGGGATTGAGTTAGAGACTCCAAATTTGCTATGGACAAAGGTCAGACTGTCCTCTGACTGTGTGCCAAATTTCACAACTTTCCCGCCAGCGGTTCTATGGGCTGCCATAGACTTCAAGAGCGGAAGAAGAAGAAGAATAATAATAAGCGTACGGAACGCCAACAATAACAATAGGTGCCTAAGCACCTTCGGTGCTTGGCCCCTAATAAGCGTACGGAACGCCAACAATAACAAGAGGTGCCTAAGCACCTTCGGTGCTTGGCCCCTAATTATGGAATACTATTATTGATTACAAATTGTTCAAAGTCATCATTCACTGACAAGTAAATTCAAAACCATTTTAAATTTCACATTTTATTGTTAAATAGTTGTTCCTTCAAAGCAGTATTAGATTAGAATTAGACTGTAAAAATGCTGCCACCTAGTGTAACATTGCAATGCAAAGTCAATGAAAAGGTGGACTATTGAAATAATAATAAATATTCAAGCCTATAAAATTATTATTTAAGACATATGTGCACATAGAAGAAGCAACAACAAAAGCATTATGATTTAAACAGCTGATTCACTGACAGACCTATAGTGTCTGTTACATACGTATTAAAAAGTGATTTTCAACAGTAATGATACATTTTAATTTTACATACAGTGTACACCAAAATTACCAAAACAAATTATGGTAAAACATTAAAAAAAAAAAAAGAAATGCTACCAAAAATGATCATACTACATGATGATTCAAGAGAACAGTTGATTTCTGGGCCGCACCACTGTTATCTCCTTCATATACATGTTCTTGTAAGAGGACAGGAGATCACTTATTTTATAACCCTGCAAAAAAACCAAACAGTCACAGAGGATATTAACATATATGCACAGGTACGACACTTGCTGTAGTTGTGTGTGTGTGTTATATTTACCAGTGAGGTCTCACAGAGCAGAGTGTTGCCCTGCACTAGATTGCCAATGGTCATGTGAAAATAGGTGCTTCCGCTAGACCAGGAAGTGATCTTGCTGAATAGATGCATCACAAGCACCTCCTGCAGGCAAGCCATCCAAAAACACTTTTTTACTTCACAAGCCACACAATGCTAAGGTGAGCTGTACATTATAGTTGTATTATGTATATACAGACAGATCGGTACCTTTGTCTTAGGGTTGATGATGCTAACTCCTAGTTTGCTGATTGATATCATGATAACACTGGGGTAACTCTTCTCTGATGTTTGC
The DNA here is from genome assembly GCF_024489055.1 of Chanodichthys erythropterus. NCBI lineage: Eukaryota > Metazoa > Chordata > Actinopteri > Cypriniformes > Xenocyprididae > Chanodichthys > Chanodichthys erythropterus. The sequence goes on along the minus strand of NC_090236.1, from coordinate 25,652,886 downwards.
TGGGAGTCAAAGCACAGTCAGTATCAAGAAAACAACTTCCTTCTTATCAATTAGGCTTATTTTTAGTGTTGCACTGGTTACCTTTACTTCGAAGAAAGCACATCCAAAGGTGGGCCAAGGTGAGATCATCTTCAGGAACTGGAGTTTGGCTTCTTCTACAGTTATGCCTGCCTGCTTGTTGTATGAGTTGATGATGTGCTGCAAACCAAAGGCCAAAACAATTCTGTCATTTATCATGATGTTAGGCTCAGGGGTACTAAAATATATTATTAAATAATGCTTTATACATTTTGATGGAACATCATTTATTATGAGGTTTCAGTTTGGGTTAGTAAGATTTTTTTATTTTATTTTTAAGATTCTCACCAGAGATGCATTTATTTGAAAAATACAGTAAAAACTACTAGTGAACACTAGTACTAGTGAAAAATAACTTTTTTATATTTTTTTTAACATTTGAAAATGTAATTTATTCCTGTGAAGGCAAAACTGAATTTTCAGCGTCATTATTCCAGTCTTTAGTGTACGGAAGAGGATTAGGGCCAAGCAATAATAAAAAATAAAACCATCTTGAGATTAAAGTTGTTAAATTACGAGAAAAAACTTGTTAAATTTTGAGAAAAAAAGTCAAAATAAAATGTTGAGAATAAACTTGTTAAATTACGAGAAAAAACTCGTTACATTTCGAGAAAAAAGTCGAGATAAAATGTAATTTAATAAACTCATTAAATTATGAGAAAAAAGTCGTTAAATTAAGAGAACAAATTCGTTAAATTATGGCATTTTTCTTGTATTGACTTTATTCTCATAATTTAACGAGTTTATTCTCAACATTTTATCTCGACTTTTTTCTCGAAATGTAAAATTTTTTTTTCATAATTTAACGAATTTGTTCTCGTAATTTAACAACTTTTTTCTCGTAATTTATTGACTTTATTCTCATAATTTAATGACTTTATTCTCATAATTTAATGAGTTTATTCTCAACATTTTATTTGAACTTTTTTCTCGTAATTTAATTACTTTTTTTCTCATAATTTAACGAATTTGTTCTCGTAATTTAACGACTTTTTTCTCGTAATTTAACGAGTTTATTCTCAACATTTTATTTGGACTTTTTTCTCGAAATTTAACAACATTTTTCTCATAATTTAACGAATTTGTTCTCGTAATTTAACAACTTTTTTCTCGTAATTTAATGAGTTACTGAGTTTTTTTCTCGTAATTTAATGAGTTTATTCTCAACATTTTATCTCGACTTTTTTCTCGAAATTTAACGACGTTTTTCTCATAATTTAATGAATTTGTTCTCGTAATTTAACAACTTTTTTCTCATAATTTAACGAGTTTATTCTCAACATTTTATCTCGACTTTTTTTCTCGAAATTTAACAACTTTAATCTCGAGATGGTTTTATTTTTTTATTATTGCTTGGCCCTAATCCTCTTCCGTATCAGTGTCACATGATTTTTCTGAAATCATTTTAAAATGCTCATTTGCTGCTCAAGGAACATTTATTATTATCAATGTTTAAAATACTTGTGCTGCTTAATATTTTGTGGGAAAACATGACACTTTTTTTCACTATTCTTTGATTAATAGAATGTTCAAAGGAACAGCATTCATTGGAATTAGAAATCTTTTGTAACACTTTTGATCATTTTAATATGACTTTGCTGAAAAATTTGCCTTTTTCTCAAAAAAACCCCCAACAACTTACTGACCCCAAACTTTTGAACGGTAGTGTACATGTTTATGCAGACACCTGACTAAGGTTTGAAACAAAGTCAAAACACACAGAGTCAAATCTGTGAAATATATTCAATCAGTAAGAGGCTTGAGGATCACCTTTTTCCAGTCCTCAGGAGTCATGATCCTGTGCTGATCAGCTGGCACCAGATCTTTCAGCATTCGAGGGATCATGACAAACTGTGACTTATCCGTATCAATTTGAGTACGGAGCAGCAGTCCTCCCAGAAAGATCATGTCCTCTTTAGACACACTATGGTAACCCCGCAAGTACTTCGGCACTTCCTAGGAAAATAAAGAGAAAAGAGTTTTGGGCAAAGTTGCACAGCATTTTAAAAATTTCTACATTTCCTCACTTCTGTTTCCATCATTCCTAATGGGATTTTTTAAAAGGGTTTTTGGTTAAAGGTGGGGTAAGCAATATTTCAAAAATGCTGTTGGACATTGTTGATATTTGAAATAAACCCAAAACAAACACACCCCTCTCTTCATTGCTCCGCCTTCAAAACTCACCCTCCGAGCCCAACAACCTAAGTGCACTAAGCTAAACACCTCACTTTCTAGCGGTTGTCAGTGCATCTCTTGAGATAGGTTAACTACACATCTCTTACTAGCTGGCCTCTGTTACACACTCAATGCGAGACTTGATGGCTCTGTATTACAGCTGACGTGCAACAACATAATGCTTTATGAAAAATTAGCTTAGCTCTCTCCAGCGCTTTTCTAATATTACTGCGGGTCCTAAAGATCTCAGTCATAACCCTTCATTCCACTGATATTCTTCTGAGTTATTTTGTACTGTGTCTCTCATCTCTCTTTCTGCAGTCTTTCTTCAAATCTTGCTCGTTCTCTCTCCTCGACCATCATACGCCCCCTAATTCTGATTGGCTACACGTTTGTTTTTGTTTTCTGGTGTTTCGGTCCGACTAACTTCCAAACTGTGTTTTTCAAATATTGCTTACCCCGCCTTTAAATGTCTGAAATAATGTCTGTGGTTAACACAAGCTCAAGATATTGTTTTATTTGGTTATTTATACGACATAAAATACATCAGCAATACCCCATTAATGATTATTGTTAAGCCTTTATGTGTGCTAAATGGGACTATAGAGGTTTTTGACCAGGTAAGGAATGATCATATAGACAACATACCTGAGGAAAGTGGAACATTAAGTCAGCAGTTAGATCTTTCCCTGGGATCACATTAAACCAGAGCTTCCTCATGAAGAGCACCAGGTAAGGAACAATAGTTGAAGGAGCTGTATACAGGATCAATGATGTTTTTCATAGTGAGAGTCTGATTATAACACACACCTAAATAAATATTGGATTAATTACAGTATTTAGCATGTTAGCATATACAGCTCACCATCCTTGACTTTCTTTCCTTTTTTGACGACCTGATCTGTGAGTTGCCTGAGGTTGTCAAAAAAGTACTCTTCAGAATCCATACTTACTACCTGAAAGTATCAGATACGCCACACACAGATTAGTATGGACTTAAAACATCACCTTCAGGGAAAAAAAGAAGAATCATGTTTGAAACCTTATTGGCTGTTTTCACAAACAGACTGTATCCATCTGATGAGGAGAGTCGGAGATCTCTGGAAATGTTGCGACATAAGTCTTTGATCCTTGTGGTGGTGGTCACCTCAAATATCTGAAATAAAAAAGAGAGTTTTTAACATGGATGAAAAAAGGGAGTAAAACAGGTAAAACTAAAATGTTACTCCTTACTTCAGATGTATCGTTGGGAAAATGAACTTTGTGGAAGATCTGAGTGCTGTTATTCTGAATGGCATCCACTTCCACCTGGTGAGGAGGCAACTTCCTTCCCTCGATACTATATGGGGCAATAAACAACGCATTATATTTCAACTTTGCCCTCATGTTCTGTTCATGTTTACATTATTTTAATAATAAAGTTCTACCTGAGCATGGCTTGCATCCTCTGCAGGCAGGTGGAGGCCAGTGGCTCTCTGGGTCTGGACTCCAGAAAACGTTGAGCATGCCTCAGTAACAACTGACTTGGAGGAAACAGACCACAGCACAACCACAACAGCTGCCAACCTCGCTCCATACTCAACCTGAGAGAAAAACAACACAGTAATTAAAAAAAGAAAGCAACATTATATCATATCTATGTACTTAAAAGCAGTCAACAAACCCATGTTTGTTATTAGTCATCTGCCTCATTATTTGGCAGTAGATCTCATCTCTTAGCTCCACGTTTGCTGTTGCTGGCCCAAAGATCTGGTTTGTTAGATCTATGGGTGTCCGCACATGCTTGACTGGATAATCTCCCATATATTTAAGGATAGGTAGAGAGCGTGTTAAAGAAAACAGTGAGCATCATTATTTAAAATTCCCTGAGGTCTCATGTACTGAAGTCTTTATCACTAATAATTAACAAAATACACCATATTTGTAACTATGTTAGATATGTAACAAATGGTTCATATTTCGACCAGTCAGCAGGAAGGATATCTGTGAAGGAGTCACAAGCGAGGTGGCAGAGCTCTGAGTTGCCCTGCAGGTTCCTGAGCAGCGGTTGTTTGAGAGGCTCTTTGCTGTTGGCCCAAAGTTTCTCTTTGGCTCCTCCCTTACGACCACCTTCCTTACCGGACTCCCTGTGACACAATGAAAAGAGGTATGTGATGATGTTATCATTCAAGAAGCACTGAGATGTTATCAAAACTTGTAACTTGTAACTGCAGTTATCATTTATGTCAGTCGAGATGATTGCAAACTGTACAACTGTCACCTGAAATAATCGAAAGAGAACTCCTTGAGAGTCATGTGGGCAACTCTCTCTGTGCTGAGCTCCTCCTTCTGCGGCAACACCGGCATCACTGACTTTCTCCGTGCTGGGGTCAAATTCAGCAAATTCTAGAGGACAGAAATGACTCTATTTACATTTCTGTTCTTGTCAAACTTAAATTGACTTACAAAACAAACTTAAAAAACTTCACTGATGGTTTTGAAAACAGTTTTAATGGTTGAAGGCAGGACCAAAACTGCTTTATTTTTGTTCAGTTTATACTCTATCTTGGAATTAAACTGTTTTAAAGGCAGTTTCTTTAATTCTTTAAAGGCAGTTTAAAAACATAGATAAGGTAGATTATTTCTTTAAAGAATTTAAACTTTCTTTACAAACAACCCATTTCAAATACAGGCAGGAATAGCACAATGTTTGCTGGCCTTTCCATCATTTTTTTATTTAGCTTTATTCTGGTATTTATTTCCAAGACAAAACCTCAAAACACTGGTGATAAAAAATGAACACAATTATAGCCGGTGCTGAGGAGTAACCTCCTTAACAAATCAATGTGAAACCAGAGAAATCAAGTTTACCAGTGTTTCTTCTGTAGGCCTAGTCAGCATCGGTATAATCACAATAGCATCTAAGGAAACTGCTCCAGTTTGACTTGTCCTCTCATTCCTCGCTTTGATCCAGCCTTCTTCCTGAGAATATTCTCCGTCCTTTATGAGATACAGCACATCACCCCTTCTGAAGCTCAGAATTGTGGGATCCTCTGAAGGGAAGAAAAAATTAGAAAGATGAATATCCAAGGTATATTGACCATTTTAATGGTTAGAAGACCCCATCACCCTAACTTGACATAAGAGTGCTTCAATTAGCGGAATATCTGTCTCATTAGATGGTTTTAAAAAATACTTAAAATTAAAAACTAAAACAGTTACCTGAATTTTTAAATGTGGGCTGGCCCTCCATCCTGATTTTTTTAACTTCCCCTGTGTCACTGTAATAAATGTAACTACTTCCTGATTGAATAGTTAAATCCAAGTTTTTTTTCTTAAAATTTTTCTCCAAAAAGTGAAAAATGTTATTAGCATTATGTTATTACCATCACACATCATTTGTAATGGTTTTAAATAGTCAAAAGCGCTCCTACAATTGAAGAATCACCCTCAGATGAGAATAGTACAAGGAAAATTGCTGTTTGTCACAATGTAGTAACCAATGTAAAAGAATCACCTTGTCTGCTAAGGTCCTGTTTTGCCACAGCGTACTCAGATCTCTTCTTAAGCCCGGAGATGAACTTGTTGACCAGATGCACAAATTCTTTTCCCTTTACAACCTTCAGCTCATACATCCCCTTTGGAGTTGTCAAACACACAATCCCACTAGACTTTTCCTCACTGTAGGAGAAAGGTTAAGTAGAGAAGAAAGGAAGGAAACAGGAAAAAAAAAAAAAAAAGTGAAAGTGGTTCATCTCAAAGACTTGACTGAGATTCTGCAGAAATAGTATTTGAAGTAGAAGTAGCTCATTAATGCTCAGGTGTAACTGAGGTGCTTCTCCATAGAGTTTTTTTACCTCATCATTTCGATTTTTGACACCTCAGGATAAGAGAGCTGGAGAAATGCGGCTTCTCTCTCATCCTGAAAGAAGACCCCCTTCCAGTTCACGACAACTACAAACTGTTCTTCAAACATTGATGGACCTGAACAAAATACAACAGTGAATTCACAAATCCAATGCATTAAAGGGATAGTTCACCCAATCAAATTTCTGTCATCTTTTACTCGCCCTCATATCTCTAGAAACATTGTGTTGATGCGCTCACCGGATATGTCTGTGATTGGCTACAATGATCAACACATGGGAGCATTTGAAATCACGATTTAAAAGCAGTCTATTGAGGACCAGTCCGGTGATAGATGTCTGCTTTCATGCGCTCCCGTGTGTATCTGTGTAAGCGCTTGGTGAAGAGCATCATTGATGACTATTTACAACGTTTTTGAAGTGTTGATCATTGAAGTCAAACACAGACATATCCAATGGGCCATGAACACAATAGCCAATCAGAGGTGTTTACAAATCTGCTCAGCAGCACTCAAAACATCACATTTTTAAAATTTCAGTAACGACCAGAGTTGCCAAGTCTGTGGTTTTGCTGTGGAATTGGACTACTTTAACACTGTTAGCACGGGTTATTTTTTATGTCCGCAGGTTGAAGCGACCCCAAATAACATATTTAGCCCTTGGAAAGCAAATTTTAGCAGGGGAACCCTGCCAAAAATGAGTTTTTTACCCCCCAGAATGCAATTTTATGGGGCCCCCCCGCTGAAATGTGATTGGGCTAGTTTTGAATAGCAAATGGGCAGGTTTTGTTGTGAAAACCTGGTAACCCTGGTACCGACGTGCAGGGCCGCATTAAGACTACAAGGGGCCCCTGGGCTTTACCTCTTGAGGGGGCCCTTCATCCACCAGCACTATTACCTACATTCAGGGGTTAAATTGGGCCGGGGCCGTCCGGGGCTGAGCCCTGGCACATAGGCTTACGAGGGCTCGGCATACGCTTGTCCGGGACTGCGGGACAAGTGGAGTTTTTGAAGTGAAAGAGAATTTTACTTGCCTGACCAGATAAGTAGCTTGATTAAAATGTCAATAACAACCAAAACGCGAGAATGATTAATCTAGCTTAGTGGATGTACTGGCGGTGATATTGCGCTGTTGAGGATGTAACCTCTTGAGGAGAATTCAAAACAAATGAGCTCTGTTCACACAAAGAAACTCAGTTATCATGTTGCAATAAAAATTCAATGGGGTTTAGCTTGCTATTTACGACATATGATAAAGTTAAGCATCACACGACCGAAAGTGCTGAATTCCTGAATATCACCTCGATTGAAATTGACACTAATTTCATACAACAATTCAATAAACAAGTAGTTAATATCAATCACTTACGTTTTAGATGCAATATGCCTGTTTTTTGTTTTATTGTAGCAGCGAAAATAGTTCCAAACAAAGCAGAAGCAGCGCATCTCGCAGCTGCGCTCAGCCGTTTTGAATGATTCAGCCTTTTGAACAAATCGGTTGGGTGAAGATTCAATCGCCCATTCATAAACAACTGCTTCATTCTTGATTCAGAGTGAATCGTTTGAATAAATGACTCAGTGGCTCACTCATTAAGACGGTCACTTGTCGCCATCTACTGGCGGTTTAATTTCATGTTTAAAAGTATAAATTTCCCACCAACATTTCTTATTTGTTTATTCAAAAATATTTAAAGAATCTCATAACATTATTGAACGCAGTTGTACTTTTTCAGTGTAAATTATTTAATTTGGTAACAGCCCTAGTGTCTTACTATTTTAATTTATCAAATGTAAGAATATGAAATAAAAGATAAAAGATTTGCATAGTAATACAATTTTTTATTTTTTTCCAGACAAGCTACTTTTTTACTCTGACAAGTAAATTACCAATTTAGTTGTCCAAAGGACAAGCACGAACCCAGGCTTAATGTCGAGCACTGTATTTTGTATTTATATTCTGTTCTTTAATGGTAGCATCACTTATATTTAATACTGACACAAAGGAGAAGGCACAGGCCTACAGAAATATTTTATTGTCATCAGATGTAGCTTTCACACTACCAGCATCTATAGAATGATTTTGATCAGCATTTTATTGTTCATAGCAGAGGGCTCTCTCAACTTGTTATATTTTACAGTTTGTCAAATGATACGATTTTGAAGTCTTTGCATACACATGCACCACTCGAAAGCCTGAAACCACAGAGCCCCCCACATAACAAATCCCAATTTAACCCCTGCCTACATTCACTCAATCTTCTTAATCACAAAGTGCAAGTTATCAGCCTTTTATTTTGCATGAATAAATGCCATTACCAAAACATCCAAATCTATTGGTCTGTTATAAAATATAAATATCACTGCATGAACTACATATTGGCACATAGTCTGAACTATTTGTACAGGCTACTCATTTCGAAGGCTGCATCCTCCAGAGGTCGCATTTGAAGGCTGTATACGTCATTGAGGCCGGCTCATTTAAGAAAAACAACCGTTGGATTGCAAAGTAAGAAAGAAAATACAGCATTTTGCACCTCATGAGGAATAACCATCAATTTTATTATGGTTACTTTTCTTAAATAAGACATCCTTAATGATGTATGCAGCCCTTCAAATGCGAGCTCTGGAGGACGCAGCCTCTGAAACGAGATGCAGATTCGAACAGTAACAAAGGCGCCAGTTTTACCATTTCAATTCCAGTGTGAGTCCTTGTCTTTTGGAAGTGCATGCAAAGTGGATTTGCTTTTGCACCGTAAAGATGTCATGTCAACATGTCAACAACACAAACCAAACTCTTCCAGTCTCAGCTTTTTGAAGTCTCAGTCTTCCAGTCTCAGTGTTTGAAGGCGGGCCAAAATAGATGTTGTTCACGAGCAACCGGCTGCCATTACACAAATTTTTACATTGTTATGTAGGTTTGTAACAGGAAGTGAGACTGGAATTGCTCATTTCGGCAGTTCAGAATCAATTAATTCTTTAAGGCAAAAATTAGGCTACTTTTTTATCCTGTACTTTGATCTTTAAAACAATGTGACAAAAACACACGCAAGTTCTACCCAAATGTTTAATGTCATGATTGTTACCATCTATTTGCATTAGTTTATATCCAGCTGGTTGCTTTTATTGATTCGTTATGCAGCAAAGTTGCATAATTAAAACTAGTGTCATGAGAAAGCAAACTGTATCGTCATGCAGCAGACATATCTAAACAAATCAGAAATGCATTTGATTTCAGTTCTCTGCAGGGTTCAGTGAGTGAAGGGGCGCACATCGGTCGAGAAGCGTAGCGACGCACCACGTCTTTAAAATTCGAACACATTGTTTTCTTTGGGGCTGTTCACACAGAACGCGCTTTTCTGCGTTACTTTTTCTTTGTTTTTCTATGTAAACATGCGCTAGAAGGACGTGCAGAACCGCTGCGCTCGCGTCTTGATGCATGACATGGCGATCTAAAGCCATGAATCAGTTCAGCTTAAAAAAAGTTTTAAAAAGCGTCTCGAGACCTTGCGGTTTCCCCCATTCCACTGCCCGCGTCTCGCGTTTTTCAAAGCAAAAACGCGTTGTGTACGCACACAGGCAGCGCCACTGGGTCTGTCCGCGTTGTCCAGATACTGATAGCCTACTTAGTTGCTTGCTGACGCAGCGCGTCGTATGAACTTCACGCGCAGAACAGCACATGTATTCATATCAAAGCGATGTTAAAGCGACAGTCATCACATTAGAAAATGCGGTTATATTTTTTCCGGCATCACCGGGGCCCTCCCTCACCCGGGGCCCTGGGCTTAAGCCCAGGTAAGCCCGTGCATTAATGCGGCCCAGCCGACGTGGTACTGAAGTTGGTACTCTTGAGAACTCTAGTAGAAATAAAATCATACAGGTTTGGAACGACATGAAGATAATAACAACAAAATATTAATTTTTGGATTAAGTACTCCTATAAGAACTAAAAACATAAGAACTTTTTTACCTGAAATCATGTTAGCCTCAAATAACTTGGAGAAATAGACTGGCCACTTCTGCCGTGCATATTGGACAATCTCTCCTTTCACTTCATGGACAGGTGTAGTAGAGTTTATGTAAGGACCCTGAGAAATTACACAAGATTACTGTTTATTATTCTCTACTGCGTATTATTCTCCAAATCAGCCCTGCTGCCAAATCAAATTCTGCTGCAGCCAAATCAAACTATTGTGAACAATGATATATATACAATGCTCAAAAAAAGTAAAGGAACACTTTGAAAACACATCAGATCTCAAAGGGGAAAAATATCATGCTGGATTTATATACTGATATGGACTGGGTAAAGTGTTAGGAATGAAAGGATGCCACATCACTTGATGGAAATGAAAATTATCAACCTACAGAGGGCTGAATACCAAGGCCCCCCCGAAAATCAAAGTGAAAAAATTATGCTGCAGTCTGTTCCATTTGGCTTAAATTTCATTGCAGAAACTTGTCTCAGTGGTTTGTATGGCCCCCATGTGTTTATATGCATGCCTGACAACGTCAGGGTATGCTCCTAATGAGACGACGGATGGTGTCCTTTGATGCTATTCTCTGATTAAAAAGTGTTCCTTTAATTTTTTTGAGCAGTATATATATATATATATATATATATATATACAGGGCTTGACATTAACTTTTTTGCTCACCAGCCAATGTGGCTAGTGGTTTTCCAAAGTTACTAGCCACTCAGCATTTTCACTGGCCACAATTTTGCTGTGGGGAAATAACATTTTATATGATTAAAGTTGACTCTGGCATGCTTAAATTACTTGATTTTGAGTCATTTTACTTGATTTACAAGATTTAAAACCCTTTCAAACTTACAAATGCAGATTGACCACCCAAATCAAGACTATACATTGCATATATCAGGTATGTATAGTTATTTTTGTTAGGCTATATAAAAAGAACAAAGAATTTTCAAATAGTAATTTAAAAAAAAAAAAAAAAAAAAAAAAAATATATATATATATATATATAAATATTAATATTTATATATATATTTCAGGTACATATGTTTATTTAGCATACATGTATACATTTATTTAACATTTTTTGATGTTTGATTAACATTAATGACAGACAGGTATTTATTTGGTGGCTGCTGAATGCATGGACGTCATATACTGACACATCCATTTTTTACCCACTTAGCTGTAAGCCATAGCCGACTGTATTCACGCATGATACTCCACAAGATGCATTTTGACATCTGTGTGTGCGTGTATTCAGGCGCGAGGAGAACTGATGGCGCGCGACAGAGAGAGAGCGCACGCGAGCGCTTCTGTTGTGTCATTCAGCGCGATTCCGCCTATCCCGCCTTCACTAACTGCAAGTTAATCGATAAAGAATTGTGACTGAATTGTAATTTTGTGATACGATGAGCTTGGCTATTTTTCATTTGGCTGTAGGCTGAAACAGGGCCGTTTCTAGACTTTTTGGCACCCTAGGCAAGATTCCTATTAAGATTCCCCCCCCCCTTATTTATAAGAACCCATGCATGAAAAAAAGATGATGAAAAAAAAATTTTAAACATATATTTCAGAGCAAACTGAAACTCTTAAGCTAGTTAAAATTGTATTCTACTCACAAAAATGATAGTTAATAAAATAAACTACATGAAACTGTTATTAGTTTAACTCTAAATACAATCTAATGAAGATGGTATTTTGGTGTTCATGTAGCCTACAGAAATAAAATATTTTTAAGAATGTTTTTTTTTCTCCAAAGTTAAAAAATGTGTTGAATAACAATACACCACTCATTTATGTTCTATAATTGTTTTAGCTTCTCTTTCTACAGTAGCATCTGCCTTGTGTTTCTCCAAAAATGTGTTGAGTGCACCTTATGATTGTTTGTAGAATTAATATAAAACTCTCCAGCAGAAACAGATTCTCGTGATCTACACACCCAAATCACAATGCCTGTCTGTCTGTGACTTCAACTGCACTATTACAGCATGAAGAAATGTATATATTTGATGTTTTTAAGTTATTTCTTGATATGCACTGAATTCATGTAAACTAATTTTTATTTATTTATTTTTTGTTTGTTTTTCTGTTGAAGCTATGTTCGTTTGGCAGGTCCACGCTGGTTGTCAAACTTGTCATAGTTATGGTACTATCACTTGGTCAATTTACACTAAACAGCCATCTCTGATAATGATTTTTTTATTCAACTTTATTATGCTATAAATTAATATTCCGTTGCTGAAATGAGCATGACGTGGTAAACCTGTCCTGTGTTAATATGCAGTGTCATGTTTTGCTCGTGATGATGGAGCAACTTGTATAGAACAGAACAATTAATCAATTAGTAACATACCTGCATATTTCGCTTTCTTTTTCTCATCCTCTTTCTGAAACTAAAACACTTAATCCAGTAAGCATGGATAACGACGTTCCCTGCCGCCTTCTACGTCTCATTTCTCTATTCTCTTATTAACAGCAGTGGTTGAATCTGAGAGCTCACTTAACATCCCGATGCGATCCACTAGCCTATCACCAGGAGACTTGTCACTCAGATAATCGCAATTAACGTTAGCCTAATCATAATGCCTCAAAATAGCAAAAGTACGAAATAATAATATTAGTAATAATAATAATAATAATAATACAATAAATAAATAAAAAATCTTGGAGGGGCGGGGGCTCTCACTGGCGCCCCCCAGCTGTTTGCGCCCTAGGCGACCGCCTTGCTTGCCTATGCCTAGAAACGGCACTGGGCTGAAATTATATTCAAAGTGGCTAGTGGGAGTGGCTGTCTTACCCGCCACAGCTGAAATCTACCCGCATTTGGCGGGTTGGCGGGTGTTAATGTCAAGCCCTGTATATATATATATTATATATATATATAAATAACAAAACATAATATAATAATATATATATAATAACATAATGAATATACCTCTGTGTGTGCAGAATGGACCAACTGCACTAGTTTGACCAAAGACTTGTTCTCAATTATAGTCATGTTCATGCACTCACGAACAATCTTCTGTGAAGTTTCCATACTGCTTTCAGAGCCATGCTTTATATAGTAATGTTTGGCTGCGAGCTGCACATAATCATCCTCCTAGATCAAGATTATAGTTCAACAACAGAGTATAAGTCACAAATCTCATTCCTGTTGAAATAATATATTCTATATGATCCTAGACTGACCTTATCAGACTGATAGTCTCCATGTTTGAGTCCATGGATGATCTGCCTATAGATGAGGTCTGTGCTGACTTGGTCAGATGAACAGTCATGCCATGGAGTGAAGATTTCTTTGCGGAAGTAGATGCGCCAAGGAGCCTGCTGTTCCTCTCTCCCCTGCCTCTTTTCTTCCTGCTCACACATAGACACGGCATCCAAGACATGCTGACTGCCACTGCCTAGAGACCACATCTGCAGCAAGAAATCCATATGTGAAGACTTTTGTTACTATTGCTCATTAGTTACATGTGAAGATGCATCTTGAAGCCATTCAGATGTCACAAACCTTCTCATTCATTGCAGCATATAGGGAGAAGCCGTAAGTGTCCTTCAGGTTTATTTTGTGGATGACTGTTTTGCACACCTCTGCAGAAGTGCTGGCTGAGTCCAAATTGAGGCTGATGCTTCTGCCATCCATCAGATTCACAACCACTGCAATGGGTTTCTTGGTCTCTACAGACTTGAAGTTAGAGGAAAGAAGGGTTGGTCATGTTTAGGGTAAGGGAAGTATTCTTTATCATTTCAGACAGGTATTACCTACCTGTAGTTCAATCCAGCATGGCGGCTCACTTCTTTCTCCATTGGCTGAAGTCCTCCGCAGTCGCTCCGCACAGTAGGAAGAGTATTCACTTGGCCCATGGCGTATAAAGCTATCTAGGTACTGTGGCCAAAAGGTTGTGGAGCATAAGATTATAACATAACATTACATAATATAACATGAATAAAATAACATAACCTTACATTAAATAACACCAGTGTTGGGGGTAACACATTACAAGTAATTTGAGTTACATAATCAGATTACTTTTTCAAGTAACTAGTAAAGTAATGCATTACTATTAAATTTAAAAACAAAATATCTGAGTTACTTTTTCAAATAAGTAATCCAAGTTACCCCCCCCCCCCCCTTCTTTTTATTGACTGACAGCTATCCTGTCCCCATGTTGAGCGAAATCACGAGTAAATGCAGAGGAATTGTGTGCGTTGTCTAAACATGATGGTTATTGTGGTTCTAGACTAAATGTGAGCATTTGGTCATCTCACTTGCAAAATAAACCACATATAACAGCAAAACAACACATAACAAAACAGCATTATACAACATTTAACAGAATGACATTATAAAATGACATAACATAACACAAAATATAACATTAAACAACATATAACAACAAAACATGAGTTACCATATAAATGGTTTGATTGGTTAGTCATGGAGTATGATTAAATGTTGTAACAGACCATGGTCCAATACATTATTCATGTGTCCTAATCACCTTGTCAAGTTTATTTTGCAATAATGACTGGATATTTTCTGAACAGAAATCAAAATAGTATTTCATACCTTAGTGAGGCGGTCTGTAGGGGAAAAAATGCCCAGACAGATGGACAGAAGGATCCAGCCTCGGTTTACACTTTTTTGGTTCTTATTGTCTGTTAACTGCTTACAGATCTGACAGTAGATTTCATCTCTGAAAGAACATTTATAAAGTATATAAAGATTATGTAACCATTATCTCACTGTATGAGGAATGCAGTTTGTATCACACATTATGAAGAATGTAAATGACCATTGGCCCATCATATTAACCTTATATCTTGTCGTACAATGGCATATCCCACAATAGTGTGTAATTTCTCCAAGGGTGTCATTGGACGATCAAAAGTTGGTCCCTCTCCAAACATTACATCCTCTTCCTCCTGAACATCCTCCATTTTAGGTGTTGGTACTTCTTCTGGCTGCGAATGTCATCAGAATTGTTAGTAAGAATTATGATGCTATGATGTAGTTAAAATGTTTTAGCTGCAGATAATGTTCAGTGTTGTACTCATAGTATATAAACACATTTCACCTCTTCTTCAGGAATGGCTGAGTGTTTTCGTTTCCCTGTCATCTTCTGCTGCTTCATTTTTTTTCTCAAAAATTTCTGCAATTACAAGACCAAAAAAAAAAAAAATGTTTGTTTGATATAATGCTATAAAAAAAGCACTAGTTACATATGTTGGATAATTACGTTTTGTTATTGTATGACATCTGTAACAATATATTTTTTTTCTGTATTTATGGTCCTTTGTCCTTTCTGAAAAAGTAAATATTTAATTTTCTTCCACATTCATATCTTTATATTGTAATTCCTCCCATTTCCAGCAGGAGGCACTTTACCAGTTGCTCACATGTAATTGTATGTGTGGTTGTCACCTTCTATGCCACTAGCTGCGTAACACAACTGAAGTGGCTAGTCTATATTTTAATATGTGTTTACATTTAAATATTCATAGCAATATAATATATATCAATACCAAACCATATGTATATCTGATAGGTGTAGAGAGAAAGACTGCAGGTGTATTATGGTGTCTCAACTGTTTACCTGATCTAATCCAACGAGGTTACTGAGTCGTCGTGCTTGTCTCTGACCGAGGTTTCTCTGAATGGGGTCGGCTATAGCAGAAACACGTTCCTGCTTCGGCTCTGGAAGATCTCCCATAAATCTTAGTATGATCCACCATACTGTCAAACAGGCCTGGAGGAGATAGGAAAAATGGAGAGAAGAAATAAGACAAGACAATACAAGACACATTGTCCCAGTTGGCTATCAAGTCTCGTTTTAATTGGGAACATGATGCTAATGAGAACAACACTTGCCAGGGTATCCCCTTCATCCTCATGGTAGAGCAGCGGTTTCCGCAATCTCTGTTTGATATGTGAGTGGGTAGAAGATCCTTGGAAGTGTAGAGATGCAAATATAGCGAAAGAGAACTCATCATCCTCAGCTTCTTTCTCATCCTCAGCTTCTTTCTCATCCTCAGTTTCTTTCTCATCCTCAGTTTCTTTCTCATCCTCTTTATCATCTGGATCGTCTTCGCTGATGTCTGGCACTGACATCCTCTCCCTTACAGGGCTCTCTACTAGTTCAACTTCTTCTAACTTCACCGGCTCTGCCTCTAAATCCTAGAACATCAGGAACATTTCAAACAAAGTTAGTATTAACCTAGAAATAGCAATGTTTTGCATTCCTGAATGTCTTTGAAAGACAGTATGCAGTATTATCACTGACAGCATAAGCAGTATGCATTAATTGATTGTGTATTGACAATAAAAGGCTTTTTGTATTCTCGAGGAAGTGTTTGTTCCCGTCAAATACGTGTCCTTCTTCCTTGTTCTACTGTCAAGATGACGCTAACCTCAAAACCCTCAGGGGCAGGGCCCTCTTGTCCTCCTAATGTACTCGGAATGAAGCCAAAGAGATTCTCCACCATTTCCTCATCTTCTTTATTCTGGGATTTGGCTGCTTCCTCGTTTTTTCTGAGCAGCTCCTCTAGGCGTTGCTGAAGCTCCAGTGCTTCCAGTTCCTGAGCCTCTTTTTCTTGCGCAGTCAAAAACGCCTGAGAAAGGACAAGGTTATGAATAAAAGCATAAAAAATTAAGTACACTATCAATCAAAAGTTTGAAATAAGTAAGATTTTTTGAAAGAAGTCTCTAATGCTCACCAAAAATACAGTAAAAACAGTAATATTGTGAAATATTGTTTTCATTTGGAACATATTTTAAAATGTAGTTGTATTCATGTGATGGTAAAGACAAATTTTTAGCATCATTACTTTTTTTGGACTGAATTGATGTCTTCAGTGTGACATGATCGTACAGAAATCATGAAGGATCATGTGACACTGAAGACTGGAGTAATGGCTGATAAAAATTCAGCTTTGCCATCACAGGAATAAATTACATTTTAAAATATATTCAAACAGAAAAAGGCTCTTTTAAATTGTAATACTATTTCACTAATACTGTTTTAATTAAATTTTAAATATTCCAAACTTTTGACTGGTGGTGTATATAAAGCAAAAAACACTCTACAAAAAAGTCTTACAAGAAGGTGGTCTGCTCCATTCCCCTATAAACTCACATCTGATTTCATTCTCTTGAGGGTTTTCCTGGCCAGCAGTCCTCTGGTCTGTGTCTGCAGAATTATCACTGCGTTTTTTTTACATTTCAGGTCTTTCCTGGCGAGGTAGCCACGGGTCTGTGTCTGTAGAGTGATGGCTGCAACCCGCCTGCGCTTATATTCCGCATGGAGCTGCCGACTGCGCACTTTCGCCTGCAGCCGAGCAAATCCCTGCTTGAGCTAACAAGGAAAACAGAAACAATGTTTCATTATGTCACTACACTAATAGGGCTATTTCATACAGACATGAGATGTTCCTGCAAAGCTTACTTTGCAAAAGTCTTTCCTGTCTCTGTGGCCACGCCAGTTTTTCTGCAAAACCAGAGCTGCCCTCCTCTTCTTCACAAAAGCTTCTCTGTATGTGGATGAAGAATGACTTAGTTTAAAATATCTATATAACAACATAAACAAAACACTATGACAGTGGGGAACAAACCTGTCCTTATGGGCAAGCATAACTCTTTGGATGATAAGTGCCTTCTTATAAAGCTCTTGCTCTCTCGACATTTCTAGGTAGGAATCATGATGATCCTGTAACGGGAGAAATGAACCACACACGATGCAAGAACATTTTTGTGTGAAAAAATATATGACATTACCGTTCAAATGTTTGGGATCAATATGACTTTTTTGGGGGGGGGGTTTAATGTTATGCTCTTAATCTGTCATTTGATTCTTCAGAAATCATTCTAATATGCTGATTTTATGCATTATTGTTGAGCTGCCTAATATTTTTGTGGAAACCGTGATTTTTTTGGGATTCTTTGATGAACAGTATTTATTTGAAATTTAATTTTTTTTCAACCCCCTGGGGTTGGCAGTTGCGCCGGCGTGACCACCTTGCTTTTTTCAGTGTGAAAGAGACTCAAAATATTCAGTCAGTTTTGGTCATACAGATAAGTGTTATACGTCATTCGAAACTGTATAAGTGACCCCAAACTTTTGAACGTATATGTTTAATTTAATACTAAAAATGGCAACAATGCCTTTGGAAAGCAGATTTAACATTACAGGGATGTATACAGATATTGATGTAAACTTCTTATAATACACTACACAAATATTAAGCCTGAGATACCCTGAGAAAGATTTTGGTTTTGCCAATCTTCCAATCTTCTTCATCTTTGATCATAGCCTTGCAGATGGCCGCACAGCAGCTGGAAGCAGGCTCCTGATAAACAAATAACAGATATTTTATTTATCAAATTATGCCAACCTGGTACATTCATCATGTTTAAAGCTGAAGTGTGTAATACTTTTACTTTCTCCTCTCAGTTTAATATGCATAGACAAAATTAATAAACCATTCATAGATTGATTCCCACAAAGTGTAAACAGTTTCTAGCGTGATGCAGGCACACATTAGCACTGGCTGTGTGAAGATGGTTTTGAATTTCTGACGAGTAGCAGATGGGGGGAGTGTTTAGAGAAACTTGTTCGAAATTGGTCATTAATATTTGCGTTTTGCTGATACTTGCATGCTAGTGGTGCAGAAATTATACACTTTGCATCAACATCATACACACATTATTCTTAGCAACCAATCAAAGCCATAACTCTAAACCTATATTTAAATCAGAAGGCAATGATTGGTTGACAGGAATTAAGTTTCACGACCAGGTATGTATGCTAACACATTTAGCCTACAAAACTCATCTACATTAATCAACTATCACTTTATATTAAATAATTCACATATTTAGAGCATCAGATCTGAAAATAAACATATTGTCCCATACAGTTTTGGGGTCACAATCTACAGTCTTCAGGAGCACACGATAGCGCTGCAGGAAGTCTTTAAAGGTGTGCCGGATGGGATATCCTGACTTGCGTATTCTAATGGTCTCCAGCATTCCAGAGTAGCGAAGTTGCTGCATGCAGAGCTCTCTGTCAAAAACCTGAAAAGGAAGATAAAAGAAAAACGTGATTTGAAAAGTGTTCTGATGGCTACACAGTATAAAACATGTAACTTAAGGGATGTGAATTGATACCATGGACATCTTTTTGTCATTTGGTTTGAAGCAACGTATGAAGAAAGGCTGACAAAGAGACAGGGCCTTCATCAGAGAATCCAGAGACTGACGGAACTGGCCACTCAGAGTAGATATCTGTCGCCTCGAATCATTTACTTGCTGTGAGACACAAGAGAGAGAATTTATTGAAAAGCTGTTGTCAATGTTGAGTCAATTCTGTCAATCCGCTCTATAACTGTCCCATACACGTAATGAGCTCTTTGGCGTCATGATGATCTTGTTGGCTTTGTTAGAGTTATTGACTGAGTTTGTATTCATCTCCTTCTCAAAGATCTGCTTGAGCAACTTGTTGGAAGATTTCCGAACCAGGTCCATCATGTCCATGCTCAGGGCATCTCTGTTCTTCTCCAAAAAACCTGACAAAACACACATCTTTCAGACCAGTTACAATTTGCTTTTTAAAGTCTTTAAGTAATGAATTGTACCTTCACAGTCGTAATAAACCAGCCC
Source organism: Chanodichthys erythropterus (assembly GCF_024489055.1). Classification (NCBI taxonomy): domain Eukaryota; kingdom Metazoa; phylum Chordata; class Actinopteri; order Cypriniformes; family Xenocyprididae; genus Chanodichthys; species Chanodichthys erythropterus. The sequence goes on along the minus strand of NC_090236.1, from coordinate 25,633,148 downwards.
AGCAAAGTGCTGAATCCCAAAATGCATGCCATGTTTGCTCTTGGATGAGATGTACAGTTTGTTCCCATTGTGTTCTTGGGTCATTTTGTTTAACATTGTTGCATCTGTTCCCTGCATTGAAAAAAGGACAACATGTGGTGAGCACAGGCAAAATATTACCATGTAAACCAGACCATGTAGCTGATGAAACTCACCTTAGGGAAGTGGCTCTCCTCATCAATCAGAGCCAGTATGTTGAGAGGTTTAACGGCCAGCAGGTCCAGGGTTTTCTGGTTGTCATTGAAAGAAATGCGCTTCCATGAGATGCCTTCTTTACTATATTCATCCTGCTCCAGCTTAAAGACGTGTCTCACAAAGAACTGCTGCAGGTGCTCATTGGCATAATTAATGCACAGCTGCTCAAAACTAAATAGTGGGCAAAAGCACAGAGATATTTAAAGCATGGTTAGTGTCAAAATTTTACAACTATAAGCAAAACATACTCAAATGTAAAAAACAAATCAACCAATCTATCTATCTATATATCTATCTGTCTGTCCGTCTGTCTGCCGAAATACAATTACTCAAGTATTTTAAACCCCTGCTGAACAACCATGTTATTTTAACATTATATTTTGTAGTTTAAACTAATTATTAGTTTAGTCAACAGACACGTACCTGTTCTGAGGGAAATTCTCAAAGCCAAAAATGTCAAGCAGTCCAATGTATTTGCGCGTGTAAGAGGACTCATCAGTCTGGGGTTTGTGAATGGCGCTGTTTATTCTTGTGAACATCCAAACAAACAGCCTTCCGTACATGGCCTGTCAAGGAGTAGGACAAACATTAACTGACATGTGCAACAATAACGAGCATTTAGGAAGCCTGAATGTCTGTTGGGTACAGTTGGTACGGAAAGTATTCAGACCGTCTTAAATTTTTCACTCTTTGTTATATTGCAGCCATTTGCTAAAATCATTTAAGTTCATTTTTTTTCCCCCATTAATGTACACACAGCACCCCATATTGACAGAAATACACAGAATTGTTGACATTTTTGCAGATTTATTAAAAAAGAAAAACTGAAATATCACATGGTCCTAACTATACAGACCCTTTGCTGTGACACTCATATATTTAACTCAGGTGCTGTCCATTTCTTCTGATCATCCTTGAGATGGTTCTACACCTTCATTTGAGTCCAGCTGTGTTTGATTATACTGATTGGACTTGATTAGGAAAGCCACACACCTGTCTATATAAGACCTTACAGCTCACAGTGCATGTCAGAGCAAATGAGAATCATGAGGTCAAAGGAACTGCCTGAAGAGCTCAGAGACAGAATTGTGGCAAGGCACAGATCTGGCCAAGGTTACAAAAACATTTCTGCTGCACTTAAGGTTCCTAAGAGCACAGTGGCCTCCATAATCCTTAAATGGAAGACGTTTGTGACGACCAGAACCCTTCCTAGAGCTGGCCGTCTGGACAAACTGAGCTATTGGGGGAGAAGAGCCTTGTTGAGAGAGGTAAAGAAGATCCCAAAGATCACTGTGGCTGAGCTCCAGAGATGCAGTCGGGAGATGGGAGAAAGTTGTAGAAAGTCAACCATCACTGCAGCCCTCCACCAGTCGGGGCTTTATGGCAGAGTGGCCCGACGGAAGCCTCTCCTCAGTGCAAGACACATGAAAGCCCGCATGGAGTTTGCTAAAAAACACCTGAAGGACTCCAATATACAATAAAAAATATACAATATACAAAATGTTGGGGGCGCATGCGCAAGTGCTGACCCCAGACACTGGTGTGCTCGTGTGTTTGCTTGCTTGTTTGTTTGTTTTAAACTGTTCAAACAGTCCACGTTTTAAAAGCAATATGCTTTTTAAGATAATCGTTGTGTTCTGGATTCTAAAATGCGCTATAGACTGTGTGTCTGCGTTGGAAGATGGAGTGGATTTGGGAAATCTAAGGAACAATGGATTAATGAGGACAATGTTTTACAGCCGCGAAGATCTGTTGAGATTCCGACACAATGTTAGAACCCCACCAAAGTTCTTTCATGAACCTTCCGAAATAGTTTGTTCCATCCACACAACAAACAGAAAGAAGAAAACAAAACGGAGGGGCTCTAGAGGCGGAATCCGAAACAGACTTAAATCTCGCGGCAGTCGGTTTCCTCTTCCTACAATAACTTTAACTAATGCTCGCTCGCTTCAAAATAAAATGCTTGAACTTACAGCATTGGTGAAATACAACAGAGATTTTAAAAGAGCTAACCTGATCTGCATTACGGAGACATGGCTGACGGAGGCGATCGACAACATACACTTGGAAGGATACTCATTAATCCGTCTGGACCGCGACAGTGCCAAGTCAACTAAAACAATCGGAGGAGGACTGTGTATGTTTGTTAGTAGCAGGTGGGCGAATAATATTACGGTACGTGAAACACATTGCTCTGCTCACTATGAACTATTGACTGTGTCTTTGAGGCCATACTACTTGCCTCGCGAATTCGGACAAATAACAGTTATCTTAGTCTATGTGCCAGGACCAAACTTTGCACTTGCTGCTGAATGCATAGCTGCTAGTTACAACAGAGCGCTTTGCAATTCTGCCGATGACCCAGTCTTCTTGCTTGGAGATTTTAATAAATGCAATGTATCTACGCTGTTGCCAAATCTTGAGCAATATGTAACCTGTCCGACAAGACTGGTTAAGACTCTGGACAAATGCTTTGGTAATGTGGAAGGAGCATATGTGCCAAAGCTATATCCACCTCTGGGACGTTCGGATCACAACGTTATTCATCTGTTACCAAAATACAGGCAGCTTTTAAAGAGGATCAAGCCTGCCGTTCAGCAGGTTCAAACGTGGTCCAGGGACGAAATAGAAAAGCTAAGAGGCTGTTTTGAGTGCACTGAATGGGACTTATTTTTTAACGATGATGACTGTTGTAGTAATCATGAATTGTTGAATGATACAATAACCTGTTATGTTAATTTCTGTGTAAATTCAGTGGTTCAAACAAAGAACATTAGAGTCTATCCAAATAATAAGCCGTGGATTAACAAAGATCTGAAACATTACCTAAACATGAAGAAAATTGCCTTCTTGCAGAATGATCAGCAGAAAGTAAAAGAGTTAAACAAAGCAGTAAAACGTAAGATAAAAAAGATGCACAGAATGAATATAAAGAGAATGTTGAAGAGAAATTTAAAACGGGGAATGTAAGAGATGCATGGAAGGGTTTAAATACAATGATGGGTAGACAAAAGAAAAGAGTTCAAAAACATGAAGACCCTCATTGTCTTGCAAATAATCTTAATATTTTTTATTCACGATTTGATAATGATTTTAATGATGATGATTTGTCTGTTAGTAATGAATTAATGATGACCATGACTCAATCACAGCCTATGATTATACAGGAGAGGGAGGTTGTCACAGTGCTTCGTAAAGTTAAACCGTATAAGGCATCTGGCCCAGATGGCCTGAAGGGGAAAGTCCTGAAAGAATGTGCAGCACAACTTGGACATGTGTGGACAAGGTTATTTCAAATCTTCCTGAACAATGGTTTTGTACCATTAGCCTGGAAGAATTCCATTGTCATCCCGGTGCCGAAAATACCTAATGCTAAATCTCTCAAAGACTTTCGCCCAATCGTACTCACATCTATTCTGTGTAAATGTATGGAGCGCATAGTATGTAAGGAATTGTTATCCCAAATCGAGACATGCATAGACCCCATGCAATTTGCCTATCGGGCAAATAGGAGCACTGTGGATGCCTCTCTTACTCTTTTAAATAAGGTTCAAAATCATCTAGATAATTCAAATTCCTATGTTCGAATACTCTTCATGGATTTCTCATCCGCTTTCAATACTGTCCAACCTCATCTTCTTTTAAAGCGCCTCTATGAGTCAGGTGCTAGTAGTTGGATGATTTTATGGATTAAGGAGTTTTTAAAAGGTCGCCCTCAGCGAGTTTGTGTCAATAATGTTATGTCGGATTGCTTGGTTTTAGATACTGGGGTACCGCAGGGATGTGTACTGTCTCCAATACTTTTTTCCGTATACATAAATGAACTGAAGTGCAATGACGATAACCTTACCCTTATAAAATATGCCGATGATATGGCATTGGTTTCATGTCAGAAAGAAATGAACTGCACCTCATATTTTGAGTATATTGACAGTATTATTTGTTGGTTTGAGAGTAGTTTTTTATATCTTAATATTGAAAAGACAAAGGAGCTATGTTTGAGAAATCAGTTGAGAAGAGTAGATACCGTATCCGAATATAAACCAGTTGTTATAAAGGAAAAAACTGTAGAGCAGGTCTCGAATTTTAAATATTTGGGTACAATTATAGATGAGAAACTTAATTTTGAAAGTAATGTGGAGTACATTCATAAAAAGCACGACAACGCTTGGGTCTCCTCAGGAAACTGAGAAGCTTTAATATCGGTCAGCAGACCCTAACCATGTTATATCGATCAATGATAGAGAGTATTCTCACATATAATATTGTTTCATGGTACGGCAATCTAACATTAAAACAAAAGAACAAACTCTCACAAATAATTAATCAAGCAAATAAGATTACTGGACAAAAACAACAGCCACTTCAGTGCTTGTTCGATCATTTCATGGGTAAAATGGCAATTGCGATTTTTAAAGATAACACACATCCTCTTCACTCTGCTTTTGAATTGCTCCCATCTGGACGTAGACTAAAAATTCCCTTGGCTAGAAAAAATGTCTTTAAAAGATCTTTTTTTCCATTGGCAGTGATTATCTTGAATCGTACAGTATTTTAATTGAAATGATAGAATGGCTGTTGATATTTTTGATATTTTTAATTTTTCTTTCTTACAGTGTTTAATTATAGAATTGTGTTGTTGATGTGTGATGTGATTTCTAAGTAGTGAATGTATGTTACAGTGTCAAAGAAAAATTTCCTCTCTGTGAAAACAGACTGGACAATAAAGTTCAATCAATCAATCAATCAATCAATATGGTGAGAAATAAGATTCTCTGGTCTGATGAGACCAAAATAGAACTTTTTGGCCTTAATTATAAGTGGTATGTGTGGAGAAAACCAGGCACTGCTCATCACCTGTCCAATACAGTCACAACAGTGAAGCATGGTGGTGGTAGCATCATGCTGTGGGGGTGTTTTTCAGCTGCAGGGACAGGACGACTGGTTGCAATCAAGGGAAAGATGAATGCGGCCAAGTACAGGGATATCCTGGACGAAAACCTTCTCCAGAGTGCTCAGGACCTCAGACTGGGCCGAAGGTTTACCTTCCGACAAGACAATGACCCTAAGCACACAGCTAAAATAATGAAGGAGTGGCTTCACAACAACTCCGTGATTGTTCTTGAATGGCCCAGCCAGAGCCCTGACTTAAACTCAATTGAGCATCTCTGGAGAGACCTAAAAATGGCTGTCCACCAACGTTTACCATCCAACCTGACAGAACTGGAGAGGATCTGCATGGAGGAATGGCAGAGGATCCCCAAATCCAGGTGTGAAAAACTTGTTGCACCTTTCCCAAAAAGACTCATGGCTGTATTAGATCAAAAGGGTGCTTCTACTAAATACTGAGCAAAGGGTCTGAATACTTAGGACCATGTGATATTTCAGTTTTTCTTTTTTTATAAATCTGCAAAAATGTCAACAATTCTGTGTTTTTCTGTCAATATGGGGTGCTGTGTGTACATTAATGAGGAAAAAAAATGAACTTGTGCAAATGGCTGCAATATAACAAAGAGTGAAAAATTTAAGGGGGTCTGAATACTTTCCATACCCACTGTTTATACACCATGTTCAAAAATTTGGGGTCAGTAAGTAAAGTATTGATTTTATTCAGCAAGGACACATTAAATTAATCAAAAGTGACACCAAAGCCTTTTACATTGCTACCAAAAAATTTTTTTCAAATAATTACTGCCCTTTGTGAGCCTTGGTGAGCAAATGAGAAAAAAAATAAAAGTTTGAAAAGTATAATGTAACTAATCCTCTATGTTAAATCTCTGGGCTTTTGGATAAAAGTATGTGGCTACCTTGGCAAAAGCATCTCTGGTGTCTGTGGCCTGCTCTGAGCTGAGGGGTTTGGTGACTTTCTCTCTGTTTGTCATGAAGGAGCGATGGGTAAGACTCTTTTCAAGAACTGCATCTTCTACCTGCAAAGTGACAGAAGTGCTGTCATCAAACAAATTCAGCAGCCAAATGTTTGATTACATAAAAGATAATAGTGCGAAATCAGCATTATCTCTGAAGAAGCATTTGTCTGTACCTCCAACAACTTGGCAGAGACAGAAAAATGATTTGATGACAGAACGTCACAGCTGTCCATGTTATTTATTACAGTGCCTGAAAAAAGATTATGAGCAAATCGGTCAACTTCAATTTATGCTATAATAAACTTTTTAATGGGAAGATATTATTACATATTACTGTAATGGAAAGGTTATAGACACTAACCCTGAAAGCTGATATTGCCCATGTGGAGAATGGCAGCAAGTAATTTGAAGATTTCCCAGCAGTCCCTGTCTGTGAAAGTGAGGATCTTTAAAGCAGCACGAATCCGTCTGAATTCATCAGCATCGTCCCGACCATCACATGTCAAACAATCACCCTAGACAACCATCAGAAGAGTCAGATATTGTATTTCAAAACCTGATATAGGAATCTGAATATCAGAGCAGGAGTGAATGTAACACTCAATGGATGTAACACCAGTAATGATATGACGTAGTTATTAATTAATTGTATCTGAATCAAATTATACATTTAAATTCACAGCAATACTCCATAACTTATAGTTAAACATTTACTGAGTACATCATGAGCATAACGTGTAACAGTTATCCTCTCTTAAACTTACTAAACACGAATTGAAGCGCTCACCTCAGTTAGGTACTTGAACTGTGATGCGTTACCAAGGGAGAGAGTCTTCTTATGCTCACTTTGCATCCCAGATAGCATACAATAGAAAATGTGGTAGTTCCTTTCTTGTGGTGCCTTAAAAATTAAATAAATTCATTTCGTTTTTAGGTTTTAATTACTAAAATGCAAGACTACAGTATTTATCAAACATTAAAGATAATTTTCATAAGCAAATTCGAATCCAACGACGCACAGCTCTTGATGCTTTTTCTTTCTCATGTAGGGTGCAACTTAGTCTCACCTGATGACAGACACGAGACTTCTCCAACAGGTACTGCTCCATGCGAGCTCCCTCTATAGCACCTTGTTTATTAAAGAAGATCTCCACATATTTCCCAAATCTGCTGGAGTTATCATTGCGAATGGTTTTGGCATTCCCAAAGGCTGTAAAATATAAATAAGTGAGACAGCTTTCTATGGAAAAGACTGAAATAGTCCACCAAACAAGGATGTTCAGTGCTTACCTTCCAGAACAGGGTTGGCCTGTATGATCTGTTGCTCTATCCAGGAGTGCTGCCCACTCACAGCAGCCAGGAACTGAAGAATCAGTTTAGTGCTTTCGGTCTTTCCTGCACCAGATTCTCCACTGACACACAAAACAGAAGCGTTTATTATTCGTTCATTGTTTGCTAAGATTTTTACGGCCCTACTGATAAATAGTGTCTGATAAATTATGAAATATAAATGTGTTCAAATTCATTGACACAGAGCTGCTGTGTGATTAAACATTAAATTAGAATATGAAAGGCTAAATCTGCAATGAACTATGCTACTTTCACATTTGTTATTTTTATTTTATTGATTTATATATGATGGTGATGAAAACCCTTAAAGGGTTAGTACACCCAAAAATGAAAATAATGTCATTTATTACTCACCCTCATGTCGTTCTAGACCCCTAAGACCTTCGTTCATCTTCAGAACACAAATAGATATTTTTGTTGAAATCAGTGAGGCCTGCATAGCCAGCAATGACATTTCCTCTCTCAAGATCCATTAATGTACTAAAAACATATTTAAATCAGTTCATGTGACTACAGTGGTTCAATATTAATATTATAAAGTGATGAGAATATTTTTGGTGTGCCAAAAACACAGAATAACTACTTTTATGGTGATGGCCGATTTCAAAACAATGCTTCAGGAAGCTTCGGAGCGTTATGAATCTTTTGTGTCGAATCAGCGGTTCGGAGCTCCAAAGTCACGCGATTTCAGCAGTTTGGCAGTTTGACACACGATCCTAATCATGATTCGACACAAAGATTCATAACACTCTGAAGCAGTGTTTTGAAATCGGCCATCACTAAATAAAGTCGTTATTTTGTTTTTTTGCCGCACAAAAAATATTCTCATCGCTTTATAATATTAATAATGAATTAATATGTGTTCTGAAGATAAACAAAGGTCTTATGGGTGTGGAACGACATGAGGGTGAGGAATAAATGAAACTATTTTAATTTTTTGGTGAACTAACCCTTTAAAGCTAATAATAAACAAACATTGCAAAAACAATGGAATAGAATACAATAATTAACAATGTCATTCTACATCATTGGCTTTTTACATTCACTGTTTCTGACATTAGTGAATAGAATAGAATAGAATAGAATAGAATAGAATAGAATAGAATAGAATAGAATAGAATAGAATAGAATAATCAAAGCCATTCTACAGCATTGGGTTTGATAGCTGTATACATTCACTGTTTCTAGCATTAGCAAATAGAATAGAATATTTACATTCCACTGTTTCTAGCATTAATCCAAGTACGCAAAGAGCAGAACTCTATTTTGTACACTGACTACAACATGCACACATTTTATGATGTTATGATTTATGACTAAATGTAACAACATTCCCTTACAAAAGCAGCATACCTGAATTTATAACCATTTTATAGTTACTTCTACATTCTTACATACTGTAACGACTGTATCAATCAAACACACAACTGTAAAAGTTAATCTTCACAACCCCTAACCCAAGCAGACTCTGTGATGTCTGGTTTCCCCACTGAGAACTATCACCATTTGTTCCCTTCATACATGTCAAAGACACTTGGGAGATAGTTCCTGCTCAGAAAATTACAGGCTACAAGAGATAGACACGCAGTCCCATAGAAATGTCATCTTCCTCGACCACAACAGGGTCAAATTAACAGTTAGCAAGGTTGTCGTCATTTCTTCATTCAACGGAGAAGATATTGATTACAACTTCAGCACCATCGAGAATTTTTCCCGAGACTGCATATCTATTCAACAGCGCTAAAAGAACGCTTGAACGCTAAACAGCGATTTACTATTAAGCTGTGAACCCCTTTGTTAACAAAGGTGCTTTATAGTGAGAAACTGATGGTTCTTCCAGCTAGTTAAATGACTCTTTTTCTTAGCTCCATTCCTCTGTTATGCTACAGTTTAATTCACTTCCACTTTCTCATTTCCTGTGTATGCATGATTTGTATGTGTGTTTGTGCTACATGCTAAGAGTTACTTTTCTGTGGCCATGGAAAATATCCTTTCTGAAGAGTTAATAGACGACCAATACTGAGTGTTCGCTGGACAAAGAGATTAACTGATTGTAATATTAATTCAGCTACATGAGTTAATTCAATTAACTGATCCAAATATTTATAATTAATTATAACAAGTTATGATTAATAATTCATATTTCCCTTTTTCTGAGCTAATTTGCTACAACACTAACCATATAAAAATTATTACTTTCATAATACAGCCATTAGATTAGATTCTCAATGTTCAGAAGAAAAGAACAAATATGTACCTGATAATGCAGCACTGGTTGCGGTTATGGCGGCGCATGTTGAAGTAACAACTGTCAGCAATGGCAAAGATGTGTGGTGGGAGCTCTCCCAGCTTACGGCCATGATACATGTGCACCTGATCAGCTGTGTAGATGGGCAGCATCTGATAGGGATTCACTGCCACTAGGACAGAGCCAATATAGGTCTAAACAGCACACACAGAGAAAACAAAATACATCACACAGTGGGATCTAAACATCTGAGACCAAAGGTAAAAGATCTGAGACCTTAAAAACACAGGTGGTAAAAAGAAAACCACATGATGATGAGCCAAATTCATCACAAGTAGTTTTTCCACAAGCTTAGGTAAATACTAATATATATATATATATGAGGAGCACACAGTCGTAAAAAACACCATCATCGTGAAACACAGATGCAACATTACTGCAACATATGATGTAACATAAAACCTTAATGAACTAAACCGAAAGAAAAATCTAAGAGGAAGCAGTTAGTTATTTCAACTATAAACCATCAAATGTGAGCTATTAAACAGGTAATTCTTAAGTTTTTCATTGTAAATTATAAACTGACTTGTTCGTTTTCACTTCTAAAAACTGTACATCTAACAGTATCTTACCATAAAATTACATGAAGTATCCCATTAGCTCTGGTACAGTTTTTCAGCATATAGAGTAAGGGAACTTATTCATTTTTGTTATGACAAAGTAACATGAATCTACTCACATATATACTACCCTGTCTGTGGCGCATCATCAGATTTCTGAGTAAACCAGCTTCACTGAGGTCTCCCAGTCTGATCATGTCATCCACACCCTCCACTGAGGTGGGGTGCATAGGCTTAAGACTGGCCCTCTCCCCCTCTGAGATAAAGTGGTCCTGGGAAAACCATCACAATATTTGAGATCCATCTGATTAGACAAGTATGGATTAACTACAACACTAAAGAATGTGTTGTGATATAATATTTCATTGGCATATAGAGGAGAGTGTGGCAAGTTGTCACATTTTTACTCAAGTGAATATTTATTTAATTAATTTTCTGTATAGACACTTTTCTTAAAGTCTTGACCAAAAAACAACAACAAAAAAAAAAACCAGATAAATTGGCAAAACTAAAAAAACTTTGAGGAAACAGAAATCCCAGCCCAGCTTTAGGGTAAATTTAAGTTTGTCTAAATTAAAAGAAACTTCATAAAGTTCATAAAGCTCAAAATAATGAAACAATTCAGATTGCTTAAAATGTGTCAGTTTTGTGAACTCAAAAGAAAAAACAAGTTTTAAACACTTATAAAAGTTCATTTGATTAAACTAATTAGTTTAATTTGAGTTCACCCTACTCAAACCAATTAATTTTGAGCATTAGGGTTTACAGAACGGATATTACACATTTTATGAAGTTGTTATCACAATGAAACTGCCATTAAACAGCCTATTATGGGTTTTTAGTTGTTAAAAAAAACTAACATTATGATTAATATTTATTATTATTCATTTAATTTATTCCATACATGTTGCTTCACAATTACAAAACTGTAAAAATAGTAAAATGAGAAACAAGACTACATACAATAACAAGCCTTTTAAGTGTAAAAGTTACTGCATGATATGCAAAATGCAATCAAAAAACAGAAAAAAATATCTGCACTACTAAAGATTCTCCCAATTCCAATGACAGTTTGAGAAAATGGTTTTACAGCTGAGGTTTAATAATCGCCATGGACTAATTGAAAAATGTAGGCTATAACATTTAAAACACAAGTGACAATTTGATCCACACGACATTTATGAGAAATACACTTGTTTTGAGAACACACATTAGCAAAAATATGAGTATAGTGTAATTTTAGATGGAGGACAGAATTCACAAAAAAATACATATTTACTTAATTTAAGTATTTCAAAACCAGCACACAAACCCACTGCTATATAAAGCCTCTGTGAGAACTAGCCCGGTCTCTCCTACTGTATAAGTCATCTTATGAGTCATCATTTTTACCTTCCCTTCATCATCAACCAGGCAATACCGTCCACTCTCTGAGATCTTCACACACCCTCCAATAGGAACCCCAATACTGGAGTCAATCCAGAAGTGGTCCCCCTAGATTCAGATTCACATTAACTACATTTTAATACCAAACACTGCCCACAACCAACTTAAAGCCTTGAAAATGTAATTCAATGAATTGTTCACATCAATACAAATGTATTGCTTCTGTAAAATAAAGTAAAATAAAAAACATCACTGTGACAAATAAAATGAGAAACAAATAAATTAATTAATTAAGAGTCATAAAATGAATTACCTTTTTTAACATCACCATTTGGACAATCCTTTTTGTATCACAGGCATCTAACTAAAATGAAAAACCAAAAAAGGCACTTAAATAAATATATTAACCGGCTGGAAATGTAACCCTCATCGAAGCATATACAGCTAAAAACTATGACTTGTATGAATGGCAATCTTGTTTGTAACCGGAGATAACACACCCTTACTGACCAGTTCCAAGAAGGAATTAAAAATCATACGTGGCCAAAAATACTTTTTGCATCCGCTTGTGTGACAGCAACAAGGAAGTGTCCCTAGTTTTCATCTCTTTATGGCCCCTAGACTTTGCTCCATCGTGTGCTGATTTTCACCATCAACCACTGAGGGCTGGGAATGGACGTCACCACCAGTCTGAGAGATTCATTCTTTAAGTTTCCAATGTGCTGAACTGCAAACAAAGTAAACAGCAAATCACTAGTTAGACAAGGACTTCAAAACCAAGAGATTCTTAGTGGTTTGAGACATTTACATGTGAAATTTGAAATCTTATCAAAAAAAAATCCCCTATCTTTTAACCACGCACCACATGTGCCTTTTGGACTTTTCACGCAAGGGGAAGATGGTACCAGAGGACATCTTTATTATTTGAGTCAGAGCGGCTGTTAAGCAGTAAAATTGTGAGATTCTAGAGTATACATTCATTTACATAGTCTCAGTGAACAGATACTGGACTGTAATGTAATTGCTTGGACGTCATATAAGCAGTTGTTTTCATAGTGACTGTGATGTTGCATGCATAGATTATGGAGCAGCCAGCAGGTTTCAAAGTGCACACTTAAGGATAACACAAATGCTCCTTCGTTTCCTGGAGGTTGATCGTAAAGGGCTCAGCATAAAAAAGCTTCAGTATTGTAGCTGTCACTTAGATAAGAGTAATTAATTATTATGTTTGAGGAATAAGGACAGCAAAGTGTTAAGTTCTGTGTTATTTAGTCTCCATGGAGATAAGACAGCTGGTTGACCCTAGAAAACAATAAATTACTTAAGAAAGGAGGGATCAATTATTTAAGCGCATAGAAACTCTGAACACACCCTACAAACCGATAACCATTACTTATCTAAAAGCCCCTATGACAAACAGACAATGATCTTGATTTGGACAGTGGCTTCATTATATAAACAATAATACAAAAAAAAAGGTTTGTATAGTCAGAAAGGGAAAAATAACAATAAACAATAAGCAGCACCCGATTTTCAGTTTTTCAGAAAAAAACAAAAACAAAAAAAACCATAGAACCTATAAAGGGCTACTTGTTTTAATGAATTAAATATTACCAATTTAATATGGGTTAAAACTACATAGCCTCGTTTAAAAGTTTGGGGTCCGAATTAATACTTTTATTAAGAAAGGACACATTAAACTGATCAAAATGTATCATGGTTTTCAGCACAACTGATTTCAACACTGATAATAATAAATGTTCCTAGAGCAGCAAATCAGCATAATAGAATGATTTCTGATGGATCATGTGACACTGAAGACTGGAGTAATGATGCTGAAAATTCAGCTTTGACACCACAGGAATAAATAATATTTTAAAACATAATCAAATAGAAGAGAGTTATTTTAAATTCACAATATTACTGTTTTTCTGTGTGTATGATAAGTGCATAAAGTAAAATCAGTATTTTAATTTATTTTCAAAAGTAAAATCTGCTGATTTGAATATTTATTTATTTTAGGGAAACTGATAGATTTTAAAGGATTCACCCAAAAATAAAAATTCTGTCATTAATTACTTACCTTCATATTGTTCTAAATCCTTAAAAACTTCAAGTTCATCTTCAGAACACAAATTAAGATATTTTTTTGTCCGAGAGCTTTCTGACCCCCAATAGACGTAATTACTAGAGCTGGATATTGACACAATTTTCACAATTCGATTCGATTACTATTCACATGCTTTCGATTCGATTATTTTGGATGTAGCATTTCAGTTACGGTAAGCTACATGGCAAATTTTCTAGAGGAAACAAATCTCTCAACTAATGCTGTAAACATATAGGCCTAAGTCAGTTGGTAGGCCTACTACTATAATAATATTGAAGGTTAAATTAACTTATATATATATATATATAAACACTTAAATTACACTCAATTATGTTTTTATTATAAATAAAGTTTAGAATTACATAATCATATTTCTACTCCAATTCGTTTTTTTTAAATATAAACATTTAAATCGCGGCTGTCATAACTGATTTATTCAAACATGCATTATTGAAGAACATTAAAAATTATAATGAATATGTAACGTGCATAGCTATATTTATCAGAAGCTTTCTAGAGTTTCTAGCTGACTAATGAGTTTATGGTCACTGAATATATTTTTCTGAGGTAAATGTGACGTTACGTGAAATTGTTTACAAGCTGTTTTATTGACATCTTTCCGAGGTTGAAACACTGAGCTAATACACGAGACATGATACGGATTTCAGTAAGTTTTACTGTAGGCCTATATTTTAACATACCTTCAGATGTTTAGTCACGTTTATTTCCCGCTGTAACTGGTATTAAACTAAAGCGGAGGAGAGAATGTGTCATGTCACATTAAACAGCGCCAAAACGGTATTTATTTTTTGAATCTCATAAGATGGACGTCATTTGAAATCTGAGACTTTGCTTCATATAAAAAGTAACAAAGCACAAAGATTATTGCTATTTATTGGATGGGAGGCCCTACATATTCTGCTCATTCATCAACTGAAAACAGACTAAGGATTCTTGGGATTTAAGAATCGATATCGGTTCGTAAAAATGAGAATAGATTAAAATCGAGAAATCAATATTTTTTTACCCAGCCCTAGTGATTAACACTTCAATAAAGACATTGCTAAAATAGTCCACGTGACTGCAGTGGTTCAACCTTCATGTTATGAAGCGATGAGAAAACATTGTGCACAAAAAAATAAAATAAAAAAAAATAATAATGACTTCATTAAATTTCTTCTTTTCCGTGTCAGCCTCTGACACTGTTCACTTTGTTAACACAGTGCAGTGCTTCCGGGTTACACGTCAGAATGTCAGCTCAGCATCACATTTATGCATCGTGGTGCTTACGTGAACAACATCGGAGACTGACATGGAAGAGAAGAAAATAAATAAAGTTGTTATTTTGGTTTTTTTTTTTTGTTTGTTTTTTTTGCGCACGAAAAAACCCTACAGTGAATGGAAGTCTAAATACAGTGGTAAAACCATGGTTTTGTGTAACCAGTAGCTTGATTTGGGGGGAGGGAATACACTAATATCTAGGTTTAGATTTCTGAGAGTTAAATAAGACTTAAAAAAAAAAACCAAACATCTGCAGATACATGTACAAAGTATCTTTACTTCAGCAGTGAAGTGCAACATGAAATGCCATTCATAATGAAACTGAGTGATCAAACAGTATACAACGCTTTATCTTTGCCACGAATGACACTGCTTCAAGCAACTTAACTGGAAAAATAAACATAATATTGTTCAATTAAGAAGAAAAAAAAATTGGAAGAGGGCTTATTTTTTTATATTTATATATACACTTAGGTTTAACTTACATACAAATATCTCTGAATTCTGAGTGACATCTCATATCTGAACATGATTCTCACCACCCTTAATGCATGAATGAAATCACACCCGACCAAAGAGCAAACCCAGAGAGCCATAGCTGGTGCAACGCTTGCAAGACTGATGATACATGAAACAATCCTCACAAATCGACAGACAATGACATGAGAATGCAATATGAGTCAGACATTCAGACTCTGTTTAACCTTCGCAGAAAAACTGCTTCCATCACAACAAAACCATGTTTTATGAGGCACACAGAAAGGCACAATACTCCATTTCACCAAAGCACCTTTAACGTTTCCCACAAATCATATGTGGTAAAATACTCCAGTCTTTTTTCCTTTAAGACAGCGAGGATGGTGTTGTTATGGCTTCTCAATTCTTATTGTTTCAAGTGCTACAATACAAAAATGGAAACCTTTTGGTATGAAGGGCCATTACGAAATACTGCCATCTGGTGTTTAATACAGTACAGACAACTGTCAATACCAGGCCATCATCGTTCAAGGCACCCTAATGATAAAGTGGTGAATATAATCTATGGACTTGAAGACAAACAGCATTGCTTGTACTGATATCTGCTAATGTATAACTTAAAAATGGAGTCTTCAACATCCAATAACTTCCCCAAAAGATCTCTTTGTGACCGAGTTGTCTTGTTTAAAATAAAACATTTAGACATTCATATTTCAGTGAAGATACAGTTAAAGATGCATGTTGTGGTTAATTTAACATTGTCGTTTCCTAGAGCTTCTATGTGTGCTGGGAGAGGAAGGGCTTGCCAGATAAAGACGTCTTGCCATCAGATCAGGACTCAAAGTGAATCTCTTCTGGTAGAGACAGAGTGAGGCAGGGCAGTGCGCCTGCATGCTAGAGGTCATGGAGCAGGAGGTTCTGTGGTCATGCTGAACCCTGTCCCACATCAGGTAGGTGTGGCCCAGTCCATGTATCTCACGCTCTGTCCTTACGCTTCAGCTTATTTAGCTTCTTAGTGCTGCTGTTCTTGTTGAGCAGCTTCATGACACGCTCCTTGTGATCCAGCACCTTTAACATGGAATCACGGGCTTCCGTGATCTGGTCCATCACCAGCTTGCAGCGCTGCATGTTGCCCTATGCGGTGAAACAGTATTATGATTAACATCAATTGTGTAACTACCACTCCAAAGTTTGGGGTCAGTAAGATGTTTTGTTTTTTGAAAGACTTACAAGATTTCTATTTCAAATAAATGATTTTGTACTTTCTATTCATCAATCCTGGAAAAAAAATATAATGAAGGATCACGTGACACTGAATACTGACAAAATTCAGCTTTGCATCACAGCAATAAATTACATTTTAAATGTATTAAAATAGAACATTTTAAATTGTAATAATATTTCACAATAGTACTGCTTTTACTGCATTTATTTTATCTGGTGAGCATGAGAGACTTACTGACCCCAAACTTTTAAAAACATTTTTAAAATTGCCTAATTTTTAGTTTGCCTGATTGACTAAATAAATCAGTACAGAAAACGGGGGTCTGAAGAAACATTTTTTTTACATTTTAAATGCAGATATTCTGGTTCATGTTCTGACAGATAACCAATAAATGGTGGATATTAAAAGAACATTTAAATTATTTTAAATGCAACAAGAAAATTTAAGCATCACACCATAACAGAGTATGAAAAATGTATATTCATTTTGAGATTCGCTAGTAATATAAATGTAAAAATAGAGAAAATGAGCATGTAATAGTGAAGACTTCGATACCAAGTTGGTACTGAAATTTTAAAAATGTGACACTTTGAGCGCTGTTCAAGAGATTCATAAACACCTCTGATTGGCTTTTGTGTTCAAGCGCTCAACATATATGTCTGTAATTGGTTACAATGATCAATGCACAGGAGTGTTTGTACACCGTAACAGAGTACACCGTATTTTGTCATGGGAAATAGTCACCCCAGTTTGGCTTTCTACTTCTTTAGATAACTGCAGTGAACTTGCATCTTCAACCCTCCTCATCAGAAGACGCTCCTGTCGAGGTGTTAACTTCCCTGGACGTCTCTGTGAGATGGTTGCAGTTTCATCTTTTTAAAATTTTTGTGCCACTTTTGCTATAGTATTCTGACTTATAAGTAAAGCTTTGCTGATCTTCTTGTAGCGTCCACCTTTCTGGTATAAAGAAATTATTTTCTTTCTCATGTCTTGTGACATTTCTCTTCCATGTGGTGCCATTGCTGACAGCATGAAATGGGAAGGGGTTTTAACACCCTTTTATACTCATCTGTCTGCTGGACACCTGTGTAATGAATAATTAGACTCACCTGTGGTTGAATTCTTGTTAAATTAGACATTTGTAGTCTAAAATTTAGCTTTGCTCCAGAGACTTTCAGTGTAGTGTACTAATTTTTGCATCACACTAATTTGAGTAAAACTGAAAAATTTGTTCTCCAAGTTTTATTAACAACCTTTCTTTCATGTTATAAGTTAAACAGATGTTATATAAAACTTAGTCTTGTCAACATTTTGGAAATTGTTTTTGTGTTCAGTGAGATTAAAATTTAACTTTTCAAAGGGGGTGTACTCATTTACACTGAGCACTGTATCTGATGAGCACGTGAACACAATGGATAATCAGAGGCGTTTTTGAATTCACTCAACAGCGCTCAAAGTCACATTTTTAAAATTTCAGTATCGACATTTGACAAAACTAGCATGTAATATCCAATTAATTAAAATAACTACATAGCTCTAATATCAGATAACTGACATGGTACCAATATATTGTGCATATACTGATAGATCTCCAGAAGAAGATTTAAAGGAACACTCCACTTTTTTTGAAAATAGGCTCATTTTCCAACTCCCCTAGAGTTAAACAGTTGAGTTTTACCGTTTTCGAATCCATTCAGCCGATCTCCGGTTCTGGCGGTACCACTTTTAGCATAGCTTAGCATAGTTCATTGAATCTGATTAGACCGTTAGCATCGCGCTTAAAAATGACCAAAGAGTTTTGATATTTTTCCTATTTAAAACTTGACTCTTCTGTAGTTAAATCGTGTACTGAGACCGACGGAAAATAAAAAGTTGTGATTTTCTAGGCTGATATGGCTAGGAACTATACTCTCATTCAGGCGTAATAATCAAGGAACTTTGCTGCCGTTCCATGGCTGCAGCAGTGCAATGATATTACGCAGCACCCGTGAGCCCCTGCTTGCACAGGGAACGTGCCTTGCAACCATGGAGACGTTTGTGAGAGACGCTGCGTAATATCATTGCACTGCTGCAGCCATGATACGGCAGCAAAGTTCCTTGATTATTACGCCTGAATGAGAGTATAGTTCCTAGCCATATCAGCCTAGAAAATCGCAACTTTTCATTTTCCGCCGGTCTTAGTACACGATGTAACTACAGAAGAGTTTTAAATAGGAAAAATATCAAAACTCTTTGGTCATTTTTAAGCGTAATGCTAACTGTCTAATCAGATTCAATGAACTATGCTAAGTTATGCTAAAAGTGGTACCGCCAGAACCAGAGATCGGCTGAATGGATTCGAAAACGGTAAAACTCAACTTTTTAACTCTAGGGGAGTTGGAAAATGAGCCTATTTTCAAAAAAAGTGGAGTGTTCCTTTAAGCAAGTAAAAGTTTTAATCTTGCTGATAGCCCATTTGAAAGTGATCATGTGTTGTTAAAAGTGATCAGTGGCTCTTACCTGTATGAGCTCATTTATACGGTGAAGATCATCATCGGCTCCGGCCTTTTTCTTCGGGATGAGGCCTTCCTGGAGAGTCGTCAGACGACTATAGACATCATGCTCCAGATTAGTCTGCAGGCAAACATTTGTTTTGAAGCTTGATGTATGACTGTTATGACTGAATCAAAGCCGGTTACTGGTAAAGAGAAAGTTTTACCAGCTGCATGAGCTGAGCTGCACAGAGGTGAATTTTCCAGCCCTGGGCTCTGCACACCACGCCCTTCTGATTGGCCACATCCTGCAGGGTTCCCTTCTTGTCCTCTGATTGGATAACACATGCTGGTATTAATTAATGATTGATGACAGACTATATTTATCGTATTAATGCAAAATGGACAATAAGATACTGTGTGATTAGCCTAGACAGACCCTTGACACGGATGTCACTGTATCTCTGAAAGTGATGATACGCCGCCTTCCAGGGGTTACGGTAGTGCCGCAGCAGAGTGATTGGAGGCCGGACTCGGGTAGGAACATGCCGAACTCCCTCTTCATCTGCAGTG
The DNA here is from genome assembly GCF_024489055.1 of Chanodichthys erythropterus. Classification (NCBI taxonomy): domain Eukaryota; kingdom Metazoa; phylum Chordata; class Actinopteri; order Cypriniformes; family Xenocyprididae; genus Chanodichthys; species Chanodichthys erythropterus. Next base: position 25,613,306 of record NC_090236.1, on the reverse strand, counting down.
AAACACAAATCATTACACAGCTTTTGATAAGTCAAAACTACAGCTAGTCCCACAATCGCTGCCATCAGAGGAAGTGTCGGTACTAGTCATCTCCAGAACAACTTGTGAACTACAAAGAGGATTCTGTTCTTTATCTCTACGTGGATTTATCTTATTCCAGCATTTATCTTATTACATTTGGCCTCAGTTCAATTATGTTACGACACCATCGCTGTTGTCATTTCATAATGTACTATTTAGAACAAAGGTTGGCGGACTTTCACAGGTAGAAGGCAGTAAGGAGTCTTAAAATGTTCCACAGAGAAAGAAGTGATTTTTTTTTTCCAGACAACAATCTAAAAATTTTACTAAAACACTGCTGAAATTATCAAAACAATGGCACTGACATATTTTAAGATAAGTCAGTGCAAGTTGCTTTAAGTTAAAACAGCTCAGAAATGTATTTTAGTCTGGGACTATTGTATTGTGCATTTTAGTGTGCCACTATTTTCATGGCAATCTTCTTCCAACTAGCAGTAGCCTTCTGCAATGCAGATTACTACAATAATTTAACTTAAATTATTAAATCGTTATTTTATCATTTTATTTATTTAAATTATAAAACATTTTATAAAACAATTATAAATACATTTATAAAGATGTGAAATAATATGCAAAATATCATGCTAGTATTTGCAGTTCTCCTCTGGCCCCCTGATTGATTAGTTGGGGACACTTCATTGATTTCAGTGCACTGACACTATTGGATGAGAAGTGCTGGATGATGACAACAGCGGCTTTACAGATGAACTGAACACAGTTATTGAACCGAACTGAATCAACACTGAACTGACTTAAATTGAATAATCACTGTTTTTTATTGTCTTCTTAGAGCTGCATTACAGCAGAATTGAATGCTGTTTGCATCTCTGAATCATTTTCCCATTTATCCCTGTAAAGCTGCTTTGAAACTATCTGTATTGTATAAAGTGCTATATAAATAAAAGTGACTTGACTAGTGAATTTAATTTATGCCAATTCTAATAAAAAAAAAAAAATAAAACATTGTCCTATTAAGTGAAAACCCAGATTATCAGTATGTTGTTGAGTTATGTTGATTCTGACAGTATAAAACTTAAAAAAAAAAAAAAAAAAAAACTATAAAATGAAATTTTACACTTACACGTCCTAATTGAAATAAGGCTTAATCCTGGCTTAGCCTAAGCCAGTGCCTTTAGCAAAACATTTACACAATGCATCCCATAACCTTGTACTCCAGTTATATCAGATCAGATGCACGATGATCTTTGCTTGAAATGTTATGAACAGCAGCTATACTAATTATTTTCCATTTGCTTTTCTGTTTTATCTCGGGATGCCCATACAGAGGTAACTAGAGACAATGACTGCTCCAGTTTAGATCCAGCCTCTTACAAAGACTTGACAGATGACCAAACACCTGTGAGAGATGGCTCCAACTCTTCAGACTTCAGATGATGTCACCTCTGAATCCACATGCACTACTGCCAAATTTTCTATATATTGTAATCATTATGTTCAGAACTTGTCATAATTACTTTAATGAGCTTATTGTTTCTGCTTAAACTTAATACATGTTAGCTAACTGCATGATTTATATTATCTTAGAACTGTACGCTTCTGAAATACGGACATTACTTGGACAGTAACCTACAGTAAAGACACATGCATTTCTGTAAAGCTGCTTTGAAACGATATGCATTCATAGTAATAAATGTGAATTGAATTAAATTGAAAACTCTCAGATTATCGAACCTCAGATTCAAGAACCTTTCTAGATCTTGGTAAATCATCTTCATTTTCAAAAAAGAAACCGCTAGCTTACCTATGTATTCTTTAGGAGGGGATTTGCGTTTCTCTGCACGTAGGCTGAGGGGTTTGGGTGGGAATTTCTCTTCATCTGTGCTGTTGGTTTCCATCATCTCACTCTCCTCAGTGGAGATAATGTGCTGTTGCTTGCGGGGTTTCTTTCTGGGTGAGGCTCCTAGGGTGACATCTGTAGCAGGGACTGCCAACATCTGTGCACCGCTGTTTGGACCTGATGCCACTGAGAGGGTTTGAGGTGAAAGAAACTGCTTCATCAGTTAAACTGTTAAATCAGTTGAATCTGGCTCCTGATGTGTGTCTCTAAAGTATCACATCATTATCTTTTCAGTATTTCAGTTTATAAACAATGTAGCACACAATGAGAAGAGTATACAAAATACTCATTGAATAAATTAATCTCAGTCAAATATAAGCGGTTTAATTTTCAGGCTAATATATAGGTTGACTACTAGTGTAAAACCGTTTTTGTATAAAGATCTCACCTGGTTTTGTACTATCCATAGGCTCCGCCTCTTGCTTAATATTCATCTCTGGGAGGGTGGAGCTGATGGCACATGCTGAAGTGGTGCTGGCTGCTGGCTGAGTAGGCGGGGCCACCACATTAGCCATGGAGGGGATTGGCGGGGTGACTGCCATGGCAGCGGGTATGGCTGAGAGAGCAGGAGAGGGTTGGGAGGGAGGCGTGGCTGACGTCATTAGGGAGGGGAGAGGTTGAGAGGCCAGCTGGGAGGGAGGTGGTCCCACATGTTGTGGTTGCTGTTCATTTCCTTGGCTAGGAATAGCTTCTATTGCCGCAGCTACTGATGGAGCGAGGCTCATGTGGATGTCAGGTTTGTGCTTCACTCTGCCAAAGGGTTTGGAGATAAAGAGTTAGATAACAGCTCTTTTGGCATTAAAAAACTACTGTCAGGATTTACTAAAGACACGCAGTGCAAAATTAGCACTGAAAAGGCGTGGACAGTTGTTTTTTCAGCCGACCTCATTGCATATGTATTTTTAGGAGTTTCCCTTTTAGATGCAAAATTTATGGGAGGAGTGTATTTAAATGAATCACGCAACGTGATTTACTAATCTCTGCTCTCGTCAATTTACTGGTATTTGCACCATTATTTAACACCCCAAAAAAAGCATGTCTTAGCCCATTTTGCAACATGGCTGCATGGCACAGAGAGCGCGTGGCAGAAGGAAGAAACTATTTTCCACGCATATTAATTTCTTCGGAATGCCAGAGGAAGACGATATCCAAGCATATACACACACAGGCCAACATGGCTTGCTAAATGATATTAGGCCTATATATGTGTACATGTTTGTCAGATTATATGTAACAAGTGGCACCTGTGTCAACCCGCACCTTATGAGAGCATCAGCTCTGCTTATTTGTGACCCAACGCTAATTTGCGCTGCTCTTGTTAGATTGTGTTGGTCATTATGTAAATGATTTGACTGCATCTGTGTTCTTTAATTTTCGCATCAGCATTAGATTGCGCACAAAACTTGCCACTCCCATCGGCGCATTTGTGGAATTGCGCTCTTACGCCAATTTGCCCCGTTTAGTAAATCTGGCCCTTAGTGTTTATAAAGCTGAGCTGCAATTGAAAACCAAGTGATATTTAAAAGACTAGGATGAAGGTGTTGAAAGGTTAAATCCCCCAAAAATGAAATTTCTGTTATTAATTACCCACCCTCATGTCGTTGCAAACCCTAATCACCTTCGTTATTCTTCGAAACACAAATTAAGATATTTTTGATAAAATCCAAGAGGTTTTTTTTTTTAAAAAGGTTGAGAATTTCAAGGTCCAGAAAAGTAGTAAAAATAGTTAAAATAGTCAACGTGACTACAGTGGTTCAACCTTAATATTATGAAGCAACGAAGCAACCATTTGTGCAAAAACAAAACAAAAATTAACTTTATTCAACAAATTCATCTCTCCCCTGTCATTCTCCTACGCAGTTTACGTTGCAGCGCTCTTGGATTTCATCAAAATATCTTCATTTGTGTTCTGAAGACTAATGAAGGTCTTGCAGGTTTGGAACGACATAAGGGTGAGCAATTAATGACAAATTTCATTTTTGGGTGAACTAACCCTTTAAATAAACCTAAAGATCTCAAAATCAATTTGAATACTTCATACCCTGCAGGACGAGGTGATCCTGACGCACTCCTGATGTGTCCATCAATTCTGGGGGCTGTGGAGTCACTGAGCTGACCTGGGATCAGGTTCTTCCTAACAGCAGCACTTCAGTAAATCAAAAGAGATGGATTAATCTTGAGAATGTCAATCATTTTTTTCAAAAGTAATGTTAAACTACTAAAACATAGAACAAAAACTTTTTACAGGAGATTCAACATTGTTATTGTTAAAACTAAAATAGTTTTAACACTGACTCTCAAGAACAGGTGTTGGTCGTATTTCTCACTAAATTCAGAAAGAAAAAATATATCAAGTAAAGAAAATAAGGCCTATTTTAGAACCAAAATTTAGCAAAAATAAATATAATTTTTTTCTTAATGATAATTAATAAGCAATTAACCACAGCCTTCTGTAAGGCTTCTGTGAGTGACAAGATTTAATTTAAGTAAATTCGTAAAGTTGCACTTGGAATCATGACAGTAGTAATTTATTTACTTATATTATAATTAATTTATTGTTTCATTTGTTTATCATTTTATAAATCATAGTGTCTGCACAAGATGATATTCATTATTGCATTACAGTAATGAAAACTTTTTTATTAGAATCAAACTTAATTTTTGTTTGTAATTTTGAGGTGAAATATGATCAGGACATCTCATAGTGAGATTTACACTTGAGCAATACTGCAAAGAACATGAAAAAAATGGGTTTATCATGTTTACCCTTCATTGGCAGGTTTCTTGCGCAGAATGCTGGGTCGAGGGGACGTCACAAGGGATGGGGTTCCAGCGTTGGCACTCTGATTGTGCGTCTGGGCCACAGTGGTAGCAGGCTGACTGTTGTTGAACGCATTGCTAATAGAGTTAGCCACTAGAGTCGAACCATCAGCCAGTACAACTGAAGAAAAACACAACACCTTCATCAGTACAAATGTTTGACTTTAAGAAAGGTTTGTTTGCAGCGGTTTGGTATGAACACATGCAGAGAACTAAAGGTGGACCCTAATGTAAGATTCAGAGCTGATCTAAGGCTCCTCACCTGAAGCTTTAGACTCTGTTGGGGCTTGTTGTTGGTTGACTGGTGTAGGCTGAATGCTTGTGGTGGTGATCTGGGCAGACGTATGGAGGCCCTGGGCTGGGATGGGTGTGGGCTGGATGCCCTGCGCTGCCATGGCAGCCGGCTGGATGTTCTGAGTGTTGATCTGGGTAATGCGGTCCACCGTCATCAGCTGCATAGAGTTCAGATGAACTGCAGATGCAACTCCTACACTGGCTTGGGCAGGCATGGCTGCACTGGGTGCCTGAGCAGTAACTGTTTCCACACGAAAAACAAATGTTAATAACCAAAAGCCAAAATTAATTAGTGCCTACCAATTTTAATTATGTTTCCTGTGCAGGAAAGTAATTTAGCTTTATCTAACATTAATTTAAGCACCACATGGTACCTGGATAAGGGCGTATGGATGACACAGAGCTGGTGATGGGGGTGTAAGTGTGGGTCAGCGGATATGGTGCTGATGGGTAGGTAGGCAGGAAGTATTGAAACTGGACTGGAACAGATTGTCTGTGGGGAGCCATAAAATACCATTTTAAAAGCAGGGCAAACAGAATGAACCTGATCTGGAAATTGCCAGATCGAGCCCAAAAGCACACTTCAAATGTAAAGTGGGTGAAAAGAGCATAAATTCTTCATTATATTGATATATACCTGTTGTCAGTGCGGTTCTCCATGGTGATGGGGTTGGGAGAGGAACGATGACCAGAGATAGGGATGAGGTTGCCCCTTTCTCCAGTGTATTCAGACTGGATACGTGGTGATATGTGTGTGTTGGGCTGTGGAACCACTTTAGCTAAAAGTGACAGAGGGGGCAAAATGAACAGATAATTCCTCCAGGTACAACTTTAACCATTATACAAGAAAAATCTTTCTGGAAATCTGCTAGTAAAAACAATGCAAACAATTGTAAAGGCATTATAGTTAAGATGCTGTGCCATCTAGTTGGGATGTAGGCAATTGGTAACATCACTATAATAATTAGTTCCCTCAATTTACTAAATTGTGCGCACTATATAATAATTCGTTCCTTGGTTAAATCAAAACTAGGGAATTAATTATTATATTGTGGGCATGATTTACAATTTTTTTTTCCTGCATGTCATGTGCGGGGCTCTGTATGCTATACTTCTCCACACTATTGAAGTCAACTGAACTTGTGACCTTGTACCTCCAGTAGGTGGCAGCACACGACAGTGAACATAATCATGACATGCAAAAGTTACATTTGCTTTCACACTAAAGTTATTATATAGGAAAAAAGGGCATAACAGGGCAAAAAAAAAAAAAAAAAAGATTAGAAAGGGCTACGTTTTAATATACATTTTCCTACATCTTTAGAAGCAGTAAAACTATGACTGTAAAACTAACCTTGTAGCACAGGGTGAAGTCAGTATGTACATTAATGATGATTTAGGACAAAAATAATGTAATTTAATAGAAAAATATGTTAGTGGCTCTCTGTGGTGAGGCAGGATTTTGAACCACCTCCTGAGTCGTAGCTGGGCGCCATGGACAGATGCAGAGTGGCACCGCCAGCGTGCTCATAGAAAACAATTTGTTCGAATTTGTTGCTTGTCATCTGGAATGCGACCCCCTTTACATTATGAGACAATATATACCTATATTTCTGTGGTAATAGAAATAAAAACAATCCTAGAGCAGATAAGCTAAAGGTATCTTACCAACAGGGATGGTGGATGTGGTCACTGCTGTGGCATGAGAGGAGTGGGAGGCCACCGTCATAGTGACAATGTTGCCACTTGATAATTGAGTGTGGGGGGTGGAGCCTTTAAAAAAGGTGTTAAAATAACTTATCAGATACTTAGTACTCTAATATATCTGTAAACATATGTGCATAGATGCTTCTGAATCACAGGTGTGTAGAGTAGATTTATCACCTGTTGTAGTGGGTGATGGTGCAGTATTGGTGGCCTGAATTGGAGCCACTGTTGCGGCAGCAACAGGTGTCACAGTGCTGAAAATGGGCTTCTAAGGGAGGAAAAAAAAGGGGTGTGATTTTCCTTATGCTTCGTATTTAAAAAAATATATATTTCCAAAATATTCTGGGGCAGAATGATTTCAACCTGTGCAACAGAGTGCGGAAGTGCTTTCTGAGCAGCAATGGCAGGGTGGGAGGGCAGGGTGATCCGCGTGGGCGTGTCACGTGAGGGTGGAGGGCGTTGAATACTCAAGGTCGCTTGGGGTGGGTGGATTGTCACCGCAGAACGACTAGAATACAAAAAGACAAAATAATTTTCTACAGTTCAACTGCTATAAATTCAGTACATGTGTTTTATTTAAACTGGATGCATCTTACCCGTGTACCATTTCTCCAGAGTGGGCAGCCACTGTGGTGATGACCGGAGACTGAGGTCTGGTGGCAGTCACTGGAGCCACTACTGTAGGCAGCACTGCCGTAGAGGTAGTGACTATAGGCCTAGACTGTAACACAGATATGCATGAAATGCATCAGGCTTTGTAAACTCATCTGTGTTTAATATATACATCCCAAAATGAATGCCTAAAATGATCACAGATGTATTAACCTGAATTGGTTGATGGATAATGTGCTGGACTGTAGGCTGTCCCGTGGCGGAGCTTGGACCGGCCGCTGGTCTCAGCACTGTGGTTCCTTTGGAGCTTGACATCACAGCAGCGGCAGCCGCTCCTGTGAGAACAAAACAAAATCAGTTAGAGTACCAAAACAAAATTGTTTGATTTGAGAAGCAGCATATATCTACAAATTAACCTCTGGGTAAATGGGAGGTGAAAGGATGCTGAGGAGCAGTGGAGGATCCGATCTGCAGTGCAGGGGCTCCACTACGGATGATCTGCACGTTCGTCATTAGATGATGCAGGTTACCAGCGTGACCCTTATTGTGACAAAAAAAACAAAAACAAAAAAACAATAATCAAATAATTTTTTCTACCATTCTAATCTAAAATAACTAGTGTCCAACAAAATATTAAATAAATTATTAGATCACTATTATTCACTGAGTAAAATAATGTATATTAATAATTCATATTTATTATTTAATCTAAAAGCTGTTAATTAAAAAAAAAAAAAAAAAAATCACAATTACAAAAAACTGCAATAATTTTTTTAATATATATATATATATATATATATATATATATATATATATATATATATATATATATATATATATATATATATATATATATATATATATATATTTTATACACACACACACGAGAAACCAAATAACTTCTAATGCAGCAAAACTGATTTTTATTTATATTTATATCTAAAACTATTACCAACCTGCTGACCACTGATGGTTGCCACAGGAATACCAGAAGCCTGTGTAGACTCCATGGTAGCGGTGATATGACCAGGCACCTTAGGGGGGAGGGTGAGGTGGCCTGGTGTTGACACAGGTGCTGGAGCTATCACACGGCTTGGCATGGTTGTCTTTAGGGCAGACTGGATTAAAGAGAAGAGTGATGTAGGTAAACATGGACATGCTTTTTTTTCTCTACATTTGCTTACTTTTGACAAGAGGGATCAGCTTTATAAATTGAAGGTACTTGATTATCAAAGACCCCAAAAGACCCGTGTACCTTCAGAGGACCCTCAGTGAAGGCAAGGGAAAGACCCTGAGGGAGGTGGGATGGTGCTGCTGACACAGAGACGGGTGTCCCTGGCTGGATTGGGAGGTGCTGAGGGAGAGGAGGGGGCAGAGTCGGAGCTGTTCCGTGGGGCGGGGGCTGAGTCTGGGGTTGGGGGTAGGGTCGCACCACTACCGTCTCCAGCTTGTCATCTCTGAACACTGTGGCTCCGCTGGACATCAGCTCACGTGGAGCATGATTAGAATCTTCATGTCCTCCTTAATGAAATCACATTAGGTCAGGATTGATGGTGTGAAGTGTTAATGACAAACAAGCTTGTTGTCATCTACATTTTATATGCATTAATACCAGGGTTTTCAACCAGGGGTCTATTTTCAACTGCGGTACTGTTCAAAAATTTAGGGTCAGCAAGGTGCATTAAACTGATCAAAGGTGAGAGTAAAGACATTTATAAGGTTACAAAAGATTTTAGTGTCAAATAAATGCTGTTCTTTTGAACTTCCAACAAAGTATTATGGTTTCCACTAAAATATTAAAGACTCTGTGGTGAAATGTCTATGTTTATATGTCTATGTGGTGTTTTTAATAGACAATCCATGTACAAATTTATCAGTCAACACCATTGCTTAGTATTTTCTCCTTAAAACTAAAGTAAATAAAAGACATGTCTCTAAAACATGGTTTGAAATATGTACAAATATGTAACCAATCCCATCAACGTGTGGGCGGGCTTTAGCATATCATTAACTATCCTGAGAAGCAGGGGGGGTGTCAAAAGAAGCCAGATTATCCTGGTATATTTTTATGTTGAAATGGAAAAAGAAAAAAAAAAGGGTACATTTATCAATATAGCGGGTGAATTATGTACATGATGTATATTACAATGTGATGATGACAACTATATGCTTTTCTCCACTGACGTTCTAAATTGTTCAAAGCTTTTGTAAGGATGTTGATTTTTAGAAGGCAGCTGTCTGACTCTGAGATTATGAATGGAAACATTGTTTGTGTAACATTAGCAACTCGCTGTTTGATAACGTAGTCAAGCCAAAGGCTAATCATATTAATTATCATTATGTGTCTGATGTAGAAAGCAATACATAAAACACATTACCATTCTGATACACTGACTTGTAGACGAGCCTGTTTAAGTCGCTCTCACACTTCTTCTGAATCAGTTTCTGGTTCAAACATATATGGCTGAATTAAACCAGTATTTCCACATGCCATTGTGCAGCGTTTACTACAGTAATGACCGAGTGGATCAGGTATTCTGAGCTGGTGTGATTGAGTGGAGGCGGGGATAATATGCATATTCATAGATTCATGTATAGTAAATAAAGCAAAGGCATAGTTACATTCAAGCTATTTTAAGGCAGGAAGAAATAATTTGCACAGAAAAAAAAACAAAAAAACATTTAAACGTGTAATTTTGGTGATCAAAATGTGTTTTAATGAAAAAAATTGTTGACTACAGGGGGACTATTTTTTTTTTACAAGGTTTCCACTAAAATATTAAAGGATTAGTTCACTTCAGAATTAAAATTTCCTGACAATTTACTCACTCCCATGTCATCCAAGATGTTTGTCTTTCATTCTTCAGTTGAAAAGAAACTGAGGTTGAGGAAAACGTTCCAGGAAGGATGAAGGTCCAAATGCAGTTTCAAAGGGCTTTACACAATTCCAACCGAGGAGTAAGGGTAACGATTGGTCATTTTCTAAAAAATATAAATTTTATACTTTTTAACCAAAAAATGCTTATCTTGAACTCGCTCCGCAATGCGCCACGCATTATGTAATCATGTTGGAAAGGTCACATGTGATTCAGGCGGAAGTACCGCGTAAGGGCGAAAAACTCCATCCCATTTTCTCCTTCAACTTCAAAATCGTCCCAACAACCCTTGCTTTAGGCTGTTTGACTTATGGCAGGAACACACCAAGCCGATGCTGACAAACTAGTGGCGATGAAAGCAGACTGCGGGGTTGGCTCACATCGGCAGCGTCTGGGTCCAAAGTTGGCATGACACACCAAACCGACGCCGACAGCCAAGTAGCACGTCCGTTCTGCGCCTGCGTAAGATGAAATGCCTTTCCGTACCAACGGGTGGCAGTAGCTGAACAGCCAAACAGAATGATCAGATGGACTGACGGCAATTCAACCTGTTGAATCGGCTGATAAGCTGACAGTGCGGAACACACTGAGAAAACTTACTCGGCCAATGAACAAAAAATGCCTGATGGCCGACTGTCGGCTTTGTGTGTTCCTGCCTTTATGCTGCGTTCCAGACAAGTTTGGACATTCATCATGTTGACCACATGATGTCGCCATGACACAATGAGAGCATATTGTGTTTTTGTGTTAATTGTGGCAAAATAGAATAAAAATACAGCTGACGAAAAGCAAAAACAAAGGTAATATTATATGAACTTAATGTCTAATTTTAAAGCTTGTTTTTACGTTTTTATTCATTGGAAGCAGGATGCTTGGAAGTGATGTCAAATGATACGTCGCGCTGAGGTCGGGGGTTGATCGACGTGCCAAATGTCCGACTCTGAGTGGCGTTCCAGACGTTATTTCCTAGAAAGAGGTGGGAAAAATCCAAAATTCAATCTGTCTGGAACGCAGTATTTGTCTTTGCACGTTTGCTTTGTAAACACTTGCTCGGTACTTCCACCTACATCATACGTGACCTATCCGGTGTGATTACGTAATCCTATCCAGTGTGATTTTTTTTTTTTTTTTTTTTGAAAATGACCGATTGTTTCGCTAGACAACACCCTTATTCCTTGGCTGGGATCGTGTAGAGGCCTTTGAAGCTGCACTGAAACTGCAATTTGGACCTTCAACCCATTGAACCCGGTTTAAGTCCACTATCTGAAGAAAAATCCTGAAATATTTTCCTCAAAAACCTTAATTTCTGTTCGACTGAAGAAAAAAAGACAAACATCTTGGATCACAATGGGGTGAGTAAATCATCACAAAATTTTAATTCTGAAGTGAACTAATCCTTTTAGGTGCACAACTGTTTTCAATATTAAAAATAAGACATTTCTTGAGCACCAGATCAGCATATTAAAATGATTTCTCGAATGATTAGAATGAAAAGCATAATAGACTTCTTTAAAAAACTTTAAAATATCTTACCGACCCCAAAAATTTTATAGTAATGTATATAAATAAACATTTATGGTAAGCATTAATTAACATTACAGAGGTGTTGGAGTGAAGGTCTAGCTTGTTTAATACTAGTTTGTGTAAGTTAGAGTGTCCAAAACCTGTGTTCTTTTGACTTCCTGGAAGTCCTGTAGTGTTACTGCCAGGTGTTTGTCCTTGTCCCAGGCCAGATGGGAGCCCTGGACGTGGATAGTGCTGAGAACTCATCTTCACGACCTCTCACGTTCTTCCTGAGAAAAGCAGAACATAAAAAGGACATAATGCAGTGTACAACAGAGAAGATATACGCGTTTACTTCAAACAAAGAGCACATCACACTTGCTGCAGAATATTACTGGATTCTCTGAATGGCTCACACCTAAGACGTGTGATGTACAAACAATCCAGACAATAGCTTTAGCATGGTATATCTTTTTAAGACGTTTACCTTGCATTAATTTTAATATGAACCCAATAATAACAGCTATTAAAGTTAAATAAACCACAAAAAACCCACTGAAGGTATTTTCTACAAATATCAGCTACTCGCAATAGTGTCATCTCATTCAAATACGTTTATTGGGGTTATGACTAGGGTAATGATCTTCAATTTAACGACAAATTAAAAAGTAAAAGCATTTAAGCTGACTTTAATGTTTCTGGACGCAGCTGACTGTAACATTAACGGTTGTCAGGACACCAGAACTAGCTTTTGTACGTTACCCAATGTTGGACGAGCTCCTGAGTTTATCATGTAGCTGTGTTAAAAAACATATATGTAGTCGAATTTAAAATACTGATCACTGCATAACCATGTAATATTTATTTTATGATTAAGAATAAGTTTTAGAAAACAAAACGGTCAAGGCTGCTAGTAGCCCAAAAATCTTATGAGTCATTTCAAAGAGACATGATTATTACTTTCAGATGCACGCTAACGGTCGTAACCCTGCAACTGAAGAAATGTGTAAACGTCGAGTACATTATCCTAACAGCATTGTTGTGTTTACAAATGCAAAATCCCAGATTTACCGTAAACACGACGCCAGCACTCTCCATCCGCTTCGTATCCCGGCAAATCGACCATTGGTATCAATGGGAATCTAGCTTCAGTAAGTCGCTTCCGGTCCCGGATTTTTTAAAATAAAAGTCCTCGAACGCGGATTGACATGGTGCCTGAAGCATCACACATGGCCTTCTATAGCCATAAACAATATAATATTACTCTATTTATAACCATAAACAATTACATTCCACACACATGCGATTTATGTGCTTTAGATGTCATTTTGGTCTGTATTTTAGGATGCATATAGGTAAAAATTTGGTGTCTTTGAAATCTCGAGTACAAGCTATGGCATTTATATTGTTAAATTTGTACCGATTACAGTTGGCTGTAATAGTATATCAGGCTATTATTGGTTCATAACAGAATGGATAATTTGTCACTCATGTGTTTAAAATGTTGCTAATAATAATAATAATAGTTTGTCATTGACATGAGATTGAGGTGTGCGAAAAGGAGAAAAAAAAAAGAAAGAAAGGAAAGAAAAAAAAAAATCCTTTAATTCCAGAAGGCACAAATTGTAGGAATGACTTTTATAAAAAGGAAATCTATAAACACACATACTGATGTAAACTAAATGAAGAATGAACTTTAATGGTTCCACAATTTCAGCCTTCAGTGTATGGTAACCTATTTAATGCACATTAAACTAAATATTTACATACGTATTGTAAAATGAACCCATTCCCTCTGATATGGCTATCCTACAATGCTACAGAAGAAAGCACAACCAAGAGATCTATAAGAAGCTTCTAGCTTGTGCTTCACGTTATATGGGTTTATATTGTGTGGATTTCTTAAGAGTATCTTCTGTATTCCTGAGAAAAGTTGATAAAGCAAACATATAGGGTTGTGTGCATATTCCTGCAAGTGATAATTCATGTGTTAATCATGCACAAACACGGATCACTGCTATTTAACCATGATGTAACATACATCTGCCACAAAAGTTTCACTGAAAACATTGTTTACTTTATAACCATACATTATTGAGAATCAAAAAGGGTAACTGGCAATCGACAATGAAGAATAACATGTCAAGCAGGTATGCTTTTTAAAAAGCAATGTCATCAGACAATACGTATCTGACACAAATACATTTTCACTTGTATAATACTTCAGGTGAACAGAAGACTCTTTTTCCAATTGCACCATCGAAATACAGACAAACCCTTCCACCTTCATTCTGTGTGCATATTCTCTCAAGTGATTGAATAATCAATAATATGACTTCAATAGATGCATTTAAAAACATTGACAAAAATCTGTACATTTTTGCAAGTCAATATTATGTAAAAAAAGAGAAAATAATCATAAATATAGTTATCAGATAATTACAAAGCACTGAAGTGACCATAAAAAGTGCACAGTTACTTAAATAAACTACAAAAAAAACCTTAAATGCTTAACAAATTGACTTCATGTTGTTGACCATCAAAAAACAGAATAATGCACAAGACCTTCTCAGATCACACATGCAGAACGGCTTTATCATAATGTGTTCTCTCCGGACAGGTATTAAACCGCTTTTAAAAGGGCTTTGAATGTCAATTTCAGGCATTTCAATATTGACGGATCATTTTTGGTCATCCCAAGACCAATGAGAGACTCACAGACAATTATAATTAAAAACATGACATTTTAAAAAGGCACTACAAAGGCAGATAGTTTTTCCCCTTTAGCTGATCCGAGGAAGCATCTATCACCAAAGCTTGAGAGTATTACTTTATCCAACACATGGGGCTACAAAGCTATGCAGACACAAACAGTATGCCGATAAGGTTTGATCTAGTGGGGCTCTTTCCATGCCACCACACTGTGCTGAGTGGTAGACATGAATGGAGCAGAAGAGTGACAGGGTAGAGAGGGGACACAGTCTTTCAGTCATCGCCCCTGCATAAAGGCCCGAGTGAGGGATCCAGTCTACCAGTGTTACAGCTTTGGTGCAAAACCAGTCTTGAAATGTACCTACTTGTAATAAGGTATCTCATCCACGGTGCCTATGCAAGATCTTGTCCAGTTTGGACAGTATTGTGCCAACAGTTTGTTTCTTAGTGCAATGCGCAGTGCTGTTATTAGATAAACCCTGAATGCCGCCCCTTTATGCCCCTGGTCCTTTTGTTTGCTTATATGTATTACAGTATAAAGTTTTTTTTTTTTTTTGTTCGTTCGTTTTGTTTTTGTTCATATCCTGTGCATTTATATGTTGCTTTCAATACCTTTCCCTCTTCCCCCAGTTAGTTTGGAGGCCTCTCTCACACTTTTAAAAAAAATCACGGCCGAGCAGCATCCTTGTGTCATGTGGACGTGGCTTCCAGGTAGCTCTGGAGTTTACGCACAGTTGATTCATCCAAGGAGAACAGGTCAAAGTCAAAGGTTGTATTGGTGATGTTGAAATGGCCAGTCTTCTCAATGAGGTTTACAATCTAAAAGAAACAAAGTAATGTGTCAATAAAAAAGCAGCAAACGGCAATCACTCCTGAAAGGTGACAAAAGTGCCATGAACCAAAAATCAGCTGTTTTCCAGTGACAGGCATTTTTTACTACCTAAAATGTTCAAAAATGATTCTTTTCGAACTATCTTTCACATACACTACTATTCTAAAGGGCCAGTAAGACTTTTTTTAATACTTTTATTCAGCATGAGTTAAATTGTTCTTTAGGGTGCGTTCACACTTGTCATGTTTGGTTCGATTAAAACGAACCCTGGTGCGATTGCTCTGTTAGTGCGGTTCATTTGAACATGTGTGAACGCTGCCATCCGAACCCTGGTGCGCACCAAACAACCGGACCGAGACCGCTGAAAAGATGGGTCTCGGTCCGCTTCCAAACGAACTCTGGTGCGGTTCGTATGATATATGAACGCAACACGGACCAAAGACATGTAAACGAACCACAAACAGGAAGTAGAGCCCCTAAAAAGGACAGAATCCTCACGCATGTCAGTTTTTCTCGTCATAGTCACAAGTTTTCCCATCACAGGCATCAGACGCACGTCTCCACGCAGCAGATCGTTTGTGTGTGTGACGGATGGATTCCCGCCGCTGTTTTGACTATTTTGCAGAGGTAAATGTGCTTGTTGTGTGTGTGTAGCCTGCATGTGATGTTAATTTTGGCCTGCTGGGAACTCGTGAAGAGCTTATATAATGTGTAAACAGCATGTTTTGGATGTTCGGTAAGTTCCTTCTCAAAATAGGCAATACGTCATAAAATCCGACCAATCAGGTTGTGAAAGTATCCCTATGCCTTTAGGTTCGGTATGTTTTGGTTCGGTGATAAAATTGCCAATCTGAATGCTAATCGGACCAGGACTAAATGTTTTTTTTTCTTATTTGGTCCGGACCAAATGAACCAAACGAACCGAACTACAAGTGTGAACGCATCCTTAGACTTTTACATTGTTACAAAAGATTTCTATTTCAAATAATTATTTTATATTATTTTGACATTATATTTGACATTTTATATTATTATATAACAATGGTTCAATCTTAATGTTATGAAGTGACAAGAATACTTTTAAATGCACTCAAAAACAGAAATAACTTATTGTTACCTGCTGTAAAATATTCCTCTCTCTCAGAGCCATCAGCCTGCGATGGAGGTCCACAAGCTCTTCTGTATAAGCCTGTAATCAGATCACTCGTTTAAAACTTCCATTGTAGTTTTAAGTGCAATAAAAATCTGAATTTCAGCCACTGATGAGTAGAATTCAGTTATTTACCCTTCCTACCTTGTCGTATCCCCTCTTGAGCATCTTCTCACGGGTGCAAGAGTCTGGGCTCTTTTTTCCTAACATCTGACAAACACAAAGTATTTCAAAAAGATTTTAAATATAAACCTTATATAAACCAGTCTGAAGTTTCATCGCAATGCAATGCCAATCTTACCTTGAGGTTTGCTGCGCTCAGTTTGGGTAGAGGTGAGGGGGCTTCCTGGCTGGGAGGACGGGACTCCTCATTGCCATCACTCTCACTGTCCATGCTTAAACTGAAAAGGGGAAACTCATAATGAACTTGTGAAAGGAATATAAATCGTATTCAATGTGTAACATGGTTGTGGTGATATTAATGATGTGTACAGTGTGGACAAAAGATTTTCAAGTTTCCTTTACAGTAAACATTTCAGTAATTCAAACAAGACCAAACTGGATCACAAAGTGCATGGTACAAACCGAGAGTCCTGATTGGGTGGAGTTGATTTCATTGGCGTCTCAACCTCAGAGCTGCTGTCATCGTCAGAGCCTTCAGAGTGCATATCCTCTACCATAGAACGAAGCGGCCCTGGAAACAATCATTACATTCAACCAAACGTAATGAAGCGAGACACTACTGAACATAGAATTTACAATTCATGATTAAACTCCTAGTACCTTGGCCTTGCTTCTGCGATGGCTCAAAGTCAGAATCAGAGCTGGAGCTCGAGCTGGAACTTGATGGACTGGATGGAGCCGACTGCTAAAAAACAACATCCTGGAGCTTTAGTACATTTGAATACATTCAAATCCCCGTTCTGCTGATGGAAAGACATAAACATACCTCTGATTTGGAAGAGGCTTCATCCTCAGAGTTGGATTCATCAGAGTCGGGCTGCCTTTTCACTTCCTGCGCCTCTGGTTTCATCTTGGGCCAGTGGACTTTATCTTTAGGGGTTTTCTTCTCAGGGTATGTGGAGGGTGTTGTTGAGGTAATACGGGGAGAGTTGCTGCTGTAGCCTCCGCTCACAGGCCCCTTCATGCCCTCGGAGCCCATTCTCTTCTGTTTCTTGGTACTTAGCTTCGGGGACTCCATGGCAGATGACGGCCGCTTGCTCGGGGTTCGAGTGTCTAACTGACCCCCTCCACCCGTCACTGCTCCACCACCTTTTGGAGACATGCCATCCATCTTAGACTCTCTGACCGTAAGTTTGGGCTCTTTGAAGGCTGCTTTGGGTACAGGTTTCCCCTCGTCTTTTCCTCTACCATCCGGGGCTTTCTTTGAAAAAGAGGATGACGATTGGTCTCGTGAGGACTTGCTGCCCTCACGATCGCTCTCTCGGGACGTGGCCTTGCTCTCAGAGTCCTTTCGCGTGCGCTCTCTGTGCTCTTTGGTTACCTTATGGGCTTTAAGGCCTTTGCTGCTCCCACTTCCTCCATCTTTACTTGACTCCTACAAAAAAGGTTTTAAAAGACTGATCTTTAAATGCATACTCATAACAGCTTGGAAACTATCCAGAACACCCTACCATTGTGACCCTACTACAGTTTTGCTCGATAAGCACTCACCCCCATGTCGTTCTAAACCCATAAGATTTTCGTTCATCTTCAAAACACAACTGAAGCTATTTTTAATGAAAGCTCCATTGAACGTGTACTCCACCAAAATTCTGACTCTTCAAAATGAATCGATTGGTTTAATCATCAAATATGGTCAAGTGAAGCTCAAATTATGGCACGTTTCCACGGAGCAATATGGTACAGTACAGTACGCAATTATTGACGTTTCAATTGTCAGAAGTTGTGAATGGTACCAAAATAGCGAACCGTACTGTACCACCTTTTTTTTACCACTTCCGTTGGGGTACCTAGTACAGTAGTCGGGTACCTAAAGGATGGAGCTAGACTCACTGCAGAGTGTTGATTGGTTGACAGAGAATCCTCATTTGCGCATGCTACAAGGGGAATGACAACACAAGAGGTGCCATTTTTTTTTAAATATACAGTTGAAACACAATACTGTTGCAACACGATGTCGGCACTCAGCCATGTACCATGGTCAACCCAGGAGGTGTAGACCTTCCTGTGTATCATCAGTTAAGAAAAGGTGCAAATGGAACTCGATGGCATGGTGAGAAACGAAAAGGTTTTCCAGCATGTTTCTGAGAGGATGGCTGCTGAGGGGTTCCAGCAGACGTCTGAGAAATGCCGCATTAAATGCAAGAAGCTGTGGAGCGACTACTGTAACTTGAAAGACCACAATAGCTGGAGTTGTTGTTTACTGTGTCGCTTTCTTCTTGACGTGAGAATAACATTGATTGCTACTTTCTGGCATACACCATGCCTATCAAATAAGGGTACTATTGGCAGTGGAAACGCAAGCCAGATAAGGGTCTGAATTCCTAGGATTCGCAGAACTCGCCACAACTGACTACAGCAGGGAACAAGTTTTGAATTGCTGAGTGCAGGAGGGAAGGTACTGATTTGTGCGTGGGAAAAGTTACTCAAACTTATTTTATGTTTTAAAGATACAGAATGTCAATCGTCTATTTTGCAACAACAACAAAAAAAGTTTAGAGGCACAGGGTTGGATATTCTCAATGTTTTTCGGGTCGGGTTGTATGAGACAGCAAGTGAAAGCACCTTCCTTTTTTCTGTTGCGACAAATGTAACAAAGTGAGGTCTGAAGTGTCACGTGTGTGTGGGTATTGGAAAAAGTAGCCTATGACACTGAAGCGTGACAGAATCTTACTGGAACATGACAAGAAAAACTCAATAGATCTCTACCTTGACAAAAATACCATATAAAAAGGTACTGCAGGGTTTAAAAATGTTTTGCGAGACATAAGGGCATTAATTTAGTAGATAAAGTGACGGTCTCTGTAAAACCGCTTTTTTTTCAGCGTCGCGTCATTTTACGTCACTACAGGGAGATGTTCGCAGAGCTCTGTGCAGAATATATTGGTATTTAGCAACAGCGGCCGTGAATCAGTGTGTTTTCAGTAGTTTTTGTATTCTATTTATCATCGTAATGGTAAATTATTCTGATTGTGGAGGTTGCACAAACTTCAGCCTGTCAGGACATCGAGTACAGAGGTTTACTAACAAGAAAAACTACGCTGCTATCTTCTGTGCTGGGGTTTGTTTTGTGCAGGTGAAGACACGGGACTTCACTTCTGCATCTGCGTCGAAAAACGCTTTCATTTTAGACTGGAGGATTATCATCCTGGCGATATGATGGGAGTTCAACATTGTAATACTTCTGTAAATGATTATATTAAATTAATAAACTTACACACGCTACGCTTCTTCACCGTTTTTACTTGAATCAATTTCAACACTGATACATACAAATTATGTACACATGCATACAGTCTCACACTTACACAAAACAGTTTTGAATTATGTGCTGGTAATGTAAATACTCCAATTTCATGCATGCCATATATGTAAACTTATATATAGGCCTACATTCAAGTTCACACAACTACATAATCACGGCATCATGATTCCTCACACTATCAGTGAATGGGCACGGAATAAACACAGAATTAATGAATAAAGGATAACATGAAAGACATTCAGTAACACATACAGGCACAATGTTTGGCCGCTGGCAGGAGACATGATCACGGATCCGTCAGAGATGCAGCTCGATGAAGACTTACGGTGCACATTTTAAGTTTTGTGTTTGATTATTACATTTGCTAACAACCAAATCAGTCGTGATGAGAAACGGCTATATCACGTAACGTTAGTGTGGACGGATATTAACGCGTGTGACATACGCTTGATCAAAGTTTATTCGTTTCTGTTATTAGTAATCAGTTACTCCTAGATGACCAATAGCTTTGCGATTGCCTGATTCATTATAATAATCTGTACAATATTGTGATCTGAGCACATGTCGTTACCTAACTTTATATCTATAAGCTAACACCGGTCTCTGTCCTGTTCTCCACTGCTTCTCCTCACACAACAGCTCAATTTGTCTCTTTTGACCGTTATTCTGTCTAATTCTGGCCTGTCCCTGCTCTCTTGACCACATAGCAGGCTAATTGTATGGCTGTGATCAGTTATAGGAGTATAAATAAGCATTTACAATTTCCTTAGCATCCGAACTGTCATTGCGATCCATTGTTTTCCTATAGTTTATATTGATCGCGCTCCCTTCACTGACGTCACGTCCGATTGGGCATTTTTCAGATGCGGAAGTAAAATGTTCTCACAAAAAACGACTCCAGAAGCCTATGTAGCGTATTTATGTGTGTTTTTTCAAGAAAATCTATTTCATACATTATTTTTCTATGCATTGAATCACTAAAGCTCTAACCTGCAATATTCCCTTTAAAGTTTAAACCCTTTACATAGGTTTCAAAAACAAATTTAAATAATTATTTTAAATAATTTAAAAAACTCTTTGACCAAAGAATTACTTTTTTTACTAACCTTTACTGCATGAGAGGACTTGATCTTCTTGGGGTCTGAGAAGGCAGAAAGTGGAATAGTCGGCAGCATTGGATAATCTGGACTGGGCCTTGGCATCATCTCTGCTCCCTCAGGAACAACTATAGCCTGAGACAAGAATAACACCCCAATGGAAAGAGAGAGTGAGAGTCTGTTGAAAAGAGCTGATTACAGAGGTACAGAAAAAGCAAGAACAAACAGCCCCACTCACCCCACCGGCCTTGACCAGCTTGCGTCGAAACTCGTGTGTGGGGTTATTAAACGTAAGCTTCTCACAGCGCAGGTGGTTGACAGGTGGGTTGCCCTCCAGGTTCAAGAAAAGATCATAATTAAAGCACACCTTTTTAGGCTCCTCCTGTAACAGAGACAATCATGTTTAGGCTTTATAGATATTTAAAAAAAATATGTTGAGTTGAACATAAGTATCAAACCCGAAACTCAATCTAGCAGTGTGTGAAACATTTACAGTAAAGATTACGTTAGAAGAAAACCTCCAGAAATATTCCACTATGAATTCTGGAAAAGTAAGTATACAATATAACAATATAAAAAGGAAGTAAGTGAAAAACAAATTCACATATTCTTACCATTTACACCCCCTCCAAGTTCTCTGCAGTTCAACAGCTTCATGTCAATTCTCTGTTAGCTTGTCTGTAAATCTGTTCGCTCCCAGTGCAAATACTGAGTTCACCTAGTTGTGTGACCTTTAACTTTACCAAATTGCAAAACTCTTCATCACAACGTTTTTCCAATACAGACAACAAACCGCTTAAAAATAACGCAGCCAGGCACACATCTAAAAAGACTGAGCACAACAATCTGACGGCCTTTTCATGTGTTTTGCCTGAAATACCAGTTATTCATGTGAAAGGTGACGAAATGCAGATACTGCTGTAGATATGGGGTGATGTGCTCACCTTGTTTTTGAAATAGACCTCTATGGGCATGAGGAAACCAGCATAGCCAGACTCTTCCACTTTATAGGGGGGCTCTTTACAAACTGTGAAAAAAAACAAGAAATACTTTGTTAATGTTTAGCTATCATTTTTTTCAATCTACACTGAAACAGAAATATGAATCTACATGTACATACTACATAAGGTCAGGTGTGCTATTTCTTTGCCACTACTGACACCACAAAATTGCAAAAACAACCATTTTTTCCGAACAGGTTTCTGCAGCACTCCTAAAATCAGGTAGCCCCACCCAAAAATCATGCTATTGGTTGAGCCAGAGGTTGACATATCAGACCACTCAAACAAACAGGGAGATATTTTGAAAGCAGCCCAGAGACAAAGTGTTATCACTTTTAAAGAAGTCAACCTACAATTAGCACAATTAACTGGGATAGAAAAATGTAACATTAAAAAAGGACACACTTCACCTTTAAATACAACCCCTGGCAAAAATTATTGAATCACCACACTTAGAGGACGTACGTCCAGTTTTTTTTTTACTTATTACAAACAAACAAATCACAGATATGACACAAAACAATTTTTTTAATAACTGAAAAATCTGGCTTTGTAAAACATTCCTGAAACAAATGTAATTAATTTACTGTTGTTGTTGTTATTACAGTAAGTACATGTAACAAGGGCACAAAGGGTTACACTTAATTTTAAGGTGACATAGTTACATTGTACTTACTCCAGTAAGTACTGAGTAATAATAATAATTAACTACATGTACTTACTATAGAGTTACAGTTAGGTTTAGGGTTTGGTTTAGGGACAGTTACTTGTAATTATGCATAATTTACTTTTATTACTATAGTAAGTACATGTCGTAATGTGTAATCTTAAAATAAAGTGTTACCAACCAAATAAAGTTATTACCTATTGAAAATTAATCAGCAGTAAAGAGAGTGCTTACAAGTCAAGTCACATTGATTTATAGTGCTTTGTACAAAACAGATTGTCAAAGCAGCATCACAGTAATAAATAGGAAATTCATAAATTATTAAAGAAAAATTCAGTTCAGTTCAATAACAGACCTTATTAATCTGTTGGACGTTTTTAATTGAAAGGAAACATGGCCCCAACAAGAGCGATGTCAACTGAAACAATGGAAAGTCCATCTTGAAGGAAATCCAACACGGAATGTGGCAAAACAAGTGTGGTGATTGCGTAATTTTTGCCAGGATTGGTAATGTTTTCAATGCTAGTTATTGTAGTTGCTATACAATTACTTTTATATTATACTAGATCTTAGGTTTTACATGCTATAACTACACAAAGCATGTTAGTCTGGACAGCAGCTTGAGTTAAAAGGGCAGATTTAACACAACAGAAGATGGGTGTACACACTAGGCCTTTCTTTAATACTGATTGAAAGGGAATCTTAACCTACAACACTGTGGGTATAAAGTTACAGTGTTATAAAGTACACTCAGAACATAACCTGCCTCTCTTAGGTTTTGGGAAGCTTTCGTGAAGGCGGAAGACAACTCTCTCCACAAAGTGCTGGATGTCACATGCCTCTGGGCCCCGAACAAACACCATCCAGTCATGTGTGAAGCCCTCATTAGTGACTTTCTTCCTTAACTGGGCTCTGTGTCCCAGCTCCAGTTTCACCTGCACAGTGCACTGTAATAAGAGGAACACAACAATCATCCACCAGAAGACTAAAGGCCGTTTTCTATTCTGAGCATGGGTACACAATAACAATAAGCACTGCTGAATTGTAATATTTGATCAGAGATTGACATATAGACCAGAGTGAGACTACAAAGGACTAACTTCTCAACACTACTGTCAGATCTAGACTTCATATCTGCGAGAAATCAACCTGCTTTATCGCTCTGACAGCTGGAGATGGAAACTCACAGTTCTGTGACATTCTTCACACGCATGATGGTTTATTGTTTACAGCTTTTCTTGGTATGGAAACAAAATTAACGATTGTATGCGATAGCTCATTGTGGTTAATAAATTCCTTGCCTACGCTGACTGAGTTTGCATCCTATCCACGCCTAAAGCATTTTTTCTCTCCAGTGACTGCATAATACAAAACTACACAAGCAGTGCATGTCTAAAATAACTAGATAAAAAAAGTAAAAGTTCAAGAAAAAGGTTGGCCTTGGCTTTAGGTTGGCTAGAAAAGGCCTGGACATTAAGTTTAAAGACATTTTAAAAGCTTGAAGTTTTATGGTTTTAAGACTGAAGTAGTTTCAATAAGGTTAAGGCCATGCATTCAGACAGACAGATAGCAATTAGAGCACTGGAATTTTGCATATCTAATGAGCTGTCATTGAATCAGCTGTCTTGAATTCAGGTGAGTACCTTTTTTTTTTTCTATTGAAAATCGTCTGATGCTGTTGAATTAATAAAGTGTAATTATTTGTAATTCAATGAAAGAATTTTCTCATGATGTCTGTCTCAAAAGCAAATGAGCCCACTATCTAGACAGCACGTTTGGCGATGGGGGCGTTCGAACGTTCGCGCGCGCCGGGCCTGTGACGCCCACAAATGCTGTCTATGTAGACAGCTCACTAGGTTTTGTGACAGTCTCCGGACTAGCCGGACAGCTAGTGAGTGTTGGAACTCAAGAGTAAATCTGTCCTATAGGCCAAATGCTGAGGTTTATAAAAAGACAGATTTGTTTCTGTAAGCACATCTTCTTCACGACTTAAATGTACATAAAACACTGATATAATTCCGCGGGTTTCCAGCTTTAAGCCTCGTACGAGTGACTAGCTGGCTAAGTTAGCATCCTGACCATCTTCAGAAAAACGTTGGCCTCGCGTCTTTCATTATAAATGATAAAATCATGCATATGTGTCTCTAATGACTGTCTGGCAGTGTCAGTAAAGTCTTATTACCATGTTCTCCATTGTTGCCTGTGTTCCGGTTGTTTCGTTTATTTACAAAAGCGTTGAAGTAGATTGAATGTGCATCCTCGCTCTTACACATCTGATGGAGTGTGAAGGGAGAAACTGAACAGTTTGAACAAATGGCCGCGACACTGACAGTTTTTAAAATAAAAGCAGAATGGCTTTCATCTAATTGTGTTTATAGTCCACGTTTCATCTACTTTATTTGCTTACATACTATGCAAATAAAGTTACTCCGCCCTTTAAAAATTACGGAAAGGTTCACACTAACTTTCTTTCGTGAAGTTCTGAAAGTATTTTTAACAGATCCATTTAATTAATTACACCATAAAAGTGAAATTATACAATTTATAAACAGACTATTAAATACTTAAATTCCACCATAGAAAATCATGCAAGATATTAAAATAAGATAAAGTCCCATCACACTTTTTCATTTTTTCTAACAGGCTTTATTTGCAGGTAGTAAACACTACAGAAACAATAAGTGGCCAAGATTTTTTTTTTTTTTTAACATGAATAATGTTCTGGAGAGACAGCCTCCTGCAAAAAGATTTTAAAAAAAATGTAGGTGACATAATATTACATTACTCAGGTTATTTATATGCAATTCCAAATTATATAATGAAACCTAACAAGTCTTTTTCTAAGCCTAGATGACTGGCAAATGCGTTCTGAAGACAAGGCATGCAGAACTTTGTGCTAATTGTGATAGTGATTAGATCCAGACCATAGAGATTCTTGAAGTCCACACTGACAGTCAAATGAAAACATTGAGTCAAAAAGCTACAACAAAAGCTCTTTGACAATCAGCAGGTTTCATATCTCATTTCATGCTAGAGCTGTGTATAAGTTGAGTTCTCAGTGTGCAGTGAAGTCTTAGCCAGTAAAGAAGCAGTGCCAATCTCTGTATCTGTAAAATGCACAGAAGGTTCAGTCTGGTGAGATGATGGTCACTCCATTGTGTAATTATTTTTCAAAAGACTAAAGGCTGGAATATACTACACGACTACTAAAACACCAAACATCATACACTTGCCAACTGATCATGCGTTACCAGACTTTCAAGTCGCTCCGAGCACAACAAACTTGTGCAGAAACGTGTGCCTAGATGCTAGGAGACATATGACAAACGTGTTCTAAAATATCCTCCTGTTTGATATCCTGCAACTGGATGGAATCAGAGTCTAAAGCTAATAAAATAATACTCTGTGCCCATTATACACTACATGACTTTCTGTGAAATCTGTCAACTCCAACTGCCCAAAATCTGCAGGCTGGCTCTGGCTTTCAGCAACTTGCGTCAACTCGTCCAGACTGCAAATCAGAAATCTGTGCAAAAGTTGTGTAGTGTATTCCAGCCTTAACCCATTGAAATACAAAGTGAAAGTGTACTCAATTCATTAAAAGGATTATAATTAAAATTTTGAAGATGGGAATCATACCATGATCACCATTCACTTTGCCACCTGGGTTCTTGTGCTGGCCTTCAATGTGAGCGGTCATCTCCCCCCGGTCTGGGGTGCAGTGGCCACACTGTAGGCAGCTGTATCTCCCTCTTGTGTGTTCCCACAGGATGCGGCAGTTGAAGGACTGAGCTGAAAGATTTAATTAATGGGCGAGTCATTAAAATCAAAACTAACTCAAAGACGATCATATTTATGGTTATACGTTCATTGAGAATGTTTGTAGACAGAAACAGAAAACCTTCACCAGTAAAAACATGGATTGACTTGAGCTGGAAAAAGAACCCCAATGATCATCAGCTCATATACAAAAGCAATATTATTCACACAATCAAAATGATTAAACCCAGTTTAGACGGATGAAAATGGGAAATTAAGCGCTCTCAACATCTCCACACATTTTTTTTATGATCATATTATGATACAGCACCATCTCTTGCCAGAAATGACCACCTTATATTTGCAAAATGCTAATGGGAAGGGAAAAAAGTGGAAGTAAAGGAACACTGGCCCTAAAAGCAGACTCTCTGATGTCTCATTACATGTTAGTGAAGCCCACGGACATGTGCATTTAGGATCGGATGGGAGTGGACTGAGTCGTGCAGCTAGATGGCACACCCAGGGAAACACTAAGACCGGTTAAAGCAGGGGAAGGGAAGGAGAATTAGCATCTAAAGTATAATTTGAGGGATGATCTGATTGTTCCCTCAAGCAATGTGTGTGTGGATTCTCTGTGCCTCACCTGGACTTCATCTCTACTTAAACTCTGACTGCTTGGAGAGTTCCATCTGTGCAAAAGGGGCCCGGGCGGGTCTGGCAGGACAGTGCAACATGACAAAACACAGTTCACTCAAAGTGGCCATGGCCAAGGCTTAGGCATTTCCCCCCCAAGTGACTTACAAATTCCCTTTAAAAAGGACTCACACCTGTTGATAAGCAGGTGAGATCAGTTGAGCAAACTGGAAAATACACAGGTGAACAGCGTCTAAAATGTAGGATGATTTAAGGAACACTGGGTCTCATTCACTAATAATTGCATGGGTTATTCAGATTTATGTGCACTGGAGAACTTCTTATGAAAAAAAAAAAATTCACTTAGTTTACAACACATGGATTTGTTAACCTTGTTCTATTGTTAATGAATATGGAGTGTTCTAAAAGAGCAAATGTGTGCCCACGGTTAGTGATTTGCATAAAACATGCCCAAACAATCTCATTTTAAGGGCTTTCCGCACAAACTTTCCTTGGCAGCAGCATCTATCTCTATCTATCTATCTATCTATAGATCTAACTCATTGTGTATATACATTGCTCAGCATAAATGAGTACACCCCCTTTGAAAAGTAACATTTTAAACAATATCTCAATGAACACAAAAACAATTTCCAAAATGTTGACAAGACTCAGTTTAATATAACATCTGTTTAACTTATAACATGAAAGTAAGGTTAATAATATAACTTAACTGAAAAATGTGTAATCTTTACTCAAATTAGGGTGATGCAAAAATGAGTACACCCCACAACAAAAACTACTACATCTAGTAATTTGTATGGCCTCCATGATTTTTAACGACAGCACCAAGACTTCTAGGCATGGAATGAACAAGTTGGCGACATTTTGCAACATCTTTTTCCATTCTTCAAGAATGACCTCTTTTAGAGACTGGATGCTGGATGGAGAGTGATGCTCAACTTGTCTCTTCAGAATTCCTCATAGCTGTTCAATTGGGTTCCGATCAGGAGCCACTGAATCACTTTCACCCTGTTCTTCTTCAGAAATCCAACAGTGGCCTTAGATGTGTGTGTTAGGATCATTATCATGTTGGAAAAGTGCACGACGACCAAGGGCACGGAGTGATGGTAGCATCTTCTCTTTCAGTATAGAGCAGCACTCATGCAGCCGCACAAAAGGACACTGCCACCACCATGTTTCACTGCAGACACCATGCATTTTTCTTTGTATACCTCACCTTTGTGACGCCATACAGTTTTGAAGCCATCAGTTCCAAAAACATTTATCTTGGTCTCATTACTCCAGAGTATAGAGTCCCAGTAGTCTTCATCTTTGTCAGCATGGGTCCTGGCAAACTCTAGGCAGGCTTTTTTGTGCCTGGGCTTTAGGAAAGGCATCTTTTGTGGACGGCATTCATGCATGCCATTCCTCTGCAGAGTACACAGTATTGTGTCATGGGAAATAGTCACCCTAGTTTGGCTTTCTACTTCTTTAGATAACTGCAGTGAACTTGCATCTTCAACCCTTCTCATCAGAAGACGCTCCTGTTGAGTTAACTTCCCTGGACGTCTCTGTGAGATGGTTGCGGTTTCATCTTTTTAAAATTTTTGTGCTTTTGCTATAGTATTCTGACTTATAAGTAAAGCTTTGCTGATCTTCTTGTAGCCTCCACCTTTCTGGTGTAAAGAAATTATTTTCTTTCTCATGTCTTGTGACATTTCTCTTCCATGTGGTGCCATTGCTGACAGCATGAAATGGGAAGGGGTTTTAACACTTTTATAGTCAACTGTCTGCTGGACACCTGTGTAATGAATAATTAGACTCACCTGTGTTTGAATTCTTGTTAAATTAGACATCTGTAGTCTAAAATTTAGCTTTGCTCCAGAGACTTTCAGTGGGGCGTATTCATTTTTGCATCACCCTAATTTGAGTAAAACTGAAAATTTTGTTCTCTAAATTATTAACCTTACTTTCATGTTATAACAGATGTTATATAAAACTTAGTCTTGTCAACTTTTTGGAAATTGTTTTTGTGTTCAGTGAGATAGTGTTTAAAATGTTACTTTTCAAAGGGGGTGTACTCATTAACGCTGAGCACTGTATGTACATAATATATGTGATTATATGTGATTTTGTGAGCACATGTGATTTCAGTTGATCTTACACTTTTTTAAAATAAATTTAGAAAAGAAAAAAAAATTGTATGAAAGTTATTGATGAATCATGATGATATTCCTGAACAAATTTGTGCATACGCATGGATAGTGAATAAGACCCATTGTGAGCAATGACACTTTCTTTCAAGGGTTAGTTCACCCGAAAATGAAAATTCTGTCATTAATTACTCATGTCGTTCCACACCCGTAAGACCTTTGTTCATCTTCGGAACACAAATTAAGATATTTTTGATGAAATCCGAGAGGTATATGGACAGCAATTTAACCACCACTTTTAAGGTCCAGAAAGGTACTAAAGACATTGTTAAAGTCAGAGTGAATGCAGTGGTTCAACCTTAATTTTATTTACTTTGTGTGCAAAAACTTTATTTAACAATATCTTCTCTTCTGTGTCATTCTCGTACGCTGTTTACATTCAGTGCTTCCAGGTTCTACGTCAGAATGGCAGCTCAGTATTGGCCGGCTCCTGCATCAGCATCACATGCATGCATCGTGCTCCTCACGTGAACAGCAAGATATTGTCGTTATATTTGTTTTGTGTTTGTGCACAATAAGTATTCTCGTTGCTTCATAAAATTAAGGTTGAACCACTGCAGTCACATTGACTGTTGTAACAACATCTTTAGTACCTTCCTGGACCTTGAAAGTGGTGGTTAAATTGCTGTCTATGGACGAATCAGACCGCTCTCGGATTTCATCAAAAATATCTTAATTTGTGTTCCGAAGATGAACGAAGGTCTTACTGGTGTGGAACGACATGATGGTGACAGTAATAATGACAGAAATTTAATTTTTAGGTGAACTAACCTTTTAAGTCGGCTTTCCTCACTCACAGAGGAAAGCTTTATGAGATCCATTCACCTTGGTTCTTCCTCCAGACTGCGTTTGATCCTGGCGATGACGGCAGGGGCGGTGAAGAGGGCAGACTGGGAGGACCAGACCTGGGAGACCTCTGCTGCTGCTGTTGCCCCGGATCTGGCAGGATAGCTGGGTTAACAGGAGACAGAGTGGGTGGAAATGGGCTGTAGGGGGATTCTGGTTTGCAAGGAAGATTTTGGGTTGAGGCAGAACTTAGAGTGGCAAGGAGCAGAGATGCAGGGCCTGCAGGGGTCGGGTTCGTGAAAGCACTGTTTTCTAGGGGCCGCTGGGTTACTGGCATGTTTGCTGGTGTTGAATGTGTTGCTAAAGAGGGCATAGATGGCATAGACTCCATCTCCTCAGTTATATTTGGGGCTAAGAGGGGTCCAGATGGTTCCATGTCACCAGAAGTGAGAGGAACACCGGTGTGCTCTGCGTCAGGTGCCATTCCAGGCTCTGTCTTTACTGCAGCCTTATTCTTAGCAACCTTGGCACAGGTCTGCAGGTGTTTGAGGAGAGTGCGGTAAGAACGCAGTTTGGCCCTGCAGCTCTCGCACCTAAAGGGCATAGAAATAATGATAATGAGGAAGCATAATTCTTAAATATAATATTACAAAACAGAAGTGATTTGGGATTAAAAAAAGTTTTACAAATGTAAAAAAATGAATCAATAAAAGAAAAACATTAAAATCACAAAAAAAGGTAAGATAAAAATACATTGATAACAGAAAATTGTAAATTGCTTAGTGAAATTGAGAGAGCATTTTTAAAGACATTGGTTCCAAATTTGGTTCCAGATAAAAGAGGACCTCTAAGGGAAAATTGTGAACTGAGCTAGTTGTTTTATTTGATACTGAAACAACGGCAAAAAAGAGTGAAATGTTTGTTTGTTTGTTTTTAATGCCATGACAGCTTCTTTGGCAATTTTCATGGCGAAAAATCACACATGCGCTACTAAAATTTAATATAGATACTACTAAACTACTTACTAAATAAGATATTCAAGACTATTACAAGATATTTCAAATAAGCAAATTTTCTCAGAAGAGCAGAAAGAGACAATTTATAAATAAACATATCCTTATTAAGACAGAAAGAAGCCTAAATGCAAAGCGGAACTCACAGGAAAAAATAATTTGGCTTGTGATGGTGTCTCATATGTTCCATGAGCTGCTGCATGTTGTTGAATGAACCATCGCATCCTATTTGAGAGCACAGGAAAGCTTTCCCTGAAGAATAAAGGAGAGTGCATTAGACACCAAATTGCTGATGTGACACTTTTTATGACTATAAATTAACTGATTATATGATAACAAACAGCATTTCATCCATCAAGTGCACTAGTACAAAAAATAATAATAATTTGTACAGGCATGTTGATCTTATACCTGGAAGAGACTGAGCTGTGTTCTTTTGATGGTCCTGAAGATGACTATTCAGTGCTTCTGGACTGTTGTAGGTCCTCTTGCACCCATAAAACGAGCAGGACAATTGACAGCCTGGTGGAACATTGTCTGCTACTTAAAATAGGATTTACTATGCATGAACATTGAAACAACAAATTAAAACATAGTACTAATATTGACATACCTTCCATCATGGTGATTGCTTAGAGTTAAGGAAATGGAATCAATGCTTTTCCAGCCAGAACTGCACTTTAAGATTGCTCTAGTTCAGACAAGATAAATGAAATAAAATATAATATAGCGCATTCATTCTCATGCACACTTTCAGTGAATGGCACGTAGTAAGTTCTAATGTGGGTGTGCAAAGAGTAACAACATAGTAGACTTAAAAGAAATAAGTGTAGAGCAACATGCAATTTGATCAATAACAGTGTTCAAACAATAAGCAACCCATTGACTTTACTGACGAAACTAATAGAACATCTCACTAACGTAAACAATCAGGGACGTGCACGGACAGCACGCACGCACGAGCTAGCAGACAACAACAAATGATCACATTATCTGCTTAGAATACATGTATTCATGAGAAATTATTTATAGTGCACAATGATCATGACACTTACTATGAATGGATTTCGCGGCGTTTTCAAAGCTTCTTTTCAAAAATACACGGTAATTCAAATGAAAGGCGTTACCAAGCTAGATCGTATTTCCACTCTGGCTACGTGCGACACGTTCATCTTTAAATATCGCGAGAACATAACGCGCGTTCGGGCGTTCCAGTTCATACTGTTGACTGATGACAGACAGACAACATGATTACATTATTTTTCATTTCCATTTTTATTCAAAACTGCACGCAACTCAGAGTTTCTGATTTATTTTTACAACCGATTTTATTTTTGTAGCAGATTTTAGTTTTAGTTCATGTGTTATCCACAACATAGAGATTAATAAAAAAGACAGGAATTTAAAATACTGCTCAGTCTGCAATGTTGTTGATAGAATAAATACATTATGCTAGTGGGAGTGGCATCTTGAGGGTATTTTCTATATATTGTGTGGTTTGTACTGTAATATCTACTTGGTTTTTTTTCTTAAATATTCAATGACTTTAGCAGTCTAAAAGGTTTTCCTGTTATTATATGTCTTCCTGTCTGTAGTTGAGCAATCAGAAGGCTCCATAATGTCAAGGGAAATCCTATAATTGTTGATACAGCTTGTAGACATGGCAAGTAAATGAGATAAGTAGTACAATTTGTTACAGTTGCTTTCCAAGCATTATTTCTATACATGTTTGATGTTGTTTAACCTTGTGGGTTAAAAAAAAAGAAAAAGAAATTTAGCTCCGCTACACTTCTAATTATTAGCAGAAATTTATTTAAATAATCTGAGTTTATTTGATCTAATTTTGTGTCTGGAAAATTGTGATCTGTGACATTGTATGGTGTTGAATACATTTTACATAACTTGTTATTTAGACTTAATTGACCTAAATGACTAGCAGATGACTGCAGTGATCAACACATCCTGCCAGTGGTTCTAAACCAAGATTAATTAAACTAATTTATATTATGTTATATTAAAATAATGCAAAAATAAAAAAGGTTACCCCCTCCCCTCCTCTGAAAAAATTATTATAAATTTTAAAATATAATAATAACACATTTGAAAGCCCCTTCTGTAATATCTGTTCCCAACCATACTTAAGTCAAACTATACACATATTTTTATGACAGTAAATAAAAACATATTTTTTACTTAAGAAGTTGCAATCATCCATTTTTAAAAATGTAACTCCTAGCCACAGGTACAGTAATTGACCTAACACACACACACATACACACACACATAATTTATATATATATATATATAAAACATGTTTATTGCAAGGTCAAATGTCTTATGGTAACAATTATTTATTTATAAATTAATCTGTAAAGTTTTGGCTTTTGTTGTAGTTTAACTTTAGAAAAGTGTGAGAAACAGCTAGAAAATATGTTGCCTCAAATCTAAAGTGTAACTGTGTTAATTTATCTACTGTCCAGTAGATGGGGCAATAAAGAAGTCCACTGAATTTGCCACTAAAGCGCCTGTCCAGTTTTGTATCCGAATAGATGACGTATGGATAGGGATGCCTCGCCCCTGAAATGAAATGTCCAATAGTGCTCTGAGTTTTTAATGCTGACTTTCCAAGCAATCAATTTGATTGGATGTGGCATATAGAGTGGGCGGAGTGCGGAATAAAACCTTATATATACGTTGTGCTCTCAAGATTAGCTTACAATTGACAAACACATAGTAGAAACCTATTACACGGTGGGTTGGAGCAACGGCGTGAACGCTGGCGCCTCACGGCTAGTAACGGGGTAAGATGAAACCCTTTCCTCTGCCTATGAAATGATTCTGAGAACTCTTTTTGAGCGAATAAACTCCAGCCCATCACTTTCTAAATGCAACCACATGCAGCTCAGAGGTAGGTTACTCGGTCAGCTTGATTAAAACGGCTACTGATAGCTTGTGAACTAATACTAAACAGATTGTAAACATGCATAAGAATTGTCAGTTGATATTACTCGATTTTAATAGCAAATTAATATATTTGTTCCATGCCATATTTCTGACTGCTGACTTTTGAAATATGAAGAAAAAAAAAAAAAACTAAATAATAATAATAATAATAATAATGGAGAAATTGTATTCGAGCTTTTCTCCTCTCTCGTAGTCATCTCTATCTCTGAGACTCCAGATTATCTGTTTCCCTGGAAGAGTGTCTGAGCTCATATTAATGCTGTTTTTATCTCCTTGTGTATGCAGGAGTCATCTGTTGCACGACCACCTTGAGGTGATCAGATCAGAGGTGATAAATATTTGATTTAAAAGAGCCACTGCACTGATTTAGGCACCAAACTGAACTTCATCATCTAACCATTTGAAAACATGGTGCAAAACAAAATCTCGGAGGTCACAGGATTCCATCGCTCCTTCAAGGTTGGTTACTTGCTATTCTGACAGAAAATGGTTTAATGGCCTGAATGAATGTAAAATGGCAGACTTTAATTTGTAACACTTGGCAGAAATGTTCCTGTCTTCCTGTTCCCAGGGGCAAAATCCTTTCAAGACTGATGAATTCATAGATTCAGAATCATCCTTCAAGTTAGACCTCTCCTCAAGGCCTGGTACAGCTATTTTGCCTCCTGTTTCATTAATATTGACAGTTATTGTCATTCTTAATGGTTGACGTATACTGAGGAGGTAGAGATAAGAGATATCACCTCAAGAACTCATTCTGTGTTAGGCAAAGTTCATAGATTAGAGGGATGAACTTGCCACACATTGTTTATCTTAACTGTTTTTTTGTTTTGTTTTTTAAAGACATGCCATCCAGCAAGCCCATCGATATCCCTGATGCCAAGAAAAGAAATAAGAAGAAAAAAAGATGCAGAGCCACTGACAGTTTCTCTGGACGTTTTGAAGGCAGGCTTTATTTGTGTGTTTTGTAAATTCTGGAGCCCGGAGTTGAGCTTCACTGCCTGTAGAAAAAATGATAAATTATATTTTCCCTCTTCTTTACAGATGTTTACAAACTGCAAAATGAGGTTCTTGGAGAAGGGGCTTATGCTGTTGTACAGACCTGCATCAATCTGATCACCAATAAAGAATATGCAGTTAAGGCAAGTATCAGCACCCTTTTTTTTAGTGTTAATGTTAAAACGGCACATTGCTAAACTAATTATCATTGTTCATGTGGCTATCAAACAATTAGTCTTATCTATGTACAGGTTAAACTCCAGTTACAAAGCAAAATACCCTCCTCATATGATTATTGCTGTGATTTTGCTATCGCAATACCAGATTGTAGCCAGATCAGGCTTATGGTAGTTGCCGAAGTGTGTTAAATGATCTGAGCTGATCTTGTGATGTCACTGACTCATGACACACTGATGTTTTAAACCAAGTTAATGTTTTGAGTGAGTGAGCAATGCATAGATAATGTGCTTAAAACCAATGAGAAAATAAAGCTTAAAGGAGGAAGCAAATCAAAAGGCTTGTGTTAAGATGTATGTATGCATGTAGTCAAATAACTGTCTTTTAGAGTGTATTCTGCTACAAAAGTTGCATCTAAATCTAGGTAACTTTGGATTGCAGGTGCACATTGTTAGTATCTTTACTTAAATTTGCATTTACTTATGAACACTCCACAAGATGTGTTTGACACTTGGTGTATGTATTGAGGCAAGCAAATTTTGGCTCTGAGTTATGTGTCCTGCCTTCAATGTAGTGTTACATAAGAATATGAGGGAGGTTATGCTGGAACAGATGGCTCCGTATCAGTGTTTCAGGTTTCAGCCCTCATCAGGAAATACCGGACACTAGCTTTGATTCACGGTTGTTTGAGCTGTGTTCTTATATGCTGTTTTGTTTGTGTACTTCTCTCTGGAACATTGGCCTTCCAGCTACTGTCCTGCTGCAGCTGTGAAACAAAAATAAATGACTATAGTGCCTGTTCAGCAGAGAAACTTCCTCTTTTCAATTGTTATTGTGTAGCAGGACATGTAATCTTTGAAAAAGCAGAGTGGTTCCTCTCGTTACATCTGTTTGACCTCTAGTAGATGGAAAGGTAATATTATGGAATCGGAGGGTACTAAATAAAGCATGTGCAGGACATTCATGTGGCATTTCATAGGAAATGTTCTGTAACTTACCAAAGGAAACACAAAATTGAAAACCGCAGGTTCTCCACATGGCTGATGTCATGGATTATTGTTAAATTCATATTAGCTGGTGCTCTTCTGGAAGTTGGAGAAAGTTTGTAGTTTCCCTGTTGATCATTTGTAATTTGCATCCGATTTGATGTAAATTGGGGTGAAAAGTTTGGAAATGGGGGCAGCACATCTTGAGAGGACAAGCCCTACAGAAATATACACTACCATTCAAAAGTCTGGGGTCAGCAAGTATTTCTTTTTCAAACAACATCAACAACAAAAAAGTTCTGCAAGGATGCACTAAATTGATTAAAAAGTGACTGTTAAACATTTATAATGTTACAAAATGTTTGTTAAAAATGAATGCTGTTCAAAAAAATTGTTTACTTTCTAATCATAGAATCCTGAAAAATCATGAATTTCCATTTAAAGTATTACTCAGCAGAACAGTTTTCAACAATGATGATGATATGTTTCTTGAACAGCAAATCATCATATTAGAATTATTTCTTAAGGATCATGTGACCCTAAAGACTGGAGTAATGATCCTGAAAATTCGGCTTTGCATCACAGGAATGACATATTTAAAAATATATTCAAATTTATTTTTGAACAAATGAATGCAAAACTTTTTTTGCTTTTTAAAAAACAAAACAAAACAAAAAAACCTTACCAACCTCCCCATACTTTTGTATGGCAATGTAAAATTCAATAGACTGTGTTTTATGTGATTGAAGCAGTACTATCTAAATTAACTGCTATACCCCACTTATCACAACATTCCCAGTTGCCGATGGCCTAGTGATGGATCTCCACCTAGTAAACAAAACCAGGTGGCATGATTTGATTTTAAGGATTTTCATCATCTTTTATGGTGCATTCTCCTAGGAAGTTCGTATTTACGAGTTGGGAAGTCCTGTTTACGACGTCTGGTGCATTCAAATGCCTTTCGTCAGAGCAAGATGGCTGTGTACCATCTTTTAATTAAAGCTGCAGTCTGTAACTATTTTTGGTTAAAAATGATCCAAAATCAATTTGAGCAAGTACATAACCAGCCAGTGTTCAAAACTATCTCCTTACCTTAGCCCGATTCACAACCGTAAACTTGTAGTAATATTTTATAATAAATCGATACTGGCGGATTTCCACAGGAATGCAGCCATTCGTCTTTGCGTCATTACGTCACATCTGTAAACAGAAAGAAAGGAATCTCTGCATATATGATGCTGCTGGTAGCGGATCATTTATAGCCTTTTCTCACAGCAGTTGTAATTAATAATAATAATAATAATAATAATTATAATTATAATTATAATTATAATTATAATAATAATTATAATATAATTATAATATAATTATAATATTAATAATAATATTAATAATAATAATAAAAATAATAATAATAAAAATAATAATAATAAAAATAATAATAATAAAAATAATAATAATAATAATAAAAATAATTAATAATAATAATAAATAATAATAATATCATTTTTATGGTGGATTGTAATCCAGAAAGGTCCAAATGACAATCATCAGTGACAACTGGAGATTCAGCTGTGGTCAAAAAGCAAAAGACTTCAGAATGTGGCTACAGAAATTGAAATCTATTGGTAACGCTAATACACACTAAATGCACATTTTCATGCAATGCTTTTGTTAACCTTAACAATTTGAGAAAGTAGAACAACAATAATTTGCACGGTTTGATGCGACATAAGCTAAGCAAACGTTAGATTTAATCACCATTAGCAGCGCAATTTGTGATGCTTTTTCCCTCAGTTGGTTAGAACAAAAGTGGCAGACGTATTACTTGTTCGGATGACCTTTTCCAGTGAAATTTCCTACTACAATCTGTGATTACGAAGTACAGTATTCACAACGGTATGGTGACTGATAGCAAACATTAGATTCATCCGCGCTGAGGAGCCGTATCGATGCACAATGGGTCTCATTCATGAATCACGAGCAGAACGGATTTTTGTGTAAATCGTGTGTAAAGTGGTTCTGGCGTAAATTTTCGGATTCATTAAAATGTTTGTATTTTCCAAATGTTAGTTGGTACGAAAGAAATCTACACCTGCTCCCAGCCACGCGTAAATGGTGCGTTTAACATTCAAACGTTTTGGTCATTAAAAAGGCTGCTTTTTAATTCACCTTAATAAGGTACATATTTACACAGCATTTTGAAAAACATATTATATATAGTAATTACATACGTTTTTTCTTTTTAATTTTATTGTGAGAGCCACTAATAGCATCTGAAAACGGAGCACTTTAATCAAATAATGGATTGATTTCAATACGGTTGGGCAAACTAATGGCCCCTTATTTGTTATGGAAATTGTTTCCTATAAAATGTCCAAAATCCTTCGTTTGGTGTCATAATATGATGCCCATATTGTCAGTCGGATTTAATGGGCGGGATTTATGGTAATTGAGAATGAGCGTGTACGCGCGTCCCATTTACGACTGATTGGAATTCATTAACACACACATTTCACTAACACTTCTGACGTTTACAAAGTATTTGTGAATCAGGAGAAGAGTTTTCGGGAAGGTCTCTTTACGCGCAAATCACTCACAT
The DNA here is from genome assembly GCF_024489055.1 of Chanodichthys erythropterus. NCBI lineage: Eukaryota > Metazoa > Chordata > Actinopteri > Cypriniformes > Xenocyprididae > Chanodichthys > Chanodichthys erythropterus. The sequence goes on along the minus strand of NC_090236.1, from coordinate 25,574,513 downwards.
ATTTACTCGTATATTTATGAATGTTTCATGAATGAGACCCAATGCACGTAAAGATGATGATTATGCATATAACTGCAATTGCAGGTTTCAAACAGAGATGGCGACGAAGAGGCAAATCTTATGGACCGCAGCTTTAACTAAACAAAAATACAGCATGGTTTTTAAACTATATAGAAAATGAAGAACAAAGAATGTGCATCAGGTGTTTTGCTTTACATATATTGTTATATTACAATGGTATTTTGTGCAGGCAATTAGCTTATTTTGTTGTAAATAAAAAAGCCTGGCAATGTCACTGCTAAATACCTAATAAGAATTGTGGTATTCTGCCATTCTCAGTGACATGCCACTTAAAGAAGACCCAGTTTCCCACTACTATGTATGACTTTGTGGTAGCGTTTATGTGCATTCAACTCGTAAGTACAATCTTTATGACATGACTTGAACGCAACATTAGTAAACCCTTTGTTTGTGATTAAGAACATGCCACTACGTTGTACATTACATATGCCCTGGGTGCCCTGAATGTTGTGAAACCTGATCATCCGTCTAGTCTGCTGGCTTGTAAAGCCTGATGACCATGTGGTGACCTGCTGAATCAGTGGTCTGAGATGTTCTTTTGTAGACGAGCAGTGGCGTGTCATCTGTGTGCTTGCTAATCTCCCACACATGCTGTGCGTGGGTGATCCACAAAAGGACACGCAGATCTGTTGCCTCAAGCTGAATACTGAGATGTCTTGAGTTTTACCACTTAAAAGCAAATGTGTACTTAAAGGGCTGTCTCCAGGTAGCAAAAGAGCCCATCAAAACAGACTCATTGTGTTCTGACCTTGAATTGCAGAATTATGTGTCCTTCCTTGGGTTTGTATTAGGTAATTAAGATGTTGTTTCAATGTTATACAGATAATTGAGAAGAGGCCGGGCCACAGTCGGAGCCGTGTCTTCAGGGAGGTGGAAATGCTCTACCAGTGTCAGGGCCACAGGTATGGAAAGCTCTGTGTGAGACTATTGGTCCTTTCTGATACCTTGTTTAGTGGGTAAAAATGAATCCAAGATGGTGGACAAGGGGAGAGGAACTTCATTAATACTGTTTGTAAACTAATGTGTTAATTAAATAGTTTGAATGTAATTAAAGTGGATTACTTTTACCTGAAGTTGTGTATCTTTTATTCTTCGAGTATTATGCAGTTAGCTTAGCAACATGCTAATGGCAAACTATAAAAATCAATTGTGGGTTGAGTCTTATGACTGTTAAGATGCTGCTGTAGAAAGTGGCTGCCTACATAGACCTTGCAATACTGCTAACTAGGTTTTGGGACAACTTGTGAAGCTCATTAAGAATCCTTTAAGAGAACATGTTACAATGCCTAATGTTGTTATAATTTATCACAGAAACATTTTGGAACTGGTGGAATACTTTGAGGAAGAGGACAAATTTTATTTGGTTTTTGAAAAACTGAGAGGCGGTAAGTGGTGTGTGGGTTTATTAAATGTTTTTTATAATATAATATATAATATAATATAATATATTTTTTCTTGAGCACCAAGTCATCATATTAGAATTATTTCTGAAGGATCATGAGAAGATGAGAACTTTGAACTTTTTGATAATCTAAATTATTAGCAATCTTCATGCATTTATTTATTTTCTCAGGTTCTATCTTGACTCACATACACAGAAGACAACACTTCAATGAACAGGAAGCCAGCATAGTGGTGCAGGACATCGCCAGTGCTCTGAACTTCCTGCATAACAAAGGTTGAGACCTTTATTATTGATGCATACAGTGTCTTTATGCAGTCTATATATTACCAACATAGATTATTCATTATGTCTTCTACTTGTTCTAGGGATGGCGCATCGAGACCTAAAGCCAGAGAACATCCTCTGTGAGCATAGTGACAGGGTGAGTCTCTCTCTGTAAATGAGGAGACATGAGACATCTGAGGAGAACACACATGCACTGCATTTCTGAGCAGATTTTTGACGAATCTGTTGGGTACAGTAACATTTTGTGCTGTCTTTTTTTTTCTTTTTTTTTTCTCTTTTCTTTTTTCTCTTTTTGAACTGTTGAACAAGACATGAATTGACCCCGGTTTAGGAGTACTCAATGCAACACTCTTCTTAACTTGCTTTTTCTTTTTCTTTTCTGTAGATTTCTCCAGTGAAGATCTGTGATTTTGATTTGGGTAGTGGGATCAAACTGAATAGTGACCGCTCTCCCATCTCCACCCCTGAACTTTTGACTCCGGTGAGTTTAACCCAGGAGGATATTAGCTGCTTTGTTCTGTAATGCTGTTAAAGTGTTTGAAATTGTTAAAACATGACTAAAAGAGCTATAGGACAGGTGATTGCAGGACAGGCCTAGGGAAAAGTAGCCAGAAAGCCAATTTAAGAGGTCAATATTTGTTCATCTTCGGTACACAAATTAAGATCTTTTTGAGTAAATCCGAGAGGTTTCTGTCCCTCCATAGAGATCCAGCGTGACTACCACTCCAAGGTCCAGAAAGATAGGAAATACATAATTTAAGTACTCCATGTGACTCCAGTGGTTTAATCCCAATTTTATGAAGTGACGCGAGTGCTTTGTTTGCACAAAAAAAACATAATTTACCACTCTACTTACAGTATTGATCTGCAATGCTCATTCACAAGAGCACAAACAAAGCACTCATGTCGCTTCATAAAATTGAGTTTAACCCACTTGACTCACATGGGGTACTTTTTTTTTTTTTTTTTTTTTTTTTTTTTTTGGTACCTTTCTGGATCTTGGAGTGGTAGTTGGATATCTATGGAGAAACAGAAACCTCTCACACTTCATCAAAAATATTTTAATTTGTCTTGCAAAGATGAACGAAGGTCTTACAGATGTGGAACGACATGAGGGTAAGGAATAAATGACAGCATTTTTGAGAATTTGTGTGAACTAACCCTTTAAAGGTTGTGAGGACTTCACATTTATGTAGCATTTGATAACTTGCAAACACCCACAAACTGAACTTATTTCCATATGAACACTGTCACCTACATTTCATTTGGTCTTAGTGTACATAAATCAAGTCACTAAAAGTAGCCAGTGTTTTAAATGCCATTTTTATTGCCAATTCACTGTCCTTGATATCAAAATATGAACAGCAGAGATAAAGGTTATTGCTTTAAAGCTACAGCCAATAAACCTTCAAGTGATCGCCTCCAGTAACTGAGTTTTGTGAGGTTTCCACATCTGTTTTGATGTGAAGTGTTACCATAGGTCACACAATTATGTCAAGATTACAGATCAAGGAATAGTAGACCTAAAGTAGTTTTATTGCCTCTGAGTCTGAAGGGAACAGGCAAAGGTCTTCTAATGTGAACACCTTCATGTACAGAGAACATAAACAAAATTCCTCATGGAGGTCTTTTCACCCATATCTCCCTCTTCCCACCACACCCTGGGGTTTTCAGACACTTTCTGAAGCACTCAGACTGGGTTACTACAGGCTTGTGGTTTTGTACAGTCTATTCTTCCTGATGTTTACAACTGGAACAGGGTGGGACAACTTGGATGGTGTACCCTTTCCATATACTATACATATAATTCGATCATAACTGCACCAGGATGTTCAAGAACAGATCCATGGCATAGTTCTACATGGCTTTTTACTTTTGTTCACAATAACTCATTTGAAATGACTTTTCCCTCTGAGCATACCAGGTGAAAAGCCTAGTTCCCCCAAAAATGAAAATTTAACTCGTCTTGTTCCAAAACCTTAACTTTCGTTCATCTTCAAAACACAAATGGAGATGTTTTAATGAAACCTGAGCTTTCTGTCCCTCCATTTAAAGTTATTCCACTAAAATTTGACGCTTCGAAAAGTTCATAAACTCATCTTAAAAGCAATCCTTATGAGATCAAACAGTATAATCCAAGTCTTCTGAAGAGGCATTATAACTTCATATGATTAACCAATTTAATTTAAGCTTTTGTTCATACATAAAATCTGGTCAACAGAACCTCAAACATGCTTGAACAAAAGTCTTATGGGTATAAGTATTTGATAACAATTTTCATTTTTGTGTGGACTATCCCTTTTGAATACTGTGGTTGATTTTCCCCTTAACTCTTTTTGTTGCATTTTTCACCCACAGCTGTGGTTTTACTTGCTAGAATAGTGACCAGGGAAAGTCCCTGGTTTTGCCAGAGCTTAAGTCCTCTTGCCATGAAAACATTCCATTCATAAACCATCTGAGAACATACAGTTATTGAGACTGATGTAATGCCAGCGCTAACTAACAGTGGTTGAGGTCACTGATATAAACAAGATGACTTATCTTTGTGTACATCACTTGCTAATCCTAACTCTGTAGCCTACATGTTGTCTGGAAACGCTTGTTTTTCCTTTTTAATGATGGGAGGAAGTGGGTGGGGCTGCTCATAAGCAACAGACTGCTTTCTGTGACACTCCTAAGATTCCTCTTGCACAGAGGAGCATTATGTAAGAGCCCAGTCATGCTGAAAGCAGAATCAGCTGGGCAATAAACTGACAATTGGGGATCACTGCTGGACTCTCGGTTTGTTGAATCACAGTGCACCACTGTGTCCCTAGTGAAAGGGGTCCAATTGCACTTCCACTATCAGGTGATCTTATTAGCTTCAATTGTTTTAACCAATAGCTTCTACTTTTGATTACAAAGGCATTGTGTCATAAAATCAACTGGCCAAACCTCTTATGGAAAAAGCACACGGTCACATTTATCACAGCACACAAGTTTTGTCAGTTATCTCGTTTCCTTGAAAGTGATGCCCCTGACAGATTTAGAGAGCTCTGATGGTTTGAGGGAACATGGAGTGTGCTTGTGAGGTTACCAAGGCTTGGGCTTAGATTTGTCAGGGTCAGAGGGAAGGCAGTACAGCCATATATTTAGGATATTTCAGGACACGTAGTCTCCTTCCCCTCGGTCTGCACAAAACATCGGCATAATAGCCGCAGCTTCCTCCGTTTGCATCAGTGAATCATGCAGTAGTTGTGTAACAAATATTTATTTATTTATTTTTTTTAACCAGACCGCTGCACTTCCATAAAAATAAACCAGTCTGCTTGTCCCGCTAAACTGCTAACCTCCTCAGTGTTTTTGTCTGTTGCATTAATTATTAGTGCACCATTCAGGGTGTCCATTTGTATGTGTGTTATGTAACACTCAAGCAGGTTTGGGACTTGTTTATCCCCAGCCGGTGTAGAGCAGCTTAAATCCTTTTTCTTTTTTTCCCCCTCGAGCAGCAACCTTTTGGCCTAGTTTCCACATGACGCAGTGCAGACAGCAGCCTGTGGTCCCTGCTGGAACAGTTGTCCGCTGACGCTCCCAGGTCTGAATTGGATCAGGCCACCCCAGCTTAACTCAGAACAATGAACTTGATAATGCCTCTGCAGGTGCAGCTCCTTGTTCACCATTCATTCATTCAGTTAGTCATTGAACATTTCGTCAACACACAGGCTCTGTCAATGACTCCATTCACTGTTTGAATAAAGGTGATTTATTCCATGAAAAGACCTTAAGTCCTCTGTTAGCCTCCTTTTTGTGCTTGTAGACAGACCTATGAGAGAAAGGTGAAGCTTTGCAGGAAACCTCCAGACACCAATGTACTGTGCTGCTATATTATTTCTCCCCCTGCCCCCTTTTTTATTTTTTATGTTAGGAAGGGAGATTTTCATCTCCCTCTTTTTTTTAAGTGTTTGTCTATTTGTTTTTAAAAGTTGTTGAACTTGTATTATGAGAATGTGAGTCCCCCCCCCCCCCTTTTTTTGGGTCCTCAATAAGTGCCAATTTACAGACCAAAGGCTCAAATTCTTCAAAAATACTACTCATTACTGTTGTTCCATATTTGTTGTCTATAATGACTAGACACTTTTAATGTTTGGTTTTTCTCATATATATAATGTCACCAGCAAATATGGCGATTAAACCAGGAACAAAACCAAGTGCTCCTACAAAGAAAAGCCTATCATTGAGGATTTTTATTTATTTTATTTATTTTTTTAAGTTGGCGGTCTCTTACATTTTACAGTAAGACTTTCTTGAAATGCTTTTTTTTTTCTTTTTTTTTTTTTTTTATTGAAACCACCTTGGATGGAATATGCTGAGTTTAATCTTTCCTTCTGAGAAATCTTTCCTTCTGTGAAAGCAAACAGGAGAGGCCTAGCTGAGGGAGTGCTGACAGATCTGACAAATGATAGCTCTTGGTTGATTTGTTACCATACATCAGAACTTGTTGTCCAAACTAGGGACACTCTGATGGGATGTAGTAATGAGTGTATATGTTGTAAACATGAAGTGAAACCAGAACTTGCGAGTGAATTGTTCCCCTGTGCTCTACCCAATAGTGTATTTGTGGCATTTAAAAACCATGTGGGAGATTTATGGACTTTCCTTTGTATGTCTGAGGACTTTTATAGTATGTACTATAGTTTGTTTTATTCCTACAGTGTGGCTCAGCTGAATACATGGCCCCTGAGGTTGTGGAAGCCTTTAATGAAGAAGCTAGCATCTACGATAAGCGCTGTGACCTGTGGAGCCTCGGCGTCATCCTCTACATCATGCTGAGTGGATACCCGCCCTTTGTGGGTCGCTGTGGAACAGACTGCGGTTGGGATTGGGGAGAGCCCTGCCAAGCCTGCCAGGTACAGTACACATCTAGTTTTCTGGGAAATCATTCAGTATCAAAAGTACAGAAAGTTAAAAACTTTCCAAAGAATTGTAGTATGAAAGACCCACTAGGACCTGGTCTAGCCATCTTGTTTCAGGGATTGGCCTGGGGAAAGTTATTTATTTTATGTTTTAACTTTCTATTAGTTTGGCTAGTAGTTTTTGCAGTGGTATCGTAACTATATATATATATATATATATATCTTGTTACGATACCACTGCAAAAACTACTAGCCAAACTAATAGAAAGTTAAAACATAAAATAAATAACTTTCCCCAGGCCAATCCCTGAAACATATATATAATATATGAATTGCTCAATTTATTGATTGAGTTGCTATATTAATCAATAAATAGTTATTTTTGTGGCAGCAAAAATGAAAATCTGAACCACTGTCCTGACCAGACCAGTAGAAAAAAAAAATCCCTGATAAGTGATACTACTTCAGATTGGACTTTTAATACTATTCATCACAATGCATCCACAGAGCATGCTGTTTGAGAGTATTCAGGAAGGCAAATACGAGTTTCCAGAGAAGGACTGGGCACACATATCCCCTGCAGCCAAAGACCTCATCACCAAGCTTTTGGTGCGGGATGCCAAAGACCGCCTCAGTGCCGCTCAAGTGCTGCAGCACCCATGGGTTAAAGGGGTATGTCCATTCCCACCAATCTCTAGGACTCTGGTGACGTTATTGAACCTAGTTAACATATATTTGCTTCTCTGACTTGTAAATTGTTTAGTGACCCATTTCTGTTGTCCTTCATTTTAGTGTGCACCAAACACTGTGTCTGCATCTATACTACATCAGAGGTGGGTAAAGTGCTCTAAATTTGAAATGCGTGAGTAATGGTATACTGTTAGCGAACATCCCAATGTCTCCCACATATGTAAATGTGTGCTACGCACTTTCTTCTCAATAACAAACACAACAAAAATGACTGTTGATTTAAAAACGCTTCAATTTGGCCAAGTCACGTCATGTTTATAAAGCAATCTATTGTATAAAGTGCTTTATGTTAAATACAGTAAAGCTGCTTTCTTTAAAGTGTGTGCATGTCACTTTTATTAGAAGCAGATAATTAATATTCATGCTGTCCTGGCTATCAATGTCCTTTCTCCAGGGGCGGTAGTGCTCAGGACCTGACGTTCTTTGCAGGGCAGGCCGTAGCCATGAACCGGCAGCTGGCTGAGAGGGAAGAAAGCGAGGAGCAGGAGCAGCAACAGCTAGAGAAGGAGCTCTCCTCCCCCCATCTCCTCTCCAGCAGCTCCGGTTCCATGCTGCTGTCCCCTCCCTCCAGGTCCAAGCTGGCCTGCCGCAGGAAGACCGCAGGCAGCCAGCACCGAGGGCCGGTGTGTGCTGCTGAACTGCGCCAGCTCCTCGCTCCACTTGTGATTGTGGGCGACTGTGCCTGATCTTTACCACCTTCTCCAGCCTCTGGTCACCCCTGATGAACTTTATCAGAATCTTCAACATGGCAGTGATTGACCTCTGACCTCTCTGCCTAATTACTTTGTTGGAAGGACTCATGTAGCACTTGAAGCACCTCAAAGGCCCTGTGCAGTTTTGATTGGATAAATAGGCTGTTGTGGCTGGAAAAAGACTTGTTGACGTCTGAAAGTCCCTGGAATCTGTCAGTATAAAAAAATGTTTACGAAAAGCACGAGAATCAAAGGACTCAAGCTGCTTCCATTCATCTAAAGCTGGACCCCTCATAAGCCATTTAATTTCGAAGCATCAGAAAAAACTCTTGCTGTTTGCACACACGGGACCCCCAGCAACTGAATCATTTGTACTTATGCAGTCTTGCAGACTTATATTTTTTCTTCACAAAGTCACACAGTGATAATGATGGCAGACTGTGAATATGTATTTTAGCAGCAACTGTTGCTGGGACTTGAGTGGCAAATTAATTCATTCAAGTTATTCAGGGCAGAAATTGCAGCCATGTTGTGCAGGGTTCTCTATCCTTTTATTTATCAAGGACCTCATTTACAAATTTCAGTCCACTGTGTTACTGTAAAAACACTTGTTTTCTGCCAAAAGCAAATCTGAGCAGTGTTTTCAGTAGAAACCTCAGGATCTCTCTCTGAATGAACAACCAAAGCAGATTTTAAAGCTGAAAGACCCATTATGTTAATTCATTGGTGTTTTACATGTCCTGTCCTTGCACTGGAAAGTTTAGCTTCTTTCAGGGAGATGGCACAACTTCTGTACTTGGCCTCTCAGGAAAACAGGAATTGGTTGCACAATCATATTTCCACCCCCTTTTCATTTCCTCCCCTTTTGACCTGAAATGTCATGCCATGCCATGGGGGTTTTGAGGATTTGACAGAGGTGAATTTTCAAGGCTCTGCAGCAAATTCTGAGGAAGTCTCTAGCATTTGCATTTCCAGCTCCTTGTTCACCATTCATTCATTCAGTTAGTCATTGAACATTTCGTCAACACACAGGCTCTGTCAATGACTCCATTCACTGTTTGAATAAAGGTGATTTTTCCAAGAAAAGACCTTAAGTCCTCTGTTAGCCTCCTTTTTGTGCTTGTAGACAGACCTATGAGAGAAAGGTGAAGCTTTGCAGGAAACCTCCAGACACCAATGTACTGTGCTGCTATATTATTTCTCCCCCTGCCCCCTTTTTTATTTTTTATGTTAGGAAGGGAGATTTTCATCTCCCTCTTTTTTTTAAGTGTTTGTCTATTTGTTTTTAAAAGTTGTTGAACTTGTATTATGAGAATGTGAGTCCCCCCCCCTTTTTTTGGGTCCTCAATAAGTGCCAATTTACAGACCAAAGGCTCAAATTCTTCAAAAATACTACTCATTACTGTTGTTCCATATTTGTTGTCTATAATGACTAGACACTTTTAATGTTTGGTTTTTCTCATATATATAATGTCACCAGCAAATATGGCGATTAAACCAGGAACAAAACCAAGTGCTCCTACAAAGAAAAGCCTATCATTGAGGATTTTTATTTATTTATTTTTTTTTTTTTTTAAGTTGGCGGTCTCTTACATTTTACAGTAAGACTTTCTTGAAATGCTTTTTTTTTTTTTCTTTTTTTTTTTTTTTATTGAAACCACCTTGGATGGAATATGCTGAGTTTAATCTTTCCTTCTGAGAAAGATCTCATTTTTTGTTTTTTGTTTTTATTTTATTTGGCATTGCATTTTCATAGATGCCCCTCTACACTCATTTTATTGACCAGTGGTGTAGCTTTCATGTTTTTTCATGTATTTTCATGTGGTTGTACCTTTTTTTGTTTTTCACCTGACCCAGGGGGGCCAAAATAAAAAAAAAAACAAAAAAAAAAACATGGAAAAATGTTCAACTAGAGTTGTTACTTTTATTTATGTGGGGCTTTTTTGTTGTTTTGTTTTGTTCTTGTAAAAACACTCTCATAATTGGCTACCTAAGCTCAGGGGATTATTATTTTAGGATGGAAAAACAAACTGCATACATAGTTCATTTAAATTGTGAACATCTGCGTCTGTAAATATGCTTTAATAATAACAGGGATGCAAATGGGTAAGGGGGAGAACATTGCACAGGCAGGGGCATGCTGTGCACAGGATTTTTTTATTTTTTTTTTTTAAGTTTTGCTTTTGTATTTATTACCCTATATTTCCAAAACTGAAATTTTTCACGAAAAAATTAACCTACTGCAACATTTTACAAAAATCAACATTTGGTTAAAACCTCATGTTATAAAAGATGTAGTGTTACGCAGGATATTTAAGACAATATTGGCTGATTGGACTGCAATACTGTTTGCCACATCTCAGACCGCATATACATAAAATATTACCCATTATACACAGTTTTTAAAAGTAAAGTGTAAAGGAAACACTGTACAGTACTAATTGAAACAACCAGTTCTTTATTTACCCTTGTACCCACCCCAACCATAAAATCACTTTCTCATTGGATTTATGCAAATCTCATAGGTGACCTATTTTGATCTCAAAAAGGTGAGTTCTCACTGAAAGGTGAGGAGTTTGCACCCATGTAATCAGCTTATTTTTATCCTCCCCTATTTCAGATACAGACAGACCAGGCCTATTATCTTGTGCTGTGGAATGTACCTTGAACTTTTTAAATGACTCTTTCAAAAATTAAAATGTTATAATTCACACAAATTACTTGTTCTCATTTGTCTCTCACAAACATCATTGAACTTTTGTCCTTTGTGTAGACACACTCAGAGGTCATTTTTACATCACAACTTTAATAAACACTTCAGTATGCCATAACATGTATTTCATATGCCAGTTACTAGTCTCTATTGTGAATAGACTTGTACTAATCACATGGATGACGTTGCCATAACCGCTTATATTTGTGAATGCTTACAGCCTGCATATCACCGAGTCCTTCACCTAGAAAAACATGAAGAGCTATTTCTGTATAATGGTGTGTGTGTGTGGTTTTTTTTACTGTTTGGGGAAATATGTAGGCCTAACTGTAATGCTTCTTAGTGTTTTTCTTTATTTTCAGTGGTGATTTACATTTAATGGAGTATTTTTAACAAAAAATATTTTTTTTTCTCTTTCTCTAAGCATAAATTAAAGGTAGTTTCTGATACTGCAGGCCAATACTGCAGAATGTCTATTTAATTAGTTTAAACTTCGTTTAAAGGGCTAAATGGATGAGTTACATTGTGTCAGAATACCTTAAAAAAAAAAAAAAAGTAAAAATATAAAAAATTATGGCTGACCTTTTTTTTGTGTGTGTGTATTTACAAGCATTTCTAAATAAATTCTTTGATCTGACAGATGCAAGTTCTTCTAATCGTGATAACTGATTTCTGGGTAATTTGGTTCTTCAAACGAATTGGCAGATTTGATTAAAATATCTGGATTAAGTTGTCTGAAATTACTGCGCGTTCTTGTGATCTTTAGAAAGGGCACAAATATAGATACTCACAACTTGAGGAATTTCTAAATAAACACCGATAAATAAAATGCCTAATTATTTCCATTATTTCACAATTTCTATTATTTGTCTTGGCTTTACATTTTTATTTCAATGTTGTTAGCAATTTATTTTATTTTAACAGTGAAACAGATTTGTCACGTGACAGCATTAATTACATTTTCTTATGAGTCAAGAACATTTTTCTAATGGTAAAGCAGATAGCATTTTTTCTATTTATTTTATCTGTCACATAGCTGTCATCAAATTAATGCACGGCTCAGACTAACTGCTTGGCTACATCATCACAGACAAAGCTTAAGACTAGTCCCAGACTAAAATGCATGTTGAGCTGTGAAAGCAACTTGTATTGCCGTATCTTAAATTGTCAGTGTCATCTCAAGATGCACACCAATAATGTTTTTTTAAGGCATGTTTATAAAAGCTACATAAATACCCTAATTGAACCAATGCCTAATCCTGACTCAATCTAAGCCCTGTCTGTGAAACCTTGTGTGTAAGACTCCAATAAAATTATTAGGTAATTATTCCTTCCCTAATAAATCTCTCAATTAGTAAAAATGGCTGTGTCTAGATTATGATAGACTACACAACATTATATTATTTTAAAATTGGTTGTTAAATTATTATTATTATTCAAATTATTAGGCAACCAAGGTAACCTACTCTTGTAAGAAAGCAGCAGTGGCTGTTTCAGACTTTAACCTCCGCTTAAAAATGCAATCTAATCCTGTTCACATGAAATAAGCTTCCTCCAGAGTTTACGGACACGAGCTCCCCCAAGTGTTGAAATCCTGTCATTATTTTGTCTAAACATTAATTTATAGAAAATTGTCTTTCATAAAGGTTCACACAAAACAAACATGTATACACACACACACACACACACACACACACACACACACACACACACACACACACACACACACACACACACACAAAAAAAACAGACAAACACAAGAAAATCAACTAGTCATTCAAGATACTAATAGCAGACTGGATACACATTTTCTCACAAACTCTTAACGAAGGGTATTGAAAAGACATTGAAAAGAATCAGAGGATGGGATCCATATCACTATCAAATCAGATTTGTGAGAATACGTATACATAGTTTTATTTATTTACTTAGTAAAAATTCTGAGAGACACCTGCCAAGTTCAGCTGTTCTTGTGAAAAATGTATTGTATATTAACATCATAATCTGTAACAGAAAGCAAGAACTGGTCCAGTTAGGCATGTGTCCAAAAAGTCATGATTTGCATTCTCTCTTGTAAGAAGGCCAAGATCTGAGAACATCTGACATTAGATTATATTATATTAGCTATAGCAATTATATATGACATTTACAAGAATACTGAATTTTGTATAACAGCATGCAAGTGATGATGCATATTTTAATTGAAATGACAGAAATTCTGTTCATTTTTCAGTGCGTCTGACTTTCAGCACTGCAGTTATTGACCCAATGAGAAAAACCCCTGTCTTGAACAGTATGTACCATATCAGCTCTGGAGCCAAGACCCCTTACAGAAACAGAGAGAAAAACACATAAAGTTGTTAGAATGCATTAAATATTATGAAATGCCAAACGTGATTGAAATATCCATGGAAAAAGAACAACAGTTGCAGTTTTCTTATAAAAATTGTGTTACTTTATCAATATTTTATTTTAAAAATCTATCACTCTAAAAAATGCTGGATTAAAAACAACCCAAGTTGGGTTGAAAATGGACAAACCCAGCAATTGGGTTGTTTTAACCTAGCGGTAGGGTTAAATGTTTGCCCAACCTGCTGGGTAGTTTTATTTAACTCAACTATTGTTTAAAAATTACTGTATTGCTTAATTAAAATGAACCCAAAGTATGTTGGAAATGAACATTTATTAATGTTCAATGAATAATTATTAAACAATAAACATTTATTAAATTGCTTATTAATACATTTATATTAATAAACTATTAAACTATTCAATTTATATTAATAAAATATTAAAGCTTATTAATAAACATTCACCTTTTGTCTATTATTGTTGCCTTTAATTGCATCTGGTTTTTAATTTCCCAACTATTTTCGGTTCATTTTAAGCTAGCCATATAGCAATTTTTAAACAATAGTTTAAATAAAACTACCCAGCAGGTTGGGCAAACATTTAACCCAACCGCTGGGTTAAAACAACCCAATCGCTGGGTTTGTCCATTTTCAACCCAACTTGGGTTGTTTTTAACCCAGCATTTTTAGAGTGTATTATAATCTACTCTGGCATGTGTATGTACCTTTTTTTTTTTAAACTTGATAATGTTTGTCCCAAGTCACAGGTCAGAGCATTTTCTTAGCAGGACAATAGGAGAGATAAATAATATTGTATTACAATTGTCAACAGAAATATATCAGTAAGTTATATTTAGTTTATCCTGCATATTGATCTGTATCACATTCCTGGATAAAGCCAATAAAGCCATTAATATAAATTATATTGGCTATGGTTTATATAAATAATCCAAATTTTTTATACTGATGGATTAAGTCTTAGATATGTTTACTGGAGAGACTTACTTGATGGTGTGGGGCTTTGGTATGTGGTAGCCAGAGGGGATGACGATGATTGTGAAGGAAAAACACAGTCTGAATCACAAAAAAGAAAAAGAAGAAAGAGAAAAAAGAACATTCTTAGTCAATTTTTTTTTTTTTTAGTTAAAAATGAGCTGAGAGGATTTCACACTTACCTTCCACTCTTAAATAAGCCATGCTTATTGAATCCAATGGCTCTGTTAGGCAGCTATATGTTCCTGAATTATTCCTATTTGCACTGTAAACTTGTATAAATAGTGTGATACTATTATTCGAAGACTCTGCTCTGTGCAATAATTGTTGCTCTTTCATCAATTTTACATGGTTTTGTTGTCCATGGCAAGCAAACTGACATGTGAGGTTAAAATATTGACCGGAGCAAACATTCTGCCCTCCACTTACACTAATGTTGGACTGACAGCCACCTAAAAGAAATAATGACAGAATCAGAAAGAGCTTTATTGGCAAGAATGTTTACACACACAATCAATTTGTCTTGGCGACAGGAACTTCCAGTGCAGAAGAAACAGACATAGTGCAGACAGTGGGGATCGAAAGTTTGGGAACCCCTTTCAGAATCTGTGAAAATGTGAAAATCTTTAACAAAACAAGAGAGATCATACAAAATGCATGTTATTTTTTGGTTTATACTGTCCTGAGTAAGATATTTTACATAAAAGATGTTTACATATAGACAATAGCTGAACTTATTAAAATAACCCTGTTCAAAAGTTTGGGAACCCTTGGATCTTAATGTGTTGTTACCTGATGATCCACGACTGTTTTTATGTTTTGTGATGGTTGTTCATGAGTCTCTTGTTTGTCCTGAGCAGTTAAACTGAGCTCTGTTCTTCAGAAAAATCCTCCAGCTCCTGCAGATTCATTTTTTCAAGTATTTTTGCATATTTGAACCCTTTCCAGCAGTGGCTGTATGATTTTGAGATTCATCTTTTCACACTGAGGACAACTGAGGGACTCAAACACAACTATTAAAAAAGGTTCAAACATTCACTGATGCTCCAGAAGGAAACACGATGCATTAAGAGCCGAGGGGTGACAACTTCTGAATTCAAATATTTAATTCAATTCAATTCACAATTATTTGTATAGCGCTTTTCACGATACATATCATTTCAAAGCATCAAGGTAAATTGTACTTAATTTTTCTTCTGGGAAACATGCAAGTATCTTCTGTTGCTTCCGATGGGCAGTACTAAATGAAAAAAAATTATATTTCAACAAAATAAGAAAAATGCGGACATCTTCATCCTGTTCAAAAGTTTTCACCCCCCGACTCTTAATGCATCGTGTTTCCTTCTGGAGCATCAGTGAACGTTTGAACCTTTTTTAATAGTTGTGTTTGAGTCCCTCAGTTGTCCTCAGTGTGAAAAGATGAATCTCAAAATCATACAGTCACTGCTGGAAAGGGTTCAAATATGCAAAAGATGCTGGAAAACAGAAGAATTTGCAGGAGCTGGAGGATTTTTCTGAAGAACAGAGCTCAGTTTAACTGCTCAGGACAAACAAGAGACTCATGAACAACCATCACAAAACATAAAAACAGTCGTGGATCATCAGGTAACCACACACAGTATTGAGAATCAATGGTTCACATACTTATGAATGGGGTTATTTTAATAAATTCAGCTATTTTTTTTGTCTTGTGAACTAAATGTAAACATCTTTTATGTAAAATATCTTACTTAGGACAGGACTAAACAAAAAATAACATGCATTTTGTATGATCTCTCTTGTTTTGTTAAAAATTTCCACAGATTCTGAAAGGGGTTCCCAAACTTTCGATCCCCACTGTATATAGTAGAGATGAAATATAACAATAAAATAAGAAAACAAAAAAATTAAATAATGCAATATAATACAGTAGTAGAAAACTAGAGAAAAAACATATACTTGTTTTAATAAAGGTACTGATGTTATTTACCACTATGCGTACTGTTTATGTAATTTACAAATGTAAACTATTTAGATGTTATGTACAAATGTACCGTTATTGTAGACTTATAGACATGTAGCTCTCCAAATACAGTCAAATACAAACAAACAAACAAACAAACAAACAAACAGGTTACTATGTACCTTTTTTGAGACTTACCACTTATATATGATGGAATCAACAGCAACAAAATGAATTTCTGAAAGCACATGTTTGAACTGAACTGCGACCGTTGAAGTTCGAGTAGAAATAGACTCTGAAGAGCATGTCGTGTAAACAATAGGAAATAACTGGCTGTGGCTGTGGCTTTGTATTTTATCAGGTGATGAGCAATGAGATTGATACATTCAAGTAACAAAAATCCCCCAAATCACAGAAAGGTCATCAAACTGAAACATCACCTGCAAAAACATGCATAATGGTCTATTTTTCATTTATAGTCATACTGACAATTCAAACAAAAACACTTAAATCATCTTGTCACCAACTATAAGACTAAATTTAGACTATACGTATGGTGACATACATTTATATAAAATTAGCAAAAAAAAAAAAAAAGAGAAAGAAACATCCCTTTTTACTGCATTTTAAAGATAATTTTGTAAAACCCCAAGCTTTACAGATATTTATTGGAAAGAGTTTAAACAATGTTTTTCATGCTCGTTCAATGAACCAACAATTATTGCAGCTTTAAAAACCAGCAAAACTTTAAAAGAAAGAAATTATTTTACTTTAGCTAGGACTCTAAGATGAAAAAAAAAAACTGTTTTTGACTATCTGTTTGTCAAATCTGAAAGCACTATCAAAAAACATGCCTAAGATCTTCACTTGTTTCACACACAAAAGTCAAATGGGCAAAATTTAAGCAAGAGGAGATAACAGCTTCTGAAGATTCAAAATCAATAATCTCAGTATTGCCTTTATTGAGGTTAAGAAAATTTAGGGACATCAGGCCTTTACATCTGCTATAGACAAGCCAACAGAATCCCAGGGGCAGATAGATTTTGATATCGTCAGCGTAACAGTAAAAGCAGATGCCATGTTTCTTAAAAATCGACCCCAAGGGAAGCATATACAAGGAAAATAAAATCGGAGCAAGAATAACCAGTTTTTTGGCAAATGTAAAGGCCCTTTCACACCAAAAATTAAATGAATGAATAAGCTTCAGGCTGAAAGAAAGCTCAAACAAACCTTTCAGCTGATAAAATCTATGAAAAACAAATGCTATCCACCTATATTTTTCAGGTAAGAGCAGATAATTTTAATGTGTCTGGCTTCCGGTATCATTTGCTTCCATTTTTAGCTGTTCAAAACAGCTCTTTATGGTGCTTGATACTGCAAACTGGTATTTCTTACCATATTATTTTAATGTATATTGTCTTAATTATAAACACTGGTTTGTAGCGCACAGTTTTACAGTTTACTGCACTTTGATATTCTTCTTGTTAATAAACAGGAAGTCTCACACATTCTCAGAAAACACCTGTCTTGAAAAATAAGGTTGGATAAAAGCAAATGCTTGCTCACATTTATTCTAGAACTACAATAACCAACATGGTTATTAACCATACAATAATCACAATGCCTCTGCACTTACGATTTCTCTCAACATGGGGACAGGAGAGCTGTCAGTCAATAAAAACAAAGTAACTTAAAAAATTACTCTATTTGAAAATGTAACTCAGATATGTTGATGTAAATTTAAAAGTATACTTCAGTTATTTGAAAAAAGGTAATCTGATTTTCTGATTATTATCTGATGTGTTAACACTGCTTATTTACTTATTTTGAATATAGCTGAAACTTAAAATAAGTAAACATGTGTCATTTCTGTTACACATTTTTAACTTTTCATAAATGATTGTGTCTGATTTGTATTTCTATAAAAAGTATAGCCAGATATTATAGCCAGGGTAAATTGCTTTCATGTTTTCATGTTCAAATGGCAGCCAAAAGTATTGAATCTAATTTACCACACATTATCCTATGTTTAATGTCTCTTATAATGCATTTCTTTGATCAAAATACAGTATAAACAGTAAAAACCTCAAATTTTTGAATGGTTTGAATGTAAATTTATAATATAATATAATATAATATAATATAATATAATATAATATAATATAATATAATATAATATAATATAATATAATATAATATAATATAAAAAAACGAACTAACATAAATTAAGTCAGTTTTATATTTTATCCAGTGAACTAAAACAAAATGTTGGGCACATGAATAAATGCTGCATTATATGATTGAGTCTGACCCACGTACAGAAGCTACAAGCTTAGTTTTCATATCGACACCAGTTTCTACGTCATCCGGTTCAGTTTCTCACGTAGTTTTACGTTGAATGAAACTGCGCATTATTTTTTTCCGAAGAGCGCGGAATTTTATGACCCAGTATTCTCCAAACCCAACTACGCAAGTTTCGCAGCTTAGACCCGGTGATGTGATCGGCGACAGCGGAGGAAACGCGCCAGCTGTACGGAGAGGCTTAAAGAGACATCAGCGAAGAGGGAGAAAAAACGATAATGGCTTCAAGGAATGACCATTAAAACCGACAAAATGGGAACTGTCATCGACTTATAATACAGAGATCTAGGTAAAAGTATCTAATCTGTTGATAAACCTTCCTCCTTTAACGATTTATGGAATATTCCGCGTACGTAATTTGGATCATTTTCGACTGTTCGGGATTAAGGAGTTGCCCGGTTAATGGCTGGCAACACAATCTATGTGCTTGTCAACAAATATTGCTTTGATGTATGTATAATGTTGTTGTAGATAATATCAAGCTGTATTTTATTTTCCATAACCCCGCTGCTGTTGTTGAATTAGTAACTCTCGTTAGCTTGCTGAAGCGCAGGCCACAGATCGTTAGCTTGTTTGGGCTAGTTAGCGCGCTAGCCGTGTGTTCACTCATTTCTGCTGCTTAGTTGGCAACTCAGTGGCTAACTGACAACATTGGCTCTTCAACACTCGAGGATTCACACGAACATCTCATCGTTACTATCTTTACGTTTATATAATGTACCCTTACAAAGAGAACATAATGTACCAAAATGTTTGGAGTTTATCTTAGTAACCCAAGTTTCTTTCTCATACTTTGGTTGCGAGCTGCATGAGGCTAGCAGGCACATTTGGTCAGTTTTTTTCAGCAGGCTATTCCTTTAAACATCGAAATATTTGACACTGTGGCGTTAATTTATTTCTCTAGCTTTAAAAGTATGGGTCATACATAAGACAAGCTGCTGAATCCAAAGAGAGGGCCAGCGTACAGGCCTGATTCATCACATTTGTTGGCATTGTAAAATAGTTTTGTTGTCGATGCATATAGATCAGGCCTGATCCGACGCGAGACGATGGATTATAGTCTTAGCTGAACGGTTAACTTAATAACTTTTTATAACATTTAGTCATCGTTTCTAAAACTCGTACCTCACTCTTGGATATGGAATGGATGCTACAATCCACACAGGCTGAAAAATCAGTATTGTATTTTTAGGCTATCACGACTAAAATTTGTGCATCATAACAAAACGGTTTGATGTAACATTTCAGTGATAATTCACGAAGTTAAAATGGAACATTTCAGAGGATCCATTGTGAATTGATAATCAGGAATATTTTGTTGGAAAGTCATGTTTTATGACACCTTAAGCAATGAATATGTGCTTGTCATCACACAGTCATCTATCTATCTATCTATCATAGTGTAACTTAATGGTACTTAGTATTGTTGCCTTATGACAAAATTTCTCTTGTAATGATGAGCAATGATGAAATCATTTTTTTTAAATTGTTTCCTGGGCATAAATTCTCCCATTTGTTTTTTTTAAAAGAGACATTCTCTGTTGTTCAATAAACCAGCCAATGGACGGCATCGTCCATAACTTCTGGCGAGGTGCCTCCCTCTGCTCAAAACATAACCAAGACACTTGGTCCAAGATGACTCCGGCTCGTCTTCACACGACCTCAGGCCTCATCTCGAGCTCCTGAGGGATGTATTTTTAGAGCTGGAAGTCAGAAATGCTAGATAACATTTCCTGTAGGGAGATGGTCTCTGGTTTCGTGTCCCTTCTGACTCTTAAGTTGTGTGTTTTATAGAAACGGTGATAGTGCAATGCTGACTTTTTCTTTCTGCATTTTTATTGTATATGTTGTTTTACTTGAGATCTGACTAGAGATTGAGACCAAAGCAAAGTTAACTGTGTAAGTAGGACTACAACATTTATATGGCTGTTTGTGAATGTTATAATTCATTGTGTTAAAGCAAGCTGCCTTGACAGTCACTGTAATAAGTTTATAAAGTTATAATGGGTAACACAAGAGTGAGTTCTAAAAACTAAATGGACCACCCTGTATCGATTACTTAGTGATGACATTACCTGAATCTGCTATGCTAAGCAATATCCTAATGATAGAAGTCATGTATTAGTAGTTTTGGCAACTTCCTTTAGATTGATTAAAGGGTTAGTTCACCCAGAAATGAAAATTCTGTCATTTATTACTCTCCCTTGTGTTGTTCCACATCCGTAAGGCCGTTGTTCATTTTCGGAACACAAATTTAGATCTTTTTGATGAAGTTTGAGAGGTTTCTGTCCTATAGAGATCCAACGCAACTACCACTCCAAGGTAAAGAAAGGAAGGAAAGACATCATTAAAGTACTCCATGTGACTCCAGTGGCTTAAACTCAGTTTTATGAAGCAACATGAGTGCTTTGTTTGTGCACAAAACAAAACATAATATACTACTTTTATAAAATAATATTATCCTAAGCTTGTCCACTCAACAATGCCAGCTCTCACGTGAACACAAAACGCATGCATTGTGATGCTCTTGTGAACACTCTTGTGTTGATGCTCAAGTCTGAGAACACAACGGGCATTCATAAGGGCATCACGACAATCAATATTTTTGTAAGTAAAGTGGTAAATTATGTTTTTTATGAGTACTTTAATGATGTTAGTCCTACCTTTCTGGATCTTGAAAGTGGAAGTACATTGGATCTCTATGGAGGGACAGAAAGCTCTCAGAATTAATCAAAAAGATCTTAATTTGTGTTCCAAAGATGAACAAAGGTCTTATGGATGTGGAACGACTCTAGGGTGAGTAATAAATGACAGAATTTTAATGTTTGGGTGAACAAACACTTTAAGGTGCAATCACAAGTTGTTAAGGGGTATTTTGATATCATTAATATATTTGGTTCACCCAAGATGCTTTCTTTCCAAATTTGTATTACTTTCTTTCTCCTGCAGAACATAAAAGAAGATATTTTGAGGTGTCATCTTTTTTTTATATCCATACAATGGAAGTCAGTGGTCAGCAAAACAGTTTGATGACTAACATTTTTCAAAATATCTTCTTGTGTTCTGCAGAAGAAAGTAATACAGGCTTGGAATGACATGAGGGTAAGTAAATAATGACAGAATTTTCATTTTTGGGTGGACCGTTCCTTAAAATGAGTGGTACAGTCAGTGTCTATATTAAAACAGGTGCCAAGAGAGTGCAGTTCTCTAAGTGAACTTTTAAGCAGTCTATTTAGCACTAATTGTGCCTTTTCTCTGCCCCAGATATTTTAAGGTGTGCTGCTGATGTGCCACCTGTTTCCCCTAAACGCAAACTTTGGTATGCTCTGCATTCGCACTTGGACGCAAGGAATGCCTGACACAACTCTACAAAACCACCTGGAGGGGGTGCAAAGGATGGAAACCAATGCCAGACAGCGCCTCACTTTCACCAGCTAGTGTCGTGCGCATGTGTCCATCTCCCGAGGAATGTGCTCCTCTGCAGTTGGATTTAAGGAAGATTTCTGTATGATGTCTTCGTCCTGAATTGTATCGCCCTTGGATTGTCAGCTATACTTTCCCCTCCTCCCCCCTGTCTATAAAAGCAGTTAATGTCTATTTTAATCTACATGTGTAGAGCTGTATTGTGGATAAGCCATTCCCTCCACTCTCTTTCTCACTAAATTCCTCTCCTCCATCCCATTCCCCGTGCCCCTGTTGCTAGTTGTTTTGGTGGCTCTGTGATTTTATGGCAGCGGAGTAATCGTGGAGAGGCCGGGGTATCACAAGCTTATGGATTTTGATAAGAGAGGAGGAGGAGGAAAAGGTGAGGCTGAGGAAGGAAAGAGAATGTCTAAGACTGGCGGGAGCAGGACAGGGCATGGGGGTGGCCGAAACTCGTCCAACTCCGGGGTGCTTATGGTTGGCCCTAACTTCCGAGTGGGAAAGAAGATCGGCTGTGGGAACTTTGGAGAGCTTCGACTCGGGAAGAATCTTTACACTAATGAATATGTGGCCATTAAACTGGTAAGTGCCTCCCAAAAACCAGTGTATATTATGTTGATTTTAGGAATTAATGATGAATCCTGAACTTCCACCGCTGCCTGTAGTTTGAGTGTGTGCTGTTAATAATTTGCAAAAAGAAATAAACACACAGTTGTTCATAACACCTAGCTACATTAGATTAATATGCAGTGCTTGTTCTCATTTGTTCACCCAGTTCCATTTGGAAAAAAATCCCTTTTTACACACATTACCATGTAATTATATGTACTGGAGACAACAGTCATCCATCTTTTACTTGAACTAAATGACCAAAAGAACAGACACTGCAGTCTTGTTTAAATAGTTTTTATTCTACAACATGTACCTGCATAAAAATATGCAGGACATCATGATATGTTTTTTTCTTGCAGTATGTTAACCTGTGGTGAGGAATATACTCTGTAAATTTACAAAAGATTGTGAACGTGCAAATAAGCATATTCATGTAAAAACATGAAGTGCTGAACAGGAATCCTTTGAGATGTGTTGGCGGTTTCTGTGTGGTAAAAAAATGTTATGCTGCAAGATGTATTTCTCTATTTCTGATTGCATGATGTCTGATCAGCGATTGGCAAGATCAGACATGATCTTTAGACTTTTTAATATATTTTCTGCAATGATCTTGGGGGAAAGTCTGTGGAAAGGATATGGTAAAATGTATTAGAGCTGAGAGTAATACACTCCTATTTGGTAACTGAAAGCAGTAAAAATTAGATTTCATAAACACTAATGGAATTTTAATTAAATATATATATATATATATTATAAAATTCAAAAGTTTGGGGTCATTATTATTATTTATTTTTTTTAAAGTAATAATTTTATTCAGCAAGGAAGGACGCATTCAATTGATCAAAGGTGATGAAGACATTTGTATTTCTTTTTTAAATAAATGTTGGTCTTTTGAAATTTTATCAATGTTAAGCAGCACAACTGATTTCAACATTATTAATAATAAGAAATGTTCCTTCAACACCAAATCAGCATATTAGAATGATTTCTGAAGGATCATGGGACACTTAAGACTGGAGTAATGATGCTGAAAATTCTGCTTTGCCATCTTCACAGGAATAAACTACATTTTAAATATATATTCAGATTAAAAGAAGTTATTTTCAGTTTTTACTGTGTTTTTGATTAAAGGTGCCCTAGAATCAAAAATTGAATTTACCTTGGCATAGTTGAATAACAAGAGTTCAGTACATGGAAAAGACATACATTGAGTTTCAAACTCCATTGCTTCCTTCTTCTTATGTAAATCTCATTTGTTTAAAAGAACTCAGAAAAACAGGCGAATCTCAACATAACACCGACTGTTACGTCGGTGAACAGTCGGGATCATTAATATGTATGACCCCAATATTTGCATATGCCAGCCCATGTTCAAGGCATTACACAAGGGCAGCCAGTATTAACGTCTGGATCTGTGCACAGCTGAATCATCAGACTAGGTAAGCAAGCAAGTACAATAGCGAAAAATGGCAGATGGAGCAATAATAACTGACATGATCCATGATTACATGATATTTTTAGTGATATTTGTGAATTGTCTTTATAAATGTTTTGTTAGCATGTTGCTAATGTACTGTTAAATGTGGTTAAAGTTATCATTGTTTCTTACTGTATTCACGGAGACGAGCCGTTGCTATTTTCATTTTTAAACACTTGCAGTCTGTATAATGCACAAACATTCATTCTTTATAAATCTCTCCAACAGTGTGTAATCCACGGAGCACTATCAAACTCATTCAGAATCAATTGTAAACATCCAAATAAATACTATACTCATATGATCCGATGCATACATGCAGTATGCATGACGAACATCTTGTAAAGATCCATTTGAGGGTTATATTAGCTGTGTGAACTGTAAATGCACTGTATTAAAGTCGAGAGCTCGGGGGGCAGGGAGTGCGCGATTTAAAGGGGCTGCAGCCTGAATCGGTGCATAGTTAACTGCCTATTTTGGGGCACCATTAAGAAAATTAATTTAAAAAAATCTATGGGGTGTTTTGAGCTGAAACTTCACAGACACATTTCAGAGGACACCTTAGACTTATATATCTTGTAAAAACTGGTTCTAGGGCACCTTTAAATAAATAAAGCATTTGTATACATAAGAGCCTTCTTTCAAAAACATTACAAAATCTTACAAACCCCAAACTTTTGAACAGTAGTGTACATGTTTATTTTATGATTGGTCAGTATCACAGTGTGAAAATTATGCCTGGCTTTCTCATTTAGAAGGACATCCACTTTTTGTTGGTTTGTTGCTGTGCAAACCATGCAAAAACAATTTAAAAACTGCTCCTCCAGATAAGTATTTTAATTGGATTTGGTTTCAAGCATGCATATCCAAAATACATATAGGGAAAGATTAGTTAGTGATTAGAATATTATCTAGGGACATTTTAGTAGCCACCCACATTGTTCGTCAGCAACACCGGCCTCAATTTCAAGTGTTGAGTGTGTAAGATGTATTCTGTGAATATTCAGATTCTCTAGAGTCACACCACATTGCAGAAATCTCAAATTTATTTTTTATTTATTACATTTACCATGTTGCCAACTGTTCTGCTTTGAAAGAAATATGTGATCGCATAAGTAAGACACTCTTATGTCATTAGCTCCTTGGTCTCACCTTTACATACTGTAATGAGAACCTTAATCACACTATCATGAAATGTAGCTACACATTTGGTGATAAGAGTGAAGTATAGGTCTGTACACAGAGCTTCATGGAGATATTACAACACCGATTTCAGGCTTTCATTCTGCTATGACATGCAGATTGAGATGCGTACATGTGTGCCTAGTGGTACTGATTCTGTTAAACCAGACAAATATCCTCTCTGAAGAAGCTACACAAAGGCTGTATTATCCAATTACTGGTACTAAATAAAGGGGTCTTGATGTTGATCCTGATATGACCATTTATATTAACTGGAAATGAACGCTAAAAGAGTAAGTGTTGTACTTCTCACTCTCCACTGCTGGGTATTTAATACATCCTGTGGCCTTTAGGCAATCTGTTTTTTTATTATTTATTTATATATGTATTTGGCTCTTCCATTCTGCCTCCTGCTTAGCAGGACTTTTCTCCGCATGCTCAGAGCTGCTGGTGCCACGGATGACTCAACCCTGGATCCTGCACTTAACATGCACATACACATTCTATCACTTACATTATTTATGTAAAAAACAGCATTCAACTAAATGGACCACCCTGCATTTATCACTTAGGGATGACATTACCTGAATCTACCATGCAGAGCGATATCCCATTGATCAAAGTGGCATATTAGTAGTTTTGGCAACTTCCATTGTTGTGTAAATTGTCACAGTCGAAATCGAGTGATTTCAATAGGAATCCACACAATGGAAAATTTTGTTTGAGGGCGAAATAGTTTGCAACGCGTTGGGCATACATTGCTACACTATTGACAATGGACCTGCAAAATTTCAATGGTGATTATAGTGATCCACTGCAGTATACGTAACCCAAAACACCCATAATATGGACCACATCTGTTATCTGACAATGGTTAACAGCTTTCATGCTAACCTAAAACCAATGTTAAAAACTGGCTTTTATTTTTACTTAAGAGGAATGCCAAAACTTATGTTTTTGTCATTTAATTTTACTCTTTCATAGGAGCCGATCAAATCCAGAGCACCCCAGCTCCACCTCGAGTACAGGTTTTATAAACAGTTGGGCAACTCGGGTAAGTAATAGGCTGTATTTCTATCTATTTTCCATTTATTGTCCCCCATATGTTACTTTAAATCTTACAGTTAAGCACCCATTCACACCCCTTTCTTTGTTGTAGAGCTTTAGCAGTCCACATCCTATTTACAATCTTGTTGCTTTTAGCTCATCCTGTCCACATCCTCTTTTCAGCACGAGGACGAATTTAATCAGCACAGGCTGTGGTTCCTGTGCATCGATTGCTCTACTTGCTTTAGTCTTTTTCACACAGCGTTTCACACGAGAAAGAAAGGTTAACTTGTATTAAAAGATGTGACAGCTTAACACATACCTTATTTCAATGATATGATATATTCAGAATGTGTTCATCAATAAAAGAATGCCGTTAAGTGTTTTGCGCAGATCAAATAAAGCCTAGGGTTGATGGTTGAGGCGTTGCATCTCTCATTGCTGTTGAGCCAGAGGAGATTTCTGTTCCCAGCGTTAAGGCCTCAGAACCTTTTTATTCTGCTATGCATTTTTCATGAGGAGAGCATTAGAAAAACATGACACTGTACACTTTGAATAATTACTCATTCCTATGCTGAAGTTGCATTGTGAATCTAATATTTGTGTGTGTTCGTTACTCAGGGTAGTCTTTTTTACAGTGTTACCAGGCCTGATTAGGGCTCGGTGATATTTGTGATCTTGACATTTTCCAGCCTTTTAAAAACATTTGATCAGTTTCTGTTTTTGAATTTGGTTTAAAGGTGCCCTAGATTCAAAAATTTAATTTACCTCGGCATAGTTGAATAACAAGAGTTCAGTACATGGAAATGACATACAGTGAGTCTCAAACTCCATTGTTTCCTCCTTCTTATATAAATCTCATTTGTTTAAAAGACCTCCAAAGAACAGGCGAATCTCAACATAACACCGACTGTTACGTAACAGTCGGGATCATTAATATGTACGCCCCCAATATTTGCATATGCCAGCCCATGATCGAGGCATTACACAAGGGCAGCCAGTATTAACGTCTGGATGTGCACAGCTGAATCAACAGACTAGATAAGCAAGCAAGGACAATAGCAAAAAATGGAAGATGGAGCAATAATAACTGACATGATTCATGATTACATGATATTTTTAGTGATATTTGTAAATTTGTCTTTCTAAATGTTTTGTTAGCATGTTGCTAATGTACTGTTAAATGTGGTTAAAGTTGCCATCATTTCTTACTGTATCCATGGAGACGAGCCGTCGCTATTTTCATTTTTAAACACTTGCAGTCTGTATAATTCATAAACACAACTTCATTCTTTATAAATCTCTCCAATAGTGTGTAATGTTAGCCGTTAGCCACGGAGCACCATCAAACTCATTCATAACCAAATGTAAACATCAAAATAAACACTGTACTTACGCGATTAGACATGCTGCATGACGAACACTTTGTAAAGATCCTTTTTGAGGGTTATATTAGCTGTTTGAACTTTTTTTATGTTGTTTAAGGCAAGCGCGAGCTCTTGGGGCGTGGTGCACGAGAATTAAAGGGCCACACACCCTGAATCGGTTCATTTCTAATTATGCCCCAAAATAGGCAGTTAAAAAAATTAATTAAAAAAAAATCTATGGGGTATTTTGAGCTGAAACTTCACAGACACATTCAGGGGACACCTTAGACTTATATTACATATTTTTAAAAAAAGTTCTAGGGCACCTTTAAAAGTGCCTTGAAGTGTTGGGGGTTTTTCCTCCAAAGGAACATTTTGATCAAACATTGTTGTATATATTATATTCTTCATATTTACCCTTTTTTTCCCCAAAACATTTTAAGGCATTAAAACACTCACATGGAGACTTCTGTGAATGTTATTGAGTGATGACAAATGATTCTTTCAAGTGATTAATTGAAATGGACAGTTTGAAAGAACTGATTAGCTTAAATGAATCAAACTCCCCAATTCTGTCAGTATTTAAACAAAATGTGGTATTTAATTACCTTGTTGTACCACTCACACACTGTAGCCGTGACATAAAGAGTGTGCAAGGAAGTTTGTGTACCAGTGTGGTCTTTTTAGACCACAACTTTGTGGCCTAATCAAACGCTCATTAAATAAATTGCGATATTCTTCATGTTCCAGTTCAACATGTCGCCTAATAGATTTGAGAGTCCATACACTGTTGCCCCATACTGCTATTATACACAAAAATGTAGTGTACCTCAATATGAAGCAGTAATGTCTAGAGTGTAGAGTGCCGAACACCAAATAACAAAAGATTATTCTTCCTTGTCTTTACGTAATCTTATTAATTCTGACCATTTAGGTTAATGCTGTGCTAAATTGCCACTTTGTATTTGTATTACCAAACTCTGTAGATCTGTTTTCTAACTACATATATATGTGTGTGTTCAGAGGGTGTTCCTCAGGTGTACTACTTTGGGCCTTGTGGGAAGTACAATGCCATGGTGCTGGAGCTGCTGGGCCCCAGTCTGGAGGACCTGTTTGACCTCTGCGACAGAACCTTTTCCCTCAAGACCGTCCTCATGATCGCAATTCAGCTGGTCAGTGTAATCGCTCACTCATGAGAGAGAAAGAAAGACTGATAATTACATTTTTTTAACATGACTTATACCTTTTATTAAAGATCACACGGATGGAATATGTGCACACAAGAAGTCTGATCTACAGGGATGTTAAGCCAGAAAACTTCTTGGTGGGCCGACCGGGGACCAAGAGGCAACATACAATCCACATCATTGACTTTGGGCTTGCCAAAGAATACATCGACCCTGAGACCAAAAAACACATCCCTTACAGGGAGCACAAGAGCTTAACAGGGACAGCTCGCTACATGAGCATCAACACACACCTGGGAAAGGGTAAGACCTGCAGACACGGGAAAGATTCGCTCTGTCAGGGCTTAGGAAGGGTTATTAGAATTTCATGGGGGGATAAAGACTAAAGTATGTCTTAAAACCTAGCTTAGCTGTTAGTGACACAAATCTGCTTGCTCAGTCACAACGTAGATTTAATCATGGCACTGGTAAGATGCAGGTGCTTTTTGGCTCAGGATTTTGCATTTGCTGAATGCATAAATCATTTTGCAAAGTAAATTAAGACTCTTTGTCAGACTGAAGACAGATTAAAGTTTACCTAGCAGTTTTTAATTTTTTTTTCTTTTTTTCTTGTCTTTTTCTTGAAGAGCAAAGCAGGCGGGATGATTTGGAGGCACTGGGTCATATGTTTATGTACTTCCTACGGGGCAGTCTGCCCTGGCAAGGCTTGAAGGTATTGTACTAGGTGGAGTGAAAGAGATGTTTGCTGCCTTTGTACATTTTGATTTAAAAGTCTGTTTTCAAAAACTAAGACTGTGCGATACCATTATAGAAAATGTGGTTTGTTTTATTGTTACATTTCTTTAAGCATTTTAAAGCACAGATTATGGTAAATATGAGAGATTAATGCATCTTATCAGTTCTGTGCTGTTTTGTACCAATTAAAAAGTACAAATCGATGGTTAGTTTCCCCTCCATTCAGTTGTCTCATTCTCTTAACTGTGTTTTGATGGTATCCTTCTGGTCTGAGAGTCTTATCTCACTCAGCTAATGTCTGAAAATGTGAAAGGCCCCACTATCTGTCACTATCACAGAAAGTCAGCAGAATAACCAATAGCTATACAGCCTCGATAAGCTGACCTATTTAGAAGACCCAAAAAATT
This sequence comes from Chanodichthys erythropterus, assembly GCF_024489055.1. Taxonomy (NCBI): domain Eukaryota; kingdom Metazoa; phylum Chordata; class Actinopteri; order Cypriniformes; family Xenocyprididae; genus Chanodichthys; species Chanodichthys erythropterus. The sequence continues at coordinate 25,544,611 of NC_090236.1, read as the reverse complement.
ATTAAAATGTGTTTGTTTATAGCTTTATCTGGTTTTATAGTCTAAAAGGGGAAAAAGACTGAAATCTTGGTGACTTTACTGTTTAAGGGATAGTGCACCCAAAAATGAAAACTCTTGTCATCATTTACTCGCCCTTATGTTGTTCCAAACCTGTATGAGTTTCTTTCTTCTGTTGAACTAAAAATAGATATTTTGAAGAATGTTGGTTAAGCAGACAGTTGAAGGTAGCCACTGACTTCCATAGTAGTAAAAAAAATTTATTGGATAATTTTTCAGTGTTCTTGCAGTTTACTTACCTAAGAAAGTACTGAATAATATAAAGTAACTAGATGGGTTAAGGTTAGATTAAGAATTAGTTTCATGGGTGGTACCTAGTTATTACCCAGTTGTTATAAGTGTAAAATAAATTGCTAATACTATTACTATTAAAAGATAGTATAAAAAGGGATTTATGTAATTCCCAAAATGTTCTAATCTTTGTTCTGTCCTATTTTATTCATTAAGGCTGACACGCTTAAGGAGCGCTATCAGAAAATCGGAGATACCAAAAGGGCTACCCCTATAGAAGTGCTCTGTGAGAGTTTCCCCGGTAAGCGAGTTCTTTTTCAAACGTATCTCGAACACTCGAAAATCCAGTGCATTTTCTTAACTTTGACTTCTATCACACAGAAGAAATGGCCACCTACCTGCGCTATGTGCGGAGACTGGATTTCTTTGAAAAACCGGATTATGACTACTTGAGAAAACTCTTTACAGACCTCTTTGACAGGAACGGCTATGTCTTTGACTATGAATATGACTGGGTCGGCAAGCCGCTGGTAAGTCTATTTGGATGTCAAACCATAAACCGCTTGTATATGATGCAAGTACATGGATGTTGAGTTTCATATACGTATCTATACAGCCGACTCCAATAGGACCCATGCCTAGTGACACACCTCTGCAACCCAGCAGCAGAGACAAAGCACAACCACAGACCAAAAACCAGGTGAGATACAACCTCATGCTGTTGATAGCCATGTAAAGTACGTTTTCGTAATACACATCCCTTTTCTTTCTTCTTTTTCTTTTTGTTTTTGCAATTTTATAGTGTATGATCAAAGAAAAATGATAAAGGTTGTAGTTTCATTACTTGGAATGCCACTTTAAAATTAAAGGAATGATCAATTTATTTATTCAATTGTTCAAACTGATTAATAAATATATTTAAAATTGATTTAATTTAGCCTCCTTTTTAAAAAAATAATAATAATGTCTATTAATAATCATGTGTGAACTGCCAAGTGGCATTTTTTTTCTTGGTTTTAAAATTGAAATTTAAAAGTTGCGTTTAAAAATGATTTTGTTCCATTTAACTTTTTAAACACACTTTAAAAACACTTATTGATTTCTTAATTTTATATAGTAATATTTATTATATTTTGAAATATTTCACTTTTACTTTTACCACTAAGTCCTTGTAAAAAAAGAAGAATGGGACAGTTATCACATTTGAGTACCAGTTTCGTTTTCTCCTTTGTTATTTGTGGAAAAACATTGCTTAATGCGGTGATATTTTTGAAATGTTATCTCCAGTATTTCAGATTCTCTTTTAACCCATGTCAGCAGTATGTGGTTAATGTTTGGTTTCACTCATCAACAAACCCAAGACAACTTCCTGTAACCAGAGCAGTTTTTTGCTTGTCTGAAGATCTGTCGTTTCCTCAGACGCTGAATGCCATTCTTTTAGAGGGTGGTATTGCCATGTCTTGGTCACAGTCCCTTTAAATCTGTTACATTACACGTTTTTTATGATTGGCTGGAGCTTAGCTTTCCTCTCCATCTCTGCATGTCACGTGCTCTCTTTATTTTTCACTCACATTTTTATTTCCACCTCTATCCTGTTAGCTAGTGCAGTCTGCTTGTGCATGGAAGGCGTTCCTCTTTAAACTCTTTGTTCTTTTTTTCTTTACACCTTCACCTCCTTTCAAAAACATCTCTTATGCCCTTTGCCACCCTCCCACCCCTTTCCCCCCACTGCTGTCATGCCAGTCTCCAGAACCTAAAGGAAGTGAGTCCCAGCCCACTCCCGTGACCAACAGGGAGCTCCTGGGGTCGCACCTCACGGCCGATAGGCTGGGGGGCTCTGTCCAGGTACTGGGTGTTTGCGCAGTACTGCATGCTGTTGGTGTCGATCTCTTCCTTTCTCTGTTCTCTAGTCTTTCTGTTCCTTTTTTCCTCTCACTTGAGACACCCCATTTTCCAGCTGCGAACACTTAAATGGTCTTTTCCTCTCCACCCTTGTCTAACACACATCACGTGCATGCTCCTGATGGTTAGGCTTGGGATCTGGTGACTTCAGTGTGAAAATACTGTTTATATTGTATACAAGTAGCTAAGCAAGACAAATGGATGTTTGCTTGTGTACATACAGTTATCCAGGGTGTAACTTTTCTTTTATAAAATGCTAGTGTTCATAAAATGTTATAAAATGCTCATTTTCGGCTTATTTCCATTATCTAACCAAGCACCGTTCTTTCATTTTACATGCCCCCCTCCCCCCTTCTTAACCTTCCTAGTTGGTGCTAAGCAACCTGATTTTGAACAGGTTAATTATTTAAAAAAAGTGTCCTCAATGGGTTACTTAGCCCCAATCTGAGCTACATGAACTGCTAAATATGCAGTGGCAGTTAGACAAAATAAATCCCAGTGTGTACTGTGGTTTTGTGTTATTACTTATTTTTGCCTGTCCATATTAAAAACACATTGTTTGCTACCTTAAATTAATCTCCAGGTTATGAGCTCGACCAATGGAGAAGTGAATACAGACGATCCCACGGCGGGACACTCAAACGCTCCCATAACTGCCCCTGCTGAGGTGGAGGTGGCCGATGATACAAAGTAAGGACAATTTTAAGAATCTTAAGGTTGCCAGTTGTCTTCAAAAGTACATGTTTGAGGGTTTCCACGTGTCCTAGAAAACCTGGAAAATTGATGACTGATTTCTAGAGATGCATCGAAATATTGTCCAAAAATGGCATTTCCAGTTTTCGAAAGAGAAAAGGGGTCAAAAATATGCCGCCCTGCCCCTCTGTGTTCAGCAATCCGGTTTCACTCTTGCGCAGCATGTTTTGTAACTTTGCAAGCGGCTCCACTTGCAAGACCGGACAACTTTGAAGCGAGTGTTCAATGTTCTGCTCCGTGTTTGCGCTCCTTGTTCAGTCACTCACGTCCCAAACACTCCACTCATGTACCACTCATGCTCACCGGAAAAACAAAGTCTGCTTAAATAATGTGCCAACTTAAAATTTCTGTGGACTTGTTTGATTCTGATTGCTAACTGTACTGTAACATGGTATGGTATAGCTGTGCAGGGCAACGCTGCTCACTGATCCACTCCCTGCTATCTGCTCTCATGCTCTTATATTAATAGCTTTTTAGGAGTCAGGACTATAATTTATTTTGATAATTGGTCAAAAAATAAATCTGTTAAATCTGATTCTGTTGCATAGAAGATTAATATATTGATATTCATATATTGATGTTTAACGTTATTTTAATACAGGCCTATTTTCTGTCCAATTTTTGTTACATTATTTTTAGTATTTACTTTAGTAAAGCATGGTTATTTTATATATGGCTCATATTTATTTGAATTCAGATTCAGTAAACAGTTACTGAATTTAATTAAAAAGTATAATAATAATAATAACAATTATTTAAAACAACTAATTTAAAATAAGAAATTAATAATTGTTTTGAAAAGGGCATTTTCAGTTTCGGTTTTCAGCCAAGTGCATCCAGAAGTTTCGGTTCCAGCCCAAAATTTTCATTTCGGTGCATCCCTAGTAATTTCCAGTCCTGGAAAACAAAATGCATGCAAAATGAGAGAAAATGTAAAATGTCCTTAAAATTGTTGTTATCCTGGAAAATTCTTACAACAATTAATACACAATTATTCTTGTGTTTTTCCTTTAGCCGAGAACGAAGAGTTTATCACTCCCTGAAACAATTAACATTACTAGCAGGAAATGCTATGTTCAGGGACTCTGAGTTTTGACGTGTGAGAGAAGTGTATTTTTTTGAATGATGTTTAGTGTCATATTGGCTCTTGCATCAGTTAGCTAATGTTATTAACTGCTCAAATGTTTGCAACGAATGTCAGCTGGTAAGCAGCTACCTAACCTCGTTAACATGAATTCAGTAACTTGCTAATAATTTGTATGCGTTATAAACCAGGGGTGGGCACAGCAACCTACAGCAGTGATGCAGCTTGTTTTTAGTTCTGGTTGTTGTCAGAAGTACTTTGATACAATGTTGATACTGAAATTTTAAAGATGTAACAATACCAGCTCGTACTGGCTGATAGGCGAGTGCTTTAAAACATTCTCATGTTCATTTGTTTGAGCGGTGGCGCTCTGTAAAGATCATCAAATGTTTCTATTTACAACATGTTTTTACAGCATTGAGCATTGTATCCAGTGTTGGGCACATGAACGCAATAACCAATAAGAAGCGTTTAAGAAATAATTCAGAATGTGTTCAATGGCCCTCTTGATTATAAAGGGAGTGCTCTTTGTTTGCCATAACCCATTTACAATTTGATTGAATGAATATTTTTAATGCTGCTAAGTACACACTGCAAAGTTTTTGGAGGGACAACAATTTAGATGCAGGATTGAATCCAAAATTGAGTTGATTGACATGGTGATAACCATAGCAACAGATGAGACAAACAAGTCTGTCAAATTAGATGTGTGCATAAATGCAGACTAACAGACATGCCACTTGTTCTGTAACAAGTATGTGTAATGTATGTGTAATTTGTTCATTTGTTGTTCATTTTACTTTTCACTTATCCCATTTAAAGCAATGTTTACTTAAATATTTGAAGACTACATGCTAATGTTTTAATGTGTTATAATTATTATTAGCATTAATAATTCATTGACTTTAATATTTATATTTTCAAAACGTTACTTAAATAGTTCCAATATTTTTGCTATGGTAGTGAAATTGGTTCTGAGAACCATTTGTCATACTGTATAATAAAAAAATATAAAAAACTGATTTCATAGTTAAGTCATGGCGATGTAAAATACATGTTTGTGTTATACACATCCTTTTCTTTTTTGTTGCAGTTTAATAGTGTACAATCAAAGACAAATTATAAAGGTTATAGTTTCTTTGCTTGGAATGGCACTTTAAAATTAAAAAAGGAATTATCAATTTAATAATTAAAAAAAAAATGTTCAAACTGACGAATAAATATCCATACTTCAAATTAATTTGATTTAATTTGTTAATTTAACCACTATTAAAATATTTTTAATAATAAAAAGGGGCCAAGCACCGAAGCTGATATGGCATCTATTGTAATCGTTAGTGTTCCTTTTCTTCTTCTTCCTCTCTTGAAGTCTATGGCAGCCCATAGAACTGCTTGAGACTAAGTTATGAAATTTGGCACACAGATAGAGGATAGTCTGACCTGTTACCATAGCAATTGTGAAGTCTCTAACTGAATCCCTCTAGTGCCACCAACTGTCCAAAGTTGCACCCATGTTTATGCCAATAACTTTTGAACCACAAGGGCTAGAAACGAAATTATTTTTTCCCTCTGATGCCTTTAACGATCCCTATGCCGTCGTTCTGTGAACTGCCCTTTTTTCCAAGTAGTGGCTTTGTTTTTAAAATGAAATTTTAAAGTTGTATTTAAAGATAATTTATTAATTCATAGTTTTGTTACATAACTTTTTAAACATTAAAGGTATTTTAGTTATTTACATGTTATTGAATCCTTCATTTTATATAATAACATTTATTATATATGAAATAATATTTAACTTTCAGTTTTACCGTTAATTCATTGTTCCTCTAAAAGAGGAAAAATGCCAATATTCATGTGCTCAGCATTGGCTATTAAACTGGATGTCAATTAAAGACTTATGGAGAAATGAATATATTACTTTAGGGCCTGATCCTTGTCTTTGATTTCCACCGTAGTGAAATTGAAAATGTCAAAAACATTGAGAAATTAATACTTTTATCCAGCAAGGATGCATTAAATTGATCAAAAGACATTTATAATGTTACAAAAGATTTATATTCAAAATAAATGTTCTTTTGAACTTTCTATTCAACACCTTGAAAAAAAAATAGTATCAGTTTCCACAAAAATATTATGCAACTGATTTCAAGATTGATGATAATAAGAAATGTCTCTTGAGCAGAAAATCAGCATATTAGAATGATTTCTGAAGGATCATGTGACACTGTAATGATGCTGAGAATTCAGCTTTGACATCACAGGAATAAATTACATTTTAAAATATATAAAAATAGAAAATTAAAAAAAAAAGTTATTTTAAATTGTAATAAAGTTTCACAGTATTGCTGTTAATTATTCTTACTGTACAAACTATTGAATGGTAGTGTAGGTTTTGGTTTCATTGCCAGGAATCAGTTATCATTGTATTAATAAAAATTTGCTAAATTTTCAACTTTGCAAACATAAATTAATATACAATTTTAATCCATATTTAAGTGTAATTAAATACACCAAAATATTACATAATCTCTATCTTTCTCTCTCTAAAATATATATATATATATATATATATAATTTGTTATAATCATGACGCATTATCTAGCAGGTGGTCAAAAGCTCTTCCTAAGGTACTATACAACTGTTTTGCCATGGGCTTGAATGGGTAAAAGCACTGTTATAGCATTTGTCTTTATGTTTTGGTTACATAAGCACCAGTCACATATAGCTGCGCACAATTGTGCAGTTTTATCTCTTGCTAAAATTTTGTCCTAGTGGGTTGTTTAAATTTGCTTTGAACTCTGCCTGACATAACCTAGACTCCACTGTGCAACAAGTTTGAGAATGAAGGGAGATTGCAAAAGTGTCTTTAACTCCTTCGCTCGTTTCAGGTGCTGTTGTTTTTTCAAGAGGAGGAAGAGGAAAACGCTCCAGCGACACAAGTGAGGAGGAACATCTTTGAAACGTTGTCACTGGTGCGTTTAAGGAAAAAAAAATAAAGCAAAGGACTTGGAGCTGGAACATGGAGCTCCTCCCTTTCTGTCTCTGCTCCACCTCAGAACAGAAACTCACTGCCTCACTTTTGGCATCCGCTCAGAGGACACACCTCAGCACTCTGGGCTCTGACACTCTCTTTGTAAGGAAACAATTCAGTGGAACAAATAGATATATTTGTACAATGTGGGACACCAGAAGAGACTTCTGTCGTCAGAAGTATGATATGTTATGTGACTTAAACCCAGATGGACTGTTTAAACTTGTATTTTAGATGACATGCAAAACCATTATTTGAGAACTAAAAGGCAACCAGACTCACACATACACACAGACATCTGTTCACTTTGACACACTGGCTGGCTGGATGAGTGAGTGATGTGCTCCATGATGTTTTTTTATGGGATCAAAATAAGTGGGGAAAGACTGCTGACTGATATGGAGAAACATACACCGGAATCAGAAAAAAACCCTGTAAATTCTGTCTTTCCTTTTTTGTTTTTGTAATTTAAAAAGTTGTTTTGAAGATCTGTTCTCCCTGAGTTGAACAGTTTTACTCATGTTGTAGAATGTGTGAACATTTTTAACCGCTCTTAGTGTTTCTTTATTTTCTCTTCTGTTGTGTTTTTTTTTTTTTTTTTTTTTTACTTTTTCCTGTCCATGATGTTGTAGCACAGTGGCTGGTCTCAGGTACTGTGGGAGATGGAGAGAAATACATGGGATCTCTCCTCTGTGAATTGCACTTTTGGGGGAAAAAAGCGAACCGTTTGGCATTTCTGGCATTGAAATTGACAGGAAGCAACAGTAATAAAGGCAGACGTGGGATCATTTTATACAGCAGGCTGGTCTCTCCCAAAGGGACAAAAGTGATGCTCTCAGTCAAAATTGTGCTTTTATTGTTTTTCGCATTAGATTAAGTTACCTGGGAATCATAGTTTGTGCCTTTCCAAGTAAAACATTTAACACTAATGTGTCCCTCTCTACGATTCCTATCCAGGTGGGGTGTCCATGGCCCTCTCAGAGTGTTTGTTCTCTACCGTGCGCTCCATTCCAGTCTAATGGAGTCCGCTGGCATTTCTCAGATTTCTTTTTCACTGTTGTAAAGTGTATCATAGCAAAGCTCCATGAAGACGTGAGTCTATGGGTTTATACGCAGTAACAGAGGTTGCCTATCAGAGTGAGGATGTGTATTAATTTACATACCTATTAAATGTTGCTTTTCTTCTATGCCTCATAAAATGGTACATGTTGTGTTTTTGCACAATCACTGTATTGAGTTTATGGTTGTGGTTAATCCTTGCGGTAATTCCAATTGTAGTCAACATCACGTGACAAAACGCAGATAGTTGCAGTGAATCACCAGGATGTGGTGCCATAGAACATATTTATCTGCAGGGCAAGTGCCTTAAAGGATTAGTTCACTTTCAAATTAAAATTTCCTGATAATTTACTCACCCCCATGTCATCCAAGATGTTCATGTCTTTCTTCAGTCGGAAAGAAATTAAGGTTTTTGATGAAAACGTTCCAGGATTTTTCTCCATATAGTGGGCTTCAATGGAGCCCAAACGGTTGAAGGTCAAAATTACAGTTTAAGTGCAGCTTTAAAAAAATACAAGACGAGGAATAAGGGTCTTATTTAGATAAACCATCGCTCATTTTCTAAAAAATAAAATAAAATACAAATTTTATAAGTTTTAAACATGAATGCTCATCTTAAACTAGCTCTCTTCTTCTTCTCTATTTGAATTACAGCAGTGTAGACACTACTAAGTGTATTACTGTATTCAACTGTTTGGGCTCCATTGAAGCCCACTATATGGAGAAAAATCCTGGAATGTTTTCATCAAAAACCTTAATTTCTTTTTGACTGAAGAAAGACAGACATGAACATCTTGGATGACATTGGGGTGAGTTAGGGTTAGAAATTTTAATTTTAATCCTTTAAACATCCCTTTTATTGCACATGAAAGCCTGTGTAATATAATTCACTGAGTAGTACACCTTGTCAGAATGGCATGAGAGCAGGTGTCACACCCTTGTAGCTTGTGTTATGCTAAAACAGGATACTTTTATACTTCAAAATGACTTTCCACGTGCAGATACAACAGAGCCAGTCAATTATGACATCTTGTGATTATACAATTATTAACCTCTTTAGAACAGCCTGTCGAGAAACATGAATGAGCTGTTCTTAGATATGATGTTGAGCAGTGGTTCTCAACCACTTCATGATTTACTGGAGAAGGATTAAGAAGGGTTAAAAAAAAAAAAAAAAATGTTTTTAAACTTGATTTAGAACCACTGGTGTAGAGTAAACAAATTAGGTTTGTTAATCTAAATGAACCTTTGTATGTGGTTGCTTCTTAGATAAACTCTACAACTAAAAGTTCTAACAGAGTAAAATAGGCATTTAGTGTTGCTGAGAGGAAACACTAGTAAATGTAGTAGGTGTGAATGTATGGGCGCAGTGTTTTCAGATCTCCCTGAACATAAAAATAACCCTTAAAGGTGCTAAAGAGGATGTTTTGTTTTATACATTTTTGCAAGATTACTTGAAACTGTCTTTACTAACTGATAAAAGACTATTTATTAGGTGCACTGAAAGGAATAATATTAATATACATCATCTGTGCACGAGGTAGGGCCTTAAAACCATCAGCCAATCGTTTACGCGATGATTGGCCCTCTGGCTTGACAATCACTGCTGAGACGTTCCTTGTGAGAGACGAGCGCGACTGCGCGCTCCAGTAACTTTCCGCACTCCACAGGCGCCGCATACAATGTTTTTGTCAGGAGACTGGAGTAACAACTGCAGATTATGAGTTACCTGCGGTGAGTCCGACATAATGAATCCACTAAAACGACACAGCGAATGCCGGTGGTAAACACTCGTGTTCCAATACTCGTGCACGAGTTTTGGGAGGCGTTCCTTTGAAATGAGCTGTGAAGGAGGGGGTTGTTCTTTCGCATGCGCTCATTTAAAAAACTCACTAACAGTCTTTGGATTCTCAGTCGATAAAAAGATCCTCTTTAGCACCTTTAATAAGGGAGCGAGTTTGAGGAGAATTTCCAGGAGAATTGCTTGATTTATCTGATTTACGGTTGTATATTTTTTGCTGCATTCAAATCATGTCGTAATTACCGTAATTTCAAGATGACAACACGTGATGTTCAACTTGATGATATCCTACCTCAGCCTGGGAATTATGCAGCAACTCCTAAAATAATCTGCAGAGGTCAGGTGGTACAAGTAGGATCTCTTAGAAAATTCCCATCTTACAAGTTGTAATTACGAGCACGTGAACACATTTTACAAGTTGAAATCTAGTAGTGACGGCGTGAACGCACACCTGCACAAAGATTACACAAGCCTAAGCAATATTGTTACAAAGAAAATGTCATTGTTTTAAATGTCATTTTAAGAGTTACAAAACAATGACTAAATCTATCTTGTGCGCACAGAAACGAGGAAAGGAGAAAAACGAGAGGAAAATATGTAAAGTGCTGCACGAACAGCAGGGGGTGATATTTGACAACTTGCTCAAGCACTAGCAAATCCAAATACATAAAAATAATATTGTATTACTGTAGACATAAGCTTAAACCCGCGATTGCTCATATTTATGGAAAAAAACAACACTAGACCAAAGACTTTATAAAAAAAAAATCTTAATAGGACTTTGACTAGATTCGCTTTTAAAAAGCAAACGTCAGACGAATGAGAGAGGGCGTGGCTTAACAAACACGTGATAACAACAGGAAACGAAAATAACAAGACGTTACGCTATACTAGCTCTTTTGCAGTACTAGACAAATTCAACATTAACCATGCTGCATATAATCTTTACCAAAATTACTTTTAAAATTATAAGTCTCAATCGATGAAAGAGAGTGAATAAGTTTTATTTCGCGCCTCGTCCATCGTGACTTATTTGCGAAGTCAGCTGACCAAATCCAGAGGAATTGCTGTTACAACAGTTATGGACCGAAAGCACGACCTTCACACACTAGACTCATTCTCTGCAGTGAGGAAGCCGGCGCTGGAGAGGACAGCATGCTGAGGTGGATAAACGGAAACACGCATTTTTAGCTGACTGGGGATTGACTGTGTAGCGTTAATCATGCCGGACTCCTCAGAAGCCTCTTTACCCGCTTTCAGGCGTCTGAGTTACTCAGTGGGGCATTTTCTCAACGACCTGTGCGCCTCGATGTGGTTTACATACCTGCTGGTGTTTTATCACTCAGTGCTGGGCTTTCAGAACACATATGCGGGTGTGTTGCTGTTGGTGGGGCAGATAGCGGATGGAGTGTGTACACCGCTAATCGGTTATGAGTCTGATAAGACACCCGGCTGTGGATCATATGGGAAAAGAAAAACATGGCATTTAGTCGGTAAGTGACGTGGAACCTATAAAGTCACCATGAAATCAAAATGGACAATTCCTATTTTTAAAATGGAATATTGGAGGATTTATTGTAAATGATTTATCCGTGCAGGTTATTATTATTATTATTATCATTATTATTCGACATCTCTTCTCTGATGACGTGTTTACTGGCGTAAGGGCGGTACAACCTGTCACTCGCGTGAGATCACAGCAATAGCAAACCATCCAATCAATTACCAATTAAGAAAACGAAGTCCTTCCCTACATATTTTCTTTTTAGTTGAGTCGTTTCACTTAGATGTGTCACAATAGGGAAGAAAAAGCCTTTCGCAACTTCTGTTTTATGGTGGCAAAGGAAAAATTCAGGCAAATTTACACTGTCATCACTTTTATGTTGTTCCAGAGCTGTATGACTTTCAAAAACAGATGTTATGAATCAACATTACTTTTTCCTCAGTAAATGATGATAATTATTTTTGGGTGAACTGTCTCTTTAAGGTTTATTCCATGCATATTATAGTTCTCATCTACTGTCTTTTACCCCACCTAGGGACCTTCAGCGTCCTCCTATCATTCCCCTTTATATTTAATCAGTGCCTGGGCTGTAATCTGAACACTCCACAATGGGTCAGTCTCACCTACTTCACCCCTTTCATCGTCATCTTCCAGTTTGGATGGGCAGCCACTCAGATTTCCCATCTCTCCCTCATTCCCGAGCTGGTGTCTTGCGAGCATGAGAAAGTAGAGCTCACTGCGTACAGGTAAACTCATACAGCTCTGTGCATGTAATGATCAACCATTCTTGTGATGCTTGTTTCGAGGACTTTGCCTTATAGTGACCGGTATGATGTCTTGGCATTTTATTGTATTTTGGTTGTATCCCTCAGGTATGCCTTTACAGTGATAGCCAACATCACAGTGTATGCAGTGGCCTGGCTGCTGTTTCATTTTCAGACTCAGGAAGGAGATGATCCTGCCATTTCAGACAATCTTGGTCCTGTTGACATTCCCGTTTTCAGAGTGAGTGCTGAACTTTTGTTGTGCTGAGGTGAACTCTTGGTCATTTAAAGGGTTGGTTCACTCAGAAATCAAAATTCTGTTATTAATTACTCGCCTGTATCAAACCTGTAAGACTTTTTGTTCATCTACGGAACACAAGTGAAGATCTTTTGGATGAAATCTGAAGGCTTTCTGTCCATCCATAGACAGCTAGGCAACTGACATTTTTAAGCTTTAAAAAGTTCATAAAGAGATCGTTAAACTAATCCATATGAATTGAGTTTAGTCCAAATTTTCTGAAGAGACTCGATCGCTTTATATGATGAACAGATTTATTCACATAAAAACATTGATCAGCGTACACAAACAGAAGCTTAATCATATAAAGCGATCGTGTCTCTTCAGAAAATTTGGACTAAACCGCTCAGTATATATTTAGTTTTACGATCTCTTTTCAACTCGAAGCGTCAAAGTGGTAGTTGCATAGCTGTTTATGGAGGGACAGAAAGCTGTCAGATTTCATCAAAAAGATCTTCATTTGTGTTCTGAAGATGAACAAAAGTCTTACGGTTTTGGAATGACATGAGGGTGAGTAATTAATGACAGAATTGTATTTTTTGGGTGAACTAACCCTTTAATTCTGCATTACAAAACATTTTTGAAGGTAGTGTTCATATGTGTACAATAAGACCAAGAATCAAGACCAGAAAGAGAATCAATTTACATTTATGCAATATGCAAAAAAAAAAAAAAAATTACATTGTATTCACCTTTTTATCAGTTCTTGCTTCCATGTGAATACCCATAACACTGCATTTGCTTCACCATGCTCTACTGTTTGAGCTACAGGAAATTTCATTAAAAGTTAATGACCCAACAAATTTCCCTCAGATGTTTCTCTAAATGAGTAGTAAAAAGTTGTTAAATAAATGTAATCAGTGGTTTATGATTTTCAGCTGAAGTCTTTTCAGCCTTTGCTTCTGTTGACATTTACATAGCAAGTTATATAATGTAGGCCTGGACGAAACAGCTATGACAAGCCTCATGTGGTAATATTTTTTTACATTCAGAATCTAAGTCTTATAGTGGTGGGCATTGGAGCTCTGTTCTCGCTGCTGTTTCACTTGGGCACACGGGAGAAGGCACGTCCCAGTCAGGAGGAGGATGGCTCTAGTCCTGGGGAACGCCAGCCACTTCTTCACAACTCCACTGTGGCCCCTCCCACTAATCCACTTCAGTGGAAGCATTGGCTGAGACAGCCATCATTCTACCAGGTTAGAAGCCAATACCCACGTTACTTTTCAGTGGCATGTAATTTAGTGCATCTAATTAGTGGGTTGAAACACAGTGTTATCACTTAATCACAGTGGTGTGAAAATGTTAAGGAAACTGTATTTAGTAACTGTCTGTTATAACTGACTTGAGCAAAGACTATAGAATAACACAAGACTTGTCACTCGTATCGTTTTGAATGGGAGAAAGTGTAATGCGCGGAATAAGTCCCGCCTTCTAAATAAGAGCCAATCGCCGACTGGTAAAGTCATTGTGTCACTTCAGCGGTCGTTAGAATCATAGACATGTCTATGGTTAGAATCACCGGTTTCTATAGAAACAGTCAGAGGCGCCCCTCCAAAGAGACGTGCATTTAGGTCTGCGCATGCGCATCAGCTTGATCCAGCCTGAAAATTTTTTTTTTTTGGTCATGATTCGAGCGTTTAGAAACTAAATTTATGAGCCGGTTGTTGTTAGATTTCATTAGTGATTTCAAATATGAAATTTAATCATAAGGTTGGCGAACAGTTTTGGAGAATTTGATGTTTCCCCATTCAAAGAGATTGCATGATGCCCAGGATGCCCGAGAGGCGTTTCAAAGATGTCCGCCGAGTGAAATGACTTGTCTTAAAGGGACTTTGACTTGAGTAATGTAATATCTTCTCTAAACCCTGCTCTATTCAGGTGGCTGTGCTTTATATGTCCACCAGACTGATAGTGAACCTGTCACAAACATACATTTCCATGTATCTCACCTACACACTACTGCTGCCAAAGGTAAAACAACTATAGTAAGACTTCACTTTACACCCAGCAACAAAAGCATTAAAGAAAACAGACAGTGATCTATGTTTACCCTTTTGTCTTGCAGAAGTACATAGCCACCATTCCCCTGGTGATGTTCCTGAGTGGCTTTGCTTCCTCATTTATCATGAAACCTCTCAGCAAACTAATAGGCAAATGTGTGAGTTTGCATTTCTGTCTTTTGATTGAAATATAATTCATCATAACTCTTCTCATTTTCGGAAGTGACTAACAATACCAGTCAGTATTGCTGTGTCATATACGTGTGATCATATTTATGAGTTAAGCACACATGATTACCACCATAAAGTCATAGTTACCAGTGAAGAAACGTTGATTTTTATTTGAGCCCAGACTTTACGAGTTGGAGGTGTGTCAATTACAGATTTAAATTCATAGATGGAGTGTCATATGTAGATTAAACTAAAAAAAGAAGGGGTGAATCAAAATAAGAAGTATCTTGGTTTAGTTGTTTTTGTGGAGCTTATTTAAAGCTTGTTTAAATGAGATTCATCTTAAGGGCTCCTTGGAAATCTAGATTGTTCTCGGCCATTCAAATCATCTGAAAATTAATGAATGGAAAAACAATTCACTAGACAATTTCATGTACACTATTGGAAGTTGATACAATATGATAGAAGGTTTTTGTGTACACTAAAGTTTTCTTGTTCCTTATTGATAGATGACTTATTTTTTGGGACTGTTGCTGATTCTGGTGTTTTCCTATTGGGTGCTGGTGGACACACACATGGGAGAAAAGGTGTATGGGGCAGCGGTCCTGCTAGGGGTGGGGTCTGGTACCATCCTGGTGATGTCACTTGCCATGACGGCTGAACTCATAGGAGATCAGACAGTAAGTGTTGAGGAACTGAAAATGAACGGCAACCGCTTCAAGCTGTTGTTTTATTTAGTGTTTTTAGCACTAACAACCTTAATAGCAACGCATGATTGAACCAGTAAGAAAAGCAGGTGTTTGCAGAAGTGAAAAGGGCATGTGCTTCAAAGTGACTAGTTTCAGAAGTGTTAAAATAGTCGCAGGGAACTAAAATTTGTTTTTAAAGAAGTTTTCGAGTTTCTGATTTCACTTTTCTTTTCCTCCTGACAGCAAAGTGGGGCTTTTGTTTATGGAGCTATGAGCTTCACAGACAAGGTGGCTAATGGTCTGGGAGTCATGATTATTCAGGCGCTACACCCCTGCCGGTAAGTGTGTACCTGCATACTAGAATATGACGTGAGTCAGAGAGTGTTTTAATGGTTTAATTTTATTTTTAGAGTAAAAATTAAAAAAATACAAAGTAAAAAAAAAAAAGGTTTTTAGTATGTTTAATAGGGGTGTAACTGACTGTACACAAACATGACGGTTTGGTACTTACCTCGGTATTGAAGTCAGTGTTCGGTATGAGTTCGGTACAGCAGGGGGAGAAAACTAAATATAAAATTGCTTCTTCTTTCTTTTTTTTTTTTTTTTTATTAAACTGGTTTATTGAACAAATTGTCTCTCTCTCTTTAAATAAATTCAGTTATAATGAGCATTTTCTTAAAGATAAAAGCAATCTATCTCAGTTAATGCTGTAATCTCAACATAACACCGACTGTTACGTAACAGTCGGGGTGTACGCCCCAATATTTTCATATGCCATCTCATGTTCAAGCATTAGACAAGGGCAGAATGTCTGGATGTGCACAGCTGAATCATCAGACTAGGTAAGCAAGCAAGGACAATAGCAAAAAATGGCAGATGAAGCAATAATAACTGACATGATCCATGATATCATGATATTTTTAGTGATATTTGTAAATTGTCTTTCTAAATGTTTCGTTAGCATGTTGCTAATGTACTGTTAAATGTGGTTAAAGTTACCATCGTTTCTTACTGTATTCACTGAGACAAGAGCTGTCGCTATTTTCATTATTAAACACTTGCAGTCAGTATAATTCATAAACACAACTTCATTTTTTATAAATCTCTCCAACAGTGTGTAATGTTAGCTTTAGCCACGGAGCATAGCCTCAAACTCATTCAGAATCAAATGTAAACATCCAAATAAATACTATACTCACATGATCCGATGTATGCATGCTGCATGCATGACGAACATCTTGTAAAGATCCATTTTGAGGGTTATATTAGTTGTTTGAACTTTGTTTATGCTGTTCAAGGCGAGCGCGAGCTCCAGGGGTGGGGAGCACAAGAATTAAAGGGGCCGCAACCTATATATCGGTGCATAGTTAATGATGCCCCAAAATAGGCAGTTCAAAAAATGAATTAAAAAAAATCTATGGGGTATTTTGAGCTGAAACTTCAGACACATTCAGGGGACACCTTAGACTTATATTACAACTTTTAAAAAGAAGTTCTAGTGCACCTTTTAACTTCTAAATCAAAATTTATACAATTATTTTTCATTTATTTTTCTACTCAAATTTTTGAAATATGACCATTTGCACAGTTACTGTCATAACTTGTTTTCATGACAAATTTATTTAAACATATATTAAATAAGACATTACTAACAGGTAAAGTAAATTTAGTCAATATATAAGCTAATATAGTGCAAATTTTTAGTGAAATGCTCCCTTCTAGAGTTCATTTCTCTAATGAACTAATATGCTGTGGACACTAAATGACTTGCCTGAGGTAAATGTAATGCTACATGAGATATTATTCTCAAGCTGATTTATTGATGTCTTTCCACGGTTAAACCACTGGTTGAGAGTACACGTAAACGGATCTATGCATTGGCCCTGTCCCAAATGGCACCCTTAACACTCACTGTCTTCCTAAGAGTCGCACTTTTGTGACGTAGCGGTGCTTTGACTGTCGGGAAGAAGTCTTCTGCGGAGCTCGATTCAGTGCGGACTCGGCAAAAGCGTGCATTGAGGTTGCATATCAACCACAAAGGGGGGCGCTCATGTGCACCCTTCTGAAACCAAAAATGACAAATGGGATGCCATACGGTCTCATGGACTTAACGGACACGAGGCAGCCATTGTAAGTCCACAAGACTGAAAGTGTGTATGAAGTCTGCCATTTGGGACAGAGCCATAGATCGTCTGTTCTTCTTTTGCGCTTTTTCCTGATGTGGTGGTTAGCAAACAGCGTTGCATTACCGCGCATGCCCCCTTCTGGATTGGAGTGTGGATCCCCTGTGACTGACTGTATTCATTGTCTGACTCTATGCACCGAACCGTGACGTCCAAACCGTGATGAATACATGTACTGTTACACCCCTAATGTTTAATATAAAATTACTTATTTTTAATATTGAATTTTGAATTAAAAGTGTTTGATTGTGTGTGATTTCTCTCATTCAGCACAATGGTATGCTGTCCGGCTTGCATATGGTATTATCACTATGTCATGGTCATCGTCACTGGTGGAGTGGCCGTTTTAGCAGCACTAAGCCTCTGCATGATCCTTATCTGGCCTATAAAGATTGTCCGCTGTAAGAAACTCAACTAAACTATTATTTATGTCTGTCTCACTTTCATACATACACTTCCTCTTTGACCTACTCTTTTTAATAGTGTTAATCAGTAACCTCTTCACCTCATGGCTGACATGATGTTTTGTATTTCAGTGTCTAAGCGAGGTCATAACAGTTCAATAAACAGCAAAGACTTTAAGGGTGAGGGCTACATGTCAGCGTCTGAAATAACAGGAATCTGAACTAAATGATTTTCTCCTCAAAACACAATCAGAAACATCAATCACCCACCTTAAAGTTAAAGGGCTCATATCATGAGGTCGGTTTTCCTTGAACTTTTGAGATAAAGGATTGTAAAAAAATGTCAATTCGATTAAATAAATCCGATTTATACCAAACAGTTTTTTTCTTATAACTAAATGCTTTGATGCAGTTATTCTAAGCAAATCCATTCCAAATCCCAGAAGAACTAATGATATTATGTGGGAAAGTTTGCCAAACCTTGTGCTTTTGAAGGTAAAGGAGGTGTAAAATGGTAAACATTATAAGTGGATTTTTTTCATAATACAAAATATGATATGACCCCTTTAAAAGTGATTTTTCTTTTTTTCTTTTTTTTTTCTTCTCCCAGATAAAAGTTTGATTTCATATTTACACACCACTGCTCAAAGGTTTGGGGTTGGTAATAATTTTTAATGTTTTTGCAGTTTATGCTCTCCAGGGCTGCATTAATTTGTATTAAAAATACAGTAACAGATGTAATATTGTGAAATAACTTTTATATTTGAATACATTTTAAAATGTAATTTATTCCTGTGATGACAGCTGAATTTTCAGCATCATTACTCTAGTCTTTAGTGTCACATGACCCTTCAAAAATCATTCTAATATGCTGATAAATAGAAAGTTCAAAAGAACAACAACTTTTGTAACATTATAAATGTTTTTACTGTCACTTTTAATCAGTTTAATATGCCCTTGCTGAATAAAAATATCAGTTTCTAAAAAATAAAAAAAACCTGACTCTCCTCAATCTTTTGAACAATGGTGTAGATGAACTTGTAATATGTAATATGTAATGTTTGCATTGTTTTTGTAGATCTGCCTGAGGTGACTGGTCTCATGGGCAGTGATAGAGAGGACTCCGAGAGCTCTGAGCAGCCTTCAGTGGACTGAACGCACAGCAGCCGCAGAGAAATCTGGTTTACACTTACATGACAGTGGTGAAGGTTAGAGTTAAAATCAGGTTTTGGATCACACTGACCAATATTTGCTAATGAAGTCTATAGAACAGTCATATCTTGCACATTTCTACAATACAGGTTTCATCTTGTTCACTAAGAGCCAAAGATGTGGTGAGTTCATTTTTAGACCTGATTAGTTAATATCACTCATATTTTATATCATGGTTTCTCATTTATTAGTTCTCACCTAACCCAGCAGTCTTTATAAACAGACACTTTATAAAGGGACTAACTTTGTTATTGCTCATTGTCATGTTTATCGTTTCAGATTTTTTTTTATTCATGATTATAAATGTAGTTTAGTTATTTGAATCAAATCCATGAAAATAAGGGAATTTATTTATGTACCTGCCATGAAGGCCAATGCAAGATGCACATGTTATGGTGGATAAATTATTTCCAATTAATCCATCTAACTTTTCCATAAGGGAATTCATGAAAAGGGAAGAATTAATATTTTAAATCAGGGATATAAAGACATGTGTTGTCATTTCAAAGCATATTTATTTTGGTGTGAGATGCATGGGGCTTTGTTGTTAGGGACCAGAGAGCCAATCATGTGCATTTTACATATATATATATAATAATATGCATAATTATGGTTTTCATATGTAAGACAATTGTGTCTGACATGTTTTCTGTTCATATCATTAACTGAACAGAATAAATGTTCTTTATGAACAGACATTTCTGTATCTTGAGTTGATACATTGTAACCTGTCTTTGTAACTAGTGACTCATTAGCAGGAATGCAGTGTCATTGTGAGTAGACGTAACATCTGGTCAGCTGATTTTGCTGATGCTTAAGACTTTAAACACTCAAAATAATTCATAAAAGCTGTTGCTCAGATCTAGCTGAAATGCATTTAATTATAGTGGAAATTAATCGGCAAAACCAGGATGTTTGTGAAAAGACAATAATTGTATTTTATGATCTTTGATGTCTTGTATAAAATGACTTTTAAATAAAAGTGGGTTTTTTTTAATTATATGTGTCTGTGTTTATGAATAAGATGTGCAAAAACAAACCCAACTAATAGAGACTGCATATTGCAGATTTGTTAAGAAATTTTTAAATAATGTTACTAAAAAATAAATAAATTTTAAAGGTGCAGTGTGTAAATTTTAGCGGCATCTAGTGGTGAGGTTGCAAACAATGGCTCAGCACAGTCAAAGAGCATGTAGCTTTGTCGTCACAGTAATAAATTACATTATAATAAAGTATATTTAAATAGAAAACAGTTATTTTAAATCGTAATAATATTTCACAGTATTGCTGTTTTTACTGTATTTTGATTAAATAAATGCAGCCTTGTTGAGGACGGAGAGTGTCAGTGCTTAATGGTTTATATGTTCAAATCTTCTCTGGGGGCCAGTTGTTCAAAAAGTTTAATCTGGATCAGAATGATCTGGATTTGGAAATCCCATGTTTTGCTATCCAGGATCAGGTAATCCATCTTACTTTTGTGCTGTTTTTTCAAAGAAAAATTGGATTGGATCACCATGATCCAGATACACACTTTTCCAGATTACCAAATCTGGGTTACCAGTGCTCTACGGAGCCCCTAAAGGGACATGATGATAGAGACAATATGGGTTTTGAATTAAATATAATATTTTTGTTGGATATTTACAGCTGTTTGGGGATTGTTTTATGACCAAAATCTTTTTTACCCCTACAGTAGGTTACCGAAAGGCTAAATATGTAGGTTAAGGTCTACTTCTAATTTATTTAACAGTTAAACTAATCCAGAGCAAAAAAATAAATTAATGTGTATGTATATTACATTATATAAATGTTCTATTTTTTTGACCAGTTTTAAAGTTTTACTACATTTTCCTCCTGGAATCCACCTTGAAATCCTACCCCCTTTTTTTTTTTTTTTTTTTTTTTGATCAAAGTTATCCAAATCCTACTGACAAGTTTTGAACAACACAAACTGAAGGTTTGATCCAGATTAAAACTAGGATTGGATTCCGTGATCTAATCTGATTTCAGAATCCCTTTTTCCTTTTGAACAACCCATTTTCAAGATTTGATCCAATCCAATGGCCGAAATCCGATCAGATTACTTTTAAACACCTGGCCCTTGGTGTGTGACCTGTATGTACCTGCTATATAGTTTTTGTCCACAAGGTGGCAAAGGAGTCCATGAGGTGGATACAAGGTCTCATGTATAAAATGTCCAATAATGCCTGTCGTGTGCTGGTTATGTAGAGTGACTGCTTTTCTTGGTGCTGCAAACAATAATACATAAAAAAGGGGATCGTTCATTTATTTTAATATTGTTCACGCATTATTGTAATAATAATGAGAGGATGTTTTATTTCTTAAAAATTAGATACAATCATCTTTTGCTAGTCTTTTGGTTGTTGTGCTTCAGCACATTTGCTGATGTCATTTCTCATGGTTGCAAAAATTAAAGGGATAAAACGGGCATGAGATTTTTGGTTATCCAAAGCTGGGGTTCCTTTATTCTTTTAATGTGAAAAGCATTTCAGTTTCACCTCTTTTCTATTCATCTCCTGTCATGTACAACACGACTCACAAATGCCCACGGGAAAATCCCACCGAAACATTTATTAATAACATCTTTGTTTTGAAGCTTAGGAAATAAATCAAAACCATACGTTCAGCTGTATCCTGTTAAGGAGCAATTATCACTAATTGGAACAGCATTTATAGAAACCACTGTGAATTATCCATTATGCTATTGTGTAACAATAGATTGTTTCAGTGACACTGTACTGCACAACACGTGATAGTAAGCAATGACTTTTCTCTTTGAGTTTTAAACAATAACAGTGTTGTGTTGAAGTTACGTGTCAGTACAGATGCAGCTTATTTTCTTCCTTTACAAGCAGATTAGGGGCCGGTTCACACAGAACGCGTTTTTATTGTTAAAAACGCGAGACAGAGGAGGAAAAAACTCAAGTTCAAGAGTACCATTTTTAAAAGTTTTGAATTTTAACACGTTTTTAGAACGCGTCGTCATGAGAACAACGCCAGAGCGTGTTTACACTGAAAAACTGTGGAAAAGTAGTGCAGTGGAATGAAAAAACGCGTTCTGTGTGAATGGCCCCTATGGGTTCTATCAGAGAAACCTTCTGTGTTTTTGGACTGAGCTCTGTTCTGCGGGTCATCTAGTTTTCCTATTGCATCATATGTGCAGTACTGCTGAAACACATTAAAGGCCTTCTAGTAACAGTAGAACATACAAGATACATTAGTTTGTGCCTCCCGCAGCTCTTAACGCCTGCTGTTTAATTCAGACCAGAATCATGGTGTAATCTGCTCCTCATTAGGCACAAATCTGTTTGCAATGAAGAAAAAAAATCTAAAGACAAGCCATTCTTTTCATTTGCTTTATTTGCATATTGCCTTGCAGGCCAGCCAGTGCATTTCTAATATGCTTTGTGAAATAATACTAGACTGCTCCCTTAAGATCTGAAACACTCTCTAAAATAAACTACTAATGATGCCATCAATCACTGCTTTCTTCCTTTCACCCTGCTTTTCAAGATATTCTGTCATTTTAGGGTAAATATAGAAGTTTTATTCTTGCCTTATTCAGCCAAGTTTACGGAACATTTCATTTATTAGGTTGGAAGCTGAAGTAACATTGTGATTTCAGTTTATAAATAAGCTTATACTTCTAGTTGTGTCAAGTGTAGGTTTTCTCCAGCATTTATTTTTCTTTTGCCCTCACCTCAGTGCCTGTGACAGAGATGGGTGATGTTTCTCTTAATGGCCATTGGGTGGTGCCAGAACTGCTTGTTTATAAAAGTTGGCATTACCTGATTGCAGCTGTTTTGCCATGTGTAGAAATGACAGATCTCTGCCCAAAATGGGCAGATCAAATAGAAGAACATGAATAAAAATGTTAATCAATGAATGCATTGTCCAGGTGCACTGCAAATATGGATGAATTCAGGTAAATTGGGCCATGTTATTATAGATATTTAAAACTAAAACCATTAAACCCAATTGAATTAAATGCTAACTGAGAAGAAATAAAAAGTGTCAAGGCACTATTTTCCTTTTCATTTAGTTTAAAGGTGCTAAAGAGGATGTTTTGTTTTATACATTTTTGCAATATTACTTGAAACTGTCTTTACTAACTGATAAAAGTCTATTTATTAGGTGCACTGAAAGGAATAATATTAATATACATCTTCTGTGCACGAGGTAGGGCCTTAAAAACATCAACCAATCGTTTACGCGATCATCATTGGACCTCTGGCTTGTCAATCACTGCCGTGACGTTCCTTGTGAGAGACGAGCGCGGCTGCACGCTCCAGTAACTTTCCACACTCCACAGGCGCCGCATGCAATGTTTTTGTCCGGAGACAGGAGTAACAACTGCAGATTATGAGTTACCTGCGGTGAGTCCGACATAATGAATCCAAAAAACACGGCATAGCGAATGCCGGTGGTAAACACTCCTGTTCCAATACTTGTGCACATGTTTTGGGAGGCGTTCCCTCGAAATTAGCTGTGAAGGAGGGGGGGTTGTTCTTACGCATGCGCTCATTTAAAAAACTCACTAACAGTCTTTGGATTCTCAGTCGACGAAAAGATCCTCTTTAGCACCTTTAACTTGATTTTCTAAAATGGAAATAAAAATGAACAAAAACTATATAGACATTTAAAAAAATAAAAACAAATTCAAAATATTAATAAAAACTATAATAGCATCTTAATGATACTAAATAACACCATGCATCTAAAGGCGTTTTGGCTGGATCATAAGGTATATATTCTCAATCTTTTAAATATCGGCTCACACCCCTTGCATAATGGTGTCTTTTTGATCATGTTATTGGAATTCAAGCACTTAACCTTCGGCATATTCTCACAGCTGACAAGAAAAGACTTGTTTTCCCCTCTCCTGTTAAAACACGACATTATAAAGCCTTTTAGTCAGATGGCAAGCAATCCCCTGTTGGTTAAGAGAAGGGAAAAATCCAGGAGGTGAAACCACATAGAGATAATAACTCTGGTGTGGTTTTTATTTGGGGGAATCCCAGAGGCCACAATCACATCCATATTGGCAGCAATCAAACATCTAGCAGGTCCTAAACATTTACTGCACATACTCATTAAAGATGATTAAAGACATCATGGAGAACGGATCAGACAGGTTTAAATGGTGAAGGACATTTAAAGACTTCACAGCCTAATTGAAAACAACAACAGGAAATAGAACCTGTTATATATAACATACAGTATACATACAGTATACATTCAGCCAAAAACAGATGGAGTTTCTTTTCCCTGTTCTGTTCAGTTTTTTATTTGTTTATTTATTTATTTATTCATTATGTGTTTTTTTTGTTTTGTTTTTTTACAGTTTCTTCTAATCAAACATTTGCTGCATAAAACCTCTGCTTTATTACTTATTTGTCTTTTCAGAAACTAAGTAACAGTCACCAGAATGTTTCATAGTTTCAAGTTTAAATAAATAGAATGTTTCATTGTTTAAAGTTTAAATAAACATAATGTTTCATAGTTTCAGCACTTCAAATACAGAGGAACTCAACTTTGACTTTGCATGTAGACGTGTTAGTTGAACTCATGTAATGAGTTGAAAGAGAGGTGAGTAGAGTGATAAAACATCATCAGCAATAAATGTAATAGTTGTCATCTTATTTATTGTCCTCCAGTGTATTGATCAGTTCACTCAGTGCTTCCAATGTTTTATTACTATTTTAAAAAATGGCTACATTCATTTATCACCATATTACATCATCTGGCACTTGAGAAATGTGTCTGTTTATTATCCATCAAGCTACTTTGTCCAAGGCTATAAATGTTTGTTTTTATATCCAGAGACAATCAGTGTGGAATGGATGAAGTACCGATCCAGAAGGAACACCATAGACTTTCAGGGTCATTTTCCAAAAGTCACTGTGCAAGTGCACATCTCAGTGTCACAATTATGTAAAACAGCACTGGTTTAGGCTGAAAGGCACCTGCAACTTAACTGAGGGTCACCATTATCCAAGAAACCATGGCTGCATCCGAAATTGCATTCTTCAGTAGGCAAAAACAGTATGCAACAAAAAAAGTATGTAAAAAAAAAAAAGAGTATGCGATTTTGGACAAGGCCCATATCTGGGAATTGCTAGGCTTCCTTCCATATTATGTTTGAAACAGATGTCCACATCAACATGTAAGATAATTTAACTTTGGGAGAATTCGAGAACTTGTTTGTAGAATGTATATGTGATTTGTAAATTGTATATGTAAATTAAAGTAGCTTTTTATAAATTAAAGTACATTTAGCAAAGTAAATTTCCCGGTGTTAATTTAACACCGCACAGCGTTCATATGAGAATGTTAAAAGTAACACTGAAGCAGCGTTAGAGTTAATTAGATACTTAAGTGATTAATTGAGTGAGTGATGATTGTTTGATTATTGAAGACACCTGTTGATAACGAGCAGAATCACTGAAGGAAAGAGAAACTCAACAACAACTGACTTCCAGCCACAGCCTTAGATGAAATCAACTGAAAAGACATTAAATCTCTCTTATTACAAACTTTATTTCTGTCATTCGTCTACAGTTTTTTTTTTTTTTTTTGAGAATTAACAGAGGTTAAGATGTTCTTTTTTATTAAAAATGTTTGGTCGCCATTATGGTGATCAGTGTTCAGTTGACTCTTCAGTTTTTATGTCAGTTTGTGGTCTTTGTAACAGTGTTTGTTAAAACATAATTCATTGCAAAGGAAACAATAAAGACAATCAGATGATCAAGTTTTAAAAGTCCCGTACTTCGTGATTCCATGTTTCAAACTTTAGTTAGTGTGTAATGTTGTTGTTAGAGTATAAATAAAATCTGTAAAATTTTAAAGCTCAAAGTTCAATGCCAAGCGAGATATTTATAGTCGCCTACATCGAACGGCCAGTTTGGACTACATCCCTCTACTTCCTTCTTTAATGATGTCACTAAAACAGTTTTTTGACTAACCTCCGCCCACAGGAATACACAAAAAAGGGGGCGTGGTCTTGTTGCGCTCCCACGGAGAAGAGTTGCGTTTGTAGAGTGTGTTTGTTGCCATGTCGTCGAAACGCTGTTATTTTCATCCCGCAGTCCAATCACCTTTGTTTGGCCTTCCCAGGGACGCTGTACTTAGAGATCAATGGTTACAATTTATGTTTAACTCGGTTCCGAAAATTATAATTGTGGTATCCTTACTGCAATAGTTAATGTTGGACTGCAGTGCACATAATGGCCACAAGAGGGGACTATGTTTATGGCTGTTTTCCTTATGAGGTACTCTTCTGAATGAGTGCTAACGTTGTACATTTTCTGTCGCTGCTTGTGGAGATTAAAGAGTTCAGTCTCTCGGGAATTATTGTCTTTTGTGTTCATTCGGCACAACACCACAATAATCCACATGTAAAACTATGTGCAGCACACGTTATGGGAAGAGGCGTGACCTTTCCGGGCAAGGAGCGCTAAGCTGCTGTCGAATCACAACACAGGAACCGCTGGCACAATCAGAACTCGTTACGTATTTCTGAAGGAGGGACTTCATAGAACAAGGAAGTCATCAGCCCGTTTTTATGACAGTGGAAACAGCGGTATACAGATAAGTAAATTATGTGAAAAATACTGTGTTTTTTTACACGCGAAACATGAACACATGTTATATTGCACACTATAAACACAATCAAAGCTTCAAAAAAACACGAAAAACGGGACCTTTAATCATTGTAAAGAAAAATGATTGATTAATCTCATAACTGACCAAAAGTAGTGCGCGGATCAGACATTTCGAAAAACGTTGTGGGAAAAATGTTTTTAGATACACACAGACATATAGAATCAGCATATGAATCTCAACAATGGTGACATGCTTTTAATGCATGCTGGGAATCATGAGTTTTATACTATGGTGGCATAGTGGAAATTATTATTATTTAAATGTATTTAATTAAAATTATAAATAAAAAGATAGGTAAGATTAAATCAGTTATATACATAATATTTTGTTACTTTATTAATAATAATAATAATAATTATTATTTCAACTTTTTAGCAAACTGTCAAGAGAGAGGGATTGGCGATGACAGGCCCTGTAGAAAACAAGCTGTCAATGCCACATCAGTTGTTATGGAGCGAGGCAGCTCTCTTCTTTAGATATCTCAGCATACTGGACCTCAAACCACCAGAGCCTGGGAAAAACATGAACTTAGGGGTGCTTTCCAAGAATGACATGTATTCATTCCCCTTCTTTAACATTATTCAGGCCCCAAGGCTTGATTATCAATGACTAACATGGTCATATTTCCAATGGTTGATTGTGAATCTCGTTGGACCATGTTGGTGCCATATGTTACAAATTGAAGCCAGAATTCAACATTCAATGCTACAAACAAAAACACTGGGAAATTAACTGGAATATGTCCATGAATAACTAGACAAATGTATAACCAGACAAATGTATAACTACATGTGAAAGTCTTTTTAAGCTTTGCATAATGTCTAAATAATATCTAGTAGAGATTCAAGAAGAAAGGTTTGGATTTGGTCACGCATATCTGTGTCATCTAACGTCTCTGTTGATGTGATTTAGTATCAGTGCTGGCTGGAACTGACGTGTTTTATTCACTGTGGCTGCGGCAAGTGAATAAAAACAAGAGCGAGAGACAGAAAAAAGGATAGATGGAGGGACAGAGAGAGTGTGCGAGAGAGGAGGAGAGAGCATGCTGCCACTGGATCGGTCACACCCACCACGTGTGTTGTGTTTAGACAGCTGCTGTTCAAATGACCTGCCTGTGGACACGAAACATGCACTCCACATAGCCGTAAATCATCTCTATTATGGAGTTGGTAAAGCTTACAGAGATCTCTGCAGAGCACTTACAGAATAATAATTGTCTCTTCAAAGTATAGTGCCATATTATACTCTGACACGCAAACCTACCTCATTTGATTAGTTTGACAATCATCGAGGTGCTTTAGGGTAGTTTTTCAGTAGTTCGGACCATCAGAAATTTCTTTAACACAAAAGTTCAATAAACATGAAGCTGATATTAAGTAACTTGCATTTTAGACAGTTATGCAATAGTTCCAAAAGTAAGGTGGCCGAGAGAGCTCATTGCGCTGCAAATGAAGGAAACACATGCAAATAAAAAAAATACCAGCAAATAAAGAAAACATCTTCATTAGTTTGACAACACATGCGCTGCAAAAGTCCACAACACATGCAAATAGAGAAATGCGCTGCAAATAGCACAATAGGCCCGGTGATCTCAAGCCCCTTCTGCGGAAATCTGAATGATGATGATGATGATGACAATGATAATTAGGCTACTTTTACAATTAAATGTATATTTTAATTTGACCCGCAATAATTTATAGCGCATCACTCATAACCTACATGCTGTAATAAGATTAGCTAACTCCCCATTTAAAAAAAAAAACAGCTTGTTTAACACCTACATCTCTTCTCATTTTTTTCAATACATATGGGGCACAAGAGAAATATTAAAGCATAGTTAAATAACAAGAGTTCAGTACATGGAAATGACATACAGTGAGTCTCAAACACCATTGTTCCCTCCTTCTTATATAAATCTCATTTGTTTAAAAGACCTCCGAAGAACAGGCGAATCTCAACATAACACTGACTGTTACATAACAGTCGGGATCATTAATATGTACGACCCCAATATTTGCATATGCCAGCTCATGTTCAAGGCATTAGACAAGGGCAGGCAGTATTAACGTCTGGATCTGTGCACAGCTGAATCAACAGACTAGGTAAGCAAACAAGAACAACAGCGAAAAAATGGCAGATGGAGCAATAATAACTGACATGATCCATGATTACATGATATTTTTAGTGATATTTGTAAATTGTCTTTCTAAATGTTTCATTAGCATGTTGCTAATGTACTGTTAAATGTGGTTAAAGTTACCATCGTTTATTACTGTATTCACGGAGACAAGAGCCGTCGCTATATTCATTATTAAACACTTGCAGTCTGTATAATTCATAAACACAACTTCATTCTTTATAAATCTCTCCAACAGTGTGTAATGTTAGCTTTAGCCACGGAGCACTATCAAACTCATTCAGAATCAAATGTAAACATCCAAATAAATACATACTTACGCGATTAGACATGCTGCATGATGAACTCTTTGTAAAGAACAATTTTGAGGGTTATATTAGCAGTGTAAACTTTGTTTATGGTGTTTAAGGCAAGCGAGAGCTCCGTGGGCGGGGAGCGTGAGCATTTAAAGGGGCCGCAGCCTACATCGGCTCATATTTAATGATGCCCCAAAATAGGCAGTTCAAAAAAAATTAATTAAAAAAACTCTATGGGGTATTTTGAGCTGAAACTTCACAGACACATTCAGAGGACACCTTAGACTTATATTACATCTTTTAAAAAGATGGCACCTTTAAGAAATAAATTAAGGTTAAATAGTGTTATCAGAACATGTTGAAGTAGAGCTCTCATCGCTGAGTTTTTAGTTTCACTTTCTGTAGTGAATAACTGACTGGGATTTGAGACATAAAATCAAGTAAATTATTAAAAATTATATATATTATTTATTATTAATAATTTATTAATAATATTTTTTAATGCAAAATAATACCCCCCAAATCGTTTGTCCTGGCGCCGGGACTGGTACAGACCACAATGAAAATGTTATAAGGGAACCGTACCTGTCTGGGACCGCTGGCTTGGATTGTTCAATGTTTACTCTTAGGTGGTGTGCACCTGAAAGGTGAGGTTTTTTTTTGTGTTTATCTTAAAGGTGCTCTAAGCGATCCTGGGTGGAGTAACTTCCTGTTGATGTTCAAAGTGTTGTCAAACAAAACAGAGTCTAGCTT
Source organism: Chanodichthys erythropterus (assembly GCF_024489055.1). Lineage (NCBI taxonomy): Eukaryota > Metazoa > Chordata > Actinopteri > Cypriniformes > Xenocyprididae > Chanodichthys > Chanodichthys erythropterus. The sequence continues at coordinate 25,514,596 of NC_090236.1, read as the reverse complement.
GCTTCCTGAAACAGTCATGAACGCGCATTTAAAATGGAAGTAGCTTGCGTATTGGCTGGAGCACTATTTATTGTTTCGTGGTCCAGGCTGCACCAGTTTGTTTTTGTTGTTGTTTTTGGAGCTTGTGAACTGCGTTTTTTTACAGTGTGTTCAGGGGACAGGCAGCTAGCGGATAGTGAGGAGATGTTTGCTGTATGTGACAAAAAATGTTTTGGCCTAAAAACATGTGACATCGCTTAGAGCACCTTTTACATTCTGATCATATGTGCATTATGAACAGGACTATTTGCAGCACGTTTCTCTATTTGCAGCGCGTTTCAATATTTGCAGCGCGTTTCACTATTTGCATGTGTTGTGGACTTTTGCAGCGCATATGTTGTCAAACTGATGATGTTTTCTTTATTTGCTGGTGTTTTTTCCATTTGCATGTGTTTTCTTCATTTGCAGCGCGTTGAGCTCTCTCGGCCACCGTACAAAAGAAAGTACAGCAGCAGAAACAACAGTGCGTCTCAGTTTTACGTTTTTAGTTGAAAATGGTGTCATGTAAACTGCTCCTCAGTCGCTTGTTCCCGACAGAGTGTTTCTGAACAAGTCAGATGAAGACATTGTCACCACCTACTGGCATAATGTATCATGGCAAACAATGAAAAGTTTTAGTGCTGTTGGACTGGAATCACTGCTCTACTAATCAGATTCTAGTACTTAAAGGGTTAGTTCACCTAAAAATGAAAATTATGTCATTAATGACTCACCCTCATGTCGTTCCAAACCCGTAAGACCTCCGTTCATCTTTGGAACACAGTTTAAGATATTTTAGATTTAGTCCGAGAGCTTTCTGTCCCTCCATTGAAAGTGTATGTACGTTATACTGTCCATGTCCAGAAAGATAATAAAAACATCATCAAAGTAGACCATGTGACATCATTGGGTTAGTTAGAAGTTTTTCAAGCATCTAAAATACAGTTTGGTCCAAAAATAACGAAAACTATGACTTTATTCAGCATTGTCTTCTCTTCCGGGTCTGTGTATGTCCACTTTCAATCCACAGTGACGCTGCTTCTTCTTCTTCTTCTAAGGCGGTTGGCATCCAGCTTATTGATGCATTACCGCCCCCTTCTGCTCCGGACAGTGATGCGATTAGGACATCGATCCGTGACATGCACACCTACGCACCATTTTAAAAAATATAGCAATACCAAAATACAAACAATATAGAATAGCTTGAATACAGCGTGCGTCTCCCTCAGACTGTAAACGAAGCTCGGGCGCACCAGATAACACGTCATCAGCGTCACTGTCCGGAGCAGAAGGGGGCGGTAATGCACCAATAAGCTGGATGCCAACCGCCTTAGAAGAAGAAGAAGAAGAAAAAGCAGCATCACTGTAGAGTCGTGAACGCGGATATACAACAGACCTGGAAGAGAAGACAATGCTGAATAAAGTCGTAGTTTTTGTTATTTTTGGACCAAAATGTATTTTAGATGCTTGAAAAACTTCTAACTAACCCAATGATGTCACATGGACTACTTTGATGATGTTTTTATTACCTTTCTGGACATGGACAGTCTACCGTACATACATTTTCAATGGAGGGACAGAAAGCTCTCGGACTAAATCTAAAATATCTTAAACTGTGTTCCGAAGATGAACGGAGGTCTTACGGGTTTGGAACAACATGAGGGTGAGTCATTAATGACATCATTTTCAGTTTTGGGTAAACTAACCCTTTAATCTTGTATAAAATGTCTCATAACATAACGGTTCCCTGAAATGAGGGAAAGAGGCATTGTGTCATCCTATGACACAATAATGAAACACTTTTCTCCTAGACATATTAAGGCCTGATTGGAATAACTCTGTTGCACCACAATGGTAGGAATGCCTCATATAATACAGTGCTGAACAAAATTTCCTCAGAAACTTTTGACCGAATAAGGCACTCACCAAACCCCCTGAGCATTAGTAACACGGCATGAACGTGACGTCTTGTTTCCTCATTTCAGAGAACCAAGGTTACGTTAGTAAGCAGAGACGTTTCCTTTCGATATTGGTTTCTCAACGTTGCATCATCCTATGACGCTATGGGGAACGTAGTCCAATCACGCCGTGTTACTGCGAAGGGTGCTCAGCATAAGTGGAGCAAATGACCCTTTAAGCACAATGTCTCACAGAAAGACTACATACATGCAAGATACAACTATCATAGCAAATTGCATAGCAATAAATGTCTCGCAACAGTATGCTTATGGTGTTAACAGACAGCAGTGAAGACAACTGAACGTAGTTGAAGGGGTTCGGTGTAAATGGGTTGGCTAAATGGCGGCAATGCCGGTGTCATGACAAATCGGGTCCTCCCTCAAAATCGGGTCTCCCCAAACTGTCAGTTAAAGATTTTTCTAAGTATATACAAATGATATTAATTTAAAGGTGCCCTAGAATTAAATATTGAATTTACCTTGGCATAGTTGAATAACAAGAGTTCAGTACATGGAAATGACATACACTGAGTTTCAACCTCCATTGTTTCCTCCTTCTTATATAAATCTCATTTGTTTAAAAGACCTCCGAAAAAACAGGCGAATCTCAACATAACACCGACTGTTACGTAACAGTCGGGATCATTAATATGTACGACCCCAATATTTGCATATGCAAGCTCATGTTCAAGGCATTAGACAAGGGCAGGACGTCTGGATGTGCACAGCTGAATCATCAGACTAGGTAAGCAAGCAAAGACAATAGCGAAAAATGGCAGATGGAGCAATAATAACTGACATGATCCATGATAACATGATATTTTTAGTGATATTTGTAAATTGTCTTTGTAAATGTTTCGTTAGCATGTTGCTAATGTACTGTTAAATGTGGTTAAAGTTACCATCGTTTCTTACTGTATTCACAGAGACAAGAGCCGTCACTATTTTCATTTTTTAAAAACACTTGCAGTCTGTATAATTCATAAACACAACTTCATTCTTTATAAATCTCTCCAACAATGTAGCATTAGTCTGTTAGCCACGGAGCACTATCAAACTCATTCAGAATCAAATGTAAACATCAAAATAAATACAATACTCACATGATCCGATGTATGCACGCAGCATGCATGACGAAAACTTTGTAAAGATCCATTTTGAGGGTTATATTAGCTGTGTAAACTGTGTTTATGCTGTTCAAGGCGAGCGCAAGCTCCAGGGGTGGGGAGCACGAAAATTAAAGGGGCCGCAACCTATATATCGGTGCATAGTTAATGATGCCCCAAAATAGGCAGTTAAAAAAATGAATTAAAAAAAATCTATGGGGTATTTTGAGCTGAAATTTCACAGACACATTCAGGGGACACCTTAGACTTATATTACATCTTTTAAAAAGAAGTTCTAGGGCACCTTTAAAATACCAATATAGCTTACTAAATAATGCATTTTTCCAATCAGGCTTCCGTATTTTTAGGAGAAAGGTGTTTTCCCATATAGCGTCATAGGATGACACAACGTCAAGAGACCGATATTGCAAAGGAACATGGCTATGTTGAGTGTTTTCCTGTCCTTAAACTGGACTGTATTATTGGTATGTTTTGGATTCAATCCATCATTTGACAAAAGAGACAAAAGACAAAGTGGATGAATGTAATAGTTATGTAATTTTAATAACCAACTGAACTGTGCATAAAAGAAGGAAAAAAGGGGCCTACTGTTTGTTTATAGTTTTATAATAGGGGTAAAGGAGGTCTGGCCTACCACTGGCCTATACTTTTACAGCATAATTTTAAAGAGTTTATTAATAGTGAATGTAATTTTTGGAAATCAATAAAACTCCATTTGAATGCTGAAACAAGTGTCCTTCACTAGCAAATATGCATTATTTGATTTTAGAATCAATTATGTGAAAAGTGCAGGAGGAATTATTTGAAAATGATAAACATGCATACAGTACAATTACTGAACAGTATATATTGAGCATTTGTATTATTGTACTACTTCATACTTAGGACATGGGCCATGAAATAACAGAGCATGCTAGATGCTGCTATATATATATCATCCTACAAAGCACAAAAAAACCAATGTATTCCCAAGAGTCACCAGCAGTTCGCTTCGGTGTGTTAATATTTGCCCCAATTTTGGATCATTTGTCATTGGCTGGAGTTTGTGAGGCTGATGAGGAGCTGATCATGTGACATGAGGCTGAAGCCAGGCTGGGCTTTGAAAGGGGAAATGCACAGAATTCCTCAACGATCCCTACTGAGGTCTGGCTGAAAACTGATAGTCCTGATGTACAGCGCATGGCACGGCTACAAGGGCCAGATTCAAACAGCAAGGCACGAAAGAGCGATTCAGAACCCCTCTCTTCCACTAACATAATTTTTCTTAATTCAGTTTAACTTTAAACTGCTATCCAGAGTTAATTGTATTTATATGAACCTTGAGTATGGAGTTATGGTTTAAGCAAATGATTTTTGTCTAAATTGTATTTAGCCCAGCTCTGTTTAAAGCAGCCATGCCTCTTAAGCATTGTGAATTTGTATGTGTACACCTTTGTGTGTGGGTTTTTTTTAAGTGTGTGTGGTGTTTTAATGTGGCACATATGCACCAGACTGTTAAAGGCATGGAAGAGTGTTTGCTAACATTTGTAGGGTGGGAAAAACAATAGTTTCCTCATACCTCTTTCCTGACCTTCTGTGCTGTGGCGGAGAAGGCCAACTGATCAAACTCTTTAGTCATTCTGTGGACTAGCATGATGATGGAAAACAAAAACCCACGCCTTCACTCTCCACCCTTTAAGTGGTCCTTCAGCTATTCCCCTTGATATTGTAGTCAAAGTTTCCAGATTTAGGGAGGGAATTCTTTCCACTCTGACTCAAGAGGCAGTACAATTTCCTTTGCAATTTAATTTGACGATTGCGTTAGGTTGGAGTTGCAAAGGGGCGGTGTTTGTGCGGAAAGAGTGGTAAGCAACATCTTGAAATAAATTGAGACAAACACTGGCAACATGTAACAAGTTCTCAGGAAAAGAAAAACCTTTGAATGCGTTCCATCCTTCGGAGGCAAATATAAGATGTGTTTGAAGTCTATTTTTTTGTATTGCATTCCATTATAAGTTTCTAATGAATGCATTTTTCCTTTGGTTTCCATTGTTTTATACTTAAGTACAGTTTTTTTCCGTACATCATTGTATTTGTACACTCCCTGAAAACTACTCAATCTGATACTAACATCCCCTTCAAGGACTTGAGAACCCAAAGTTTTATCCCTAATTAGGGAGGACTGGAAAATGAATTAGGGAATCTTGTAAATCTAGCATGTAAATAAAACACACATTGGAATCCAGTTGTAGGGCTTGCCGCGGTTGCCCACCAGTGTGTTTGTGAAATACTCTGGCAGAGATCCTGATCAACCCTAATCAAAACCAAATGAGAGAAAGAGAGAGTGAAAGGAAAAAAGAGAGCAATGGAGAGTGGGAAAAAGCAAAGAGAAAAAAAGAGAAAGGGAGAGTGAACATCATTAAAATACTATCCAAAGCAATTACCAGCAGATTTAAAACAGATGACTCAAGCATGTTTTTGTCTTACTAGATCAACCAGATTAATTTCTGCACATTATTATTATTTTTTTTGTTTGCACAGGCTTTCTAACTGCTTCCTGTCTGAATATGATAAAAGTGAATGAAAACTATAGGTCATTAATGACCTGTGGTCAGAGATTTTCCTGTTATTATGATATCATGGTGAGTCTGTAACAAGTCAACATATGACATAATGAAGTTTGCATACTATGAATCCTAGTTTAGGAACCTTTGCTTTATTAATTTCTTATGATGCTTAGAAAGTCTGTTAGAATACTCTTTAGCATAAATAACATCAAAAAAATTAAATTGTAATGTTAATCAAAATTATATGTAAAACATGCTGAATAGAGGGAAATTGGTGCAAAACTAAACAGTAGAAGATGCAAATCAGCACTGACTGATTCACTGTAATCAGATCTAAAGTGTTTGATAGTAGCATTTAGAATCGTGGAGATCTTCTCGCCACACTGCCAATTAGTCATAATTGGTAATTGGAAAACTAAACTTCCGTGTGCTGTCAGAATGCTGCCAGAAAGGAAATTGATGGCAGATTTTCCATGGCCTCCTGACCAGACCCTGTTTGGAGAGAACACTCACCGGCACAAGATGTTATATTATTAAATATCATTAGTATGACTGAACCCTTAAATGGATTTCATATCAAAGTTTCTTTGAAAATGTAGCTCGAGTTGCTATTACTAGATACAGTACTAATAAGGAATAGCTATCTATATTAACATATATGAGGTGTCAAATAATATCAGTCAGTAAGATTTTTTAAATGTTTTTGAAATAAGTATCTTATGCTCACCAAGGCTGCATTTATTTGACCAAAAATACAGTAAAACAGTAATATTGTGAAATATTATTACATATTAAATATTATAACTGTTTTCTATTTGGATTTTCTAAAGTAATTTATTTCTGTGATGGCAAAGCTGAATTTTCAGCATCATTACTCCAGTCTTCAGTGTCACATGATCCTTCAGAAATCATTCTAATATGCTGATTTGATGCTCAATATTATTTGAGGAATGGAAAATTTAAAAAAAAAAAAAAAAAAAAAAAAAGAGCATTTACTTAATATAGAAATTTTGAAACACTGTAAATGCATTTATTTTGATCAAATGTCATAACTAAACCACAACACAGGGACTTCCTTTATTAGGGTTGACAGCATTTTTATTATTTCAGAAAGATGTTTCTTCAGCTGAACAATGCCCTTAGTTTCAGTCTGTCCTTTTTATAGCTTTATGTTACACTGTGTCTGTAGTCATTTTCTTGGTTCTTTTCCCTGATCCTTGTTCCTAATACTCCATTAAACTTTACTGAATATATCTTCTTCGTCATGCATTGAATACTGCAATCCAGTCCATGACACTAGGAGAGTATGTTTTGATTATTGCTGATTTATCATGATTGTAGGGTATAGAAGATCAGGATAATTTTCCTGGGCCTGCTTGATAATAATCTAATTTGTTGTCGATCATTTTTTTCAAAACAAACTTGACAAAGTGATAATATGCTAGTTCTCCCGAATTCCCTTTTGTAATAGTGAAGGTCTGTGGTCCAGTGAAGTTCGTAATTAAGCGTGTAAATCAGTGGAATTTTTACCTGCAGCAGGGGGCTGATTGTATTGAATATACAGATGAGTTATGATAAGCAGCACAATAGCAGCCTTTATGAATGAGTCCACTTAATCAGCCTGGGGAGGAAGGTGCAAAGCCTCTGGGACAGATGTATAATATCACTACTTCCTTCCATAAGCCTGTGCTGCAGATTTATGGCGTGGCTACTTTGTTAGAAAAACTCTCTCATGCCGTCTTCCGCCCCAACCTGTTTTCCTTCTCCTGGAGTTTTAGTGTAGTGTTGTTTCCTTCACTTGGGGAAAGAGGGAGTTGCTATTAAAGCAACAGAGAAGGAAAGGAAAACTGAACTTCAAATGGTCCACATGCCACAGAGCAGTTGGATGGTTTACAAACATGTTTAAAGGTGCGCAGTCATTTTTTTGTTTATGCTGTGCTGGCCCATATAGCACCATCTAGAACTTACATTTAGCGCTGTGGATGCAGCATCACACAAAATAAATGTTTTCAGATATACTAATGCCATCATAGAGATGTTGTCAGCCATGATTGTAGTACATTTACATTTAGTCATTTAGCAGACGCTTTTCTCCAAAGCGACTTACTAATGAGAATAGAAGCAATCAAATCAACATGAGTACAACAGTATGTAAGTTCTGTGTCAAGTCACAGTTTCATCAGTAAAGTGCTCGCAGCAAGGCATTTTTTGTCCTTAATACACAAATACATGGAAAAAGAGAATAGAAATCGAAAAAAGAAAAGAAAAGTAAGATAAATAAAAAGTAAGTGCTACTATTACTGGGTCAAGTGTTGATGACAAAGATATATCTTTAGCACTTTTTTGAAAATGGCTAGACTCAGCTGCTCGGATAGAGCGTGGTAGGTCAATCCACCAGCCAGGAACAGACCCAGAGAATGCCCGTGAGAGTGATTTTGTGGCCCTTTGGGATGGCACCACAAGGTGCCATTCACTTGCAGAATGCAAGCTTCTGGAGGGAGCGTAAGTCTGAAGTAGTGAGTTTAGGTATAGTGGTGCAGAGCCATTGTTGTTCTGTAGGCAAACATCAGAGCCTTGAACTGGATGCGAGCAGCTATTGGCAGCCAATGAAAACTGATGAAGAGAGGTGTGACATGCGCTCTCTTCGGTTCGTTGAAGACCACTCTTGCTGCAGCATTCTGGATCAGTTGTAGAGGCCTGACAGTGCATGCTGGAAAGAGAGCATTACAATATTCTGGATAGAACAAGAACTTGGACAAGAATTTGTGTGGAATGCTCCGATAGAAAGGATCTAATCTTCCTAATGTTGTACAAGGCAAATCTGCAGGACCGGGCCATTGTAGCGATATGATCTGTGAAGCTTAAACAATCATCCATCACCACTCCAAGGTTCCTGGCTGTCCTGGAAGGAATTTTGGTTGACGACCCAAGTTGAATTGAAATAAGTGGTAAGTGGGAGACAGATCAGAGCAGGTCAGGCTCACGGAAAGGAGGGATTTAGAGAGACTGAATTATCGGATGAGTCGTTTGAGAATCACTGAAGATCAACAGATGATGTCTTGCGTGCTGATGTCTCTAAATGTAAACTATTTTAAAGAATCTGACTGACCTGATTATTCTTAAAATTATTCTAAATCCAACTATTTCACATGCACAAGATCCAAAATGGAGAGAGATTGAAATATTTTAGTGCCTATGAATCTCTTACAGCTATTAAATATTTGCAGATGTTCACTGTAAAAAAAATCCCAGTAAAATTTACGGTAAAAAAACGGCAGCTGTGGTTGCCAGAACTTTACCGTAAAAAATACAGTAGCAACGTAAAAAAAAAATCTGTTATATTTACGGTAAAATAACGTATTTCATTAACTGATATAATGTTAATTTACCAACCTAATGAAGTACTAATATCTGTTTTGTACCTTTATAATACACTGACAGTCACCAAACACAGTGGTGATAAGAGTCACATGATGAATCGAAGTTCATCACAAGAAGATTTTCCACAAGCTGAGAAGGACAATACTAACATATAGAAGGTGCACAAAGTGTCATTCACACACACACACACTAAACACCATCATGGTAACATGCATGACATTTTAAAAATGCTATAAACATTAATTTAACAACATTAGATGTAACATAAAACCCTAATGTACATAACTGATTAGAAAAAAATGAGAAAAACTAAGAAGAAACAGTTATTTCAACGAAAATATATCAAATGTGAAGTGTCACACAGGGAATTGTGGGAATGTCAATTTACGGTTTTTCACTGTAAATTTTACAATGAATTGTTATTTTTCACTTCCAAAAACTGTGAATTTAACGGTATTTTACCGTAAAATTACATTAAATGTACTGTTAGATCTATTACAGTTATTCACCGTATATAGTACGGAAACTTTCTGTAAACCAATTGACAGTTTTTCATCGCAACAGTTTTACAGTCTTTAACTGTTAAAATCACTGTCATTTTTTACAGTGTATATTTCCCCCAATATGGATCATTTACAGTTTCCCCCTACTTATTCACTGGCTCTGAATGTCTATGTACCTGAGAGTGATCAGTAATGAACCGTGACAGACTCTAACATGAGAGCCACATCACTGTCCACATGCCGAGGAAATGATAGTCAGACAGGTCCGTGTGGGGAGGTGCTGGTTCAGAAGGTTTCCTCCCCTGGGAGAGAGCAGAGAGAACAGAGACTGAACGAGCAATGTTGGGATTGTTTGCTTTGATGAGTTCTGGGTCTAAACTGCTCCAGAGGGCATTATCAACTAGAGATGTCCATTTCAACTAAATTCTCATGGACACAATTTGAAAGACTGCTATTAAAGAAAGGAGAGGTTGTTTGAGGACAGACCTTTAGAAAAACAATTCAATTTTAATATGTAGTGAAAACAGATTGATCTGACAGAACCATTGCTGGGGCAATGTATCTCATCAGGTCTGGAGTGACTTCTTTTGGGGCTCTCAGAGCATATTTTTCATTGCTCAGAGCAATCATTTTCAGGGCTGATAGATGTCTGTGTGAGAGGTGACCAGTGTTTTGGACCATTTCATCTCCAGCATTCATCATTCCTGAAAAATGTAAAACAATGTTCAAAGCCTCATAACTTCCACAATCTGGAATGCTGTCTTCAAGGAACAAGCTACTTTTTGCCAAGATGATGCATATGTTTGGTATTTGATGAATAGATATTGTGATAATAATTTATTAGAACAGCAGATAGATTTATTTTATTTTTTTCTGAATGGGCCAAGCTCAAGTTGTTTTGAGTTTGCCTTATTTTATGAGTTTGTTTTAATTTTTATGTTATTTTATGTTAATATTTAAAAATCCATTATAAAAAATAACTGAAATTAATTTTACAATTTTATTATTAATTTAAATATTATTATTTTTTTTTTTTTTGAAACAATATAAATGTACTTGAGAAGCAATACTGCGTAATATATTAAAACTTTTTTTCAGATAATGTATCTTTAATATAAGGGTATTTCGTGTTGGCACTGTCAGATTTTATTCCATGTTATAGTGTTGATTCCCAAATAAATGTATCCTGTTTTCAATGATTTTAGGCATTTTTATTGGAAAATATGTTTTTTTCTTTGTTTGTTTTTACTCATTAAGAAGTTGTTTTTGCACTGTGGTGTTTTTATGGTGTTTTTTATGTCTGACAGCCCACGATTAAAATGAAATGTTAAATGGCAAGAGCTGTGTAACTATTCTTCCAAAAAAAAAAAAAAAAACCAGTCATGTTAAAATAGCAGCATGGTTTGGAACAATATGAGGGTGAGAATTTAAAAAATGTGCAATTATATAATTTAATTAAAAGGAGCATGTTATCAGTATGATACCATAACCCATGTGGTCATAATTAAAATTCTTTTTATTTACATGGTAATTGTATTGATTATCTCTGAGATTATCTCCAGAAAGCACAATAATGTTTACTATAATGAGCTATAAGAAAATTGGCATTTTCAAAGGTAACAGCTTGAGGAGAGATCAAACCGCAATTCCAGCCAACACTAGTTTAACTGAACCCCCACCCCATTCTCTTTAGCATTCTCTCTCTCTCTGACTGTCTCCTTCTTAATGGGCTCCAGATGTGGAGGTTGATGGGGGTGAGCTGCTCGCTTGTCATCTGTGGAGCTGTCCGTCCATGGGGAGGCTCTGTCAGTGGGCTGCAGGGTGCAGAGGGATGTGGGGGTGGGGTGGACGTATGATCAGGGCCGCTGAGGCTCAGGTTAGAGCTAGACGACATCTGGAAGCACTTGGGGTCAGTGAGCCCAGGCTGTGAAAGGTAAGATGGACGCCCAGGCAGGGGGACAGAGGAGACAACATGAAAGTTGTTTTTTCAGTCTTTTCTAGTGGCTTCCTCAAACAACTCTCCTAGGGACATGAGCAAAGACTTCTCATTATTTATGAAATCAACAGTGTGAACAAACATATATGAGCATAGTAGCCCACCCGAGAACATTACAGGATAAAACTTGCGCGTGTTTTAGTCATAAATTCATTCTTAGGTGTTTGGTTGATGTTGGAGCGAGGACAGTAACAAATCCGTCCAGCTTTCTGCATGTATCATTAAAAATCCTCCAACCAGAGACTCACTTTGTTAAGGAACCTTCAAGGCCCATCAACCTTGATATAAATGGTTCAAAGAGGGTAGTGTCAAAAAAAAAAAAAAAAAAACCCTGTAGAAATAGGAAATGGCTCCCTCTCCAAAGTGAACATCCCGTATATTGCAGGTCCTCAGAGGATGGCTGTATTTGGAAAGGGTTTGACTCATGAACTGCTTGGATCATAAAGATTCCGCTGTAAATTGGCTGGAACGAGCACAGCTTGTGGGTTGAAGCCACATTAAAGGCATCACAAATGGAATAAAAACAGGAATTTTAATATAGATGCATCATTTAAGAAAATGCTCAAACTCGGATCATTGAGAAACACAGTTCTTGTCCATCACTGCTAACTCGGAAGAGGTCAACTAATGAGGAACGTAGTCGGTCCTAATCTAGATATCTTGGATGTGAAGAGGCTCTTGCCAACTGTATTTGGAAAGCCTAAGGCAACTTTTTATTGAATGTTAAACAACCTTATCTTCCAATAGTTTTTAACAGTTGGAATAACACCATTTATTGAATCTCTTCTGACTGAAGCTGTTCAACTGCCTGCAGATGTTCATGTGCTACAAGTGAATTTATATAGGCATAACAACATCAATAAAGTACATTATGAAAAATAAATAATTAGATTTGCTAAAGATTACATTAAACCGCTTTATCAATTTTTTACGTGTTTATACACTAACTTTTTAAAACAATTTGGGGTCGGTATGATTTTTAAAATGTTTTTGAAGAGCATTTATTTGATAAAAATAAAATCAGAAACATTATTACAATTTAAAATCTCAAAATGTAATTTATTCTTGTGATGATAAAGCTGAATTTTCAGCATCATTACTCCAGTCTTCAGTGTCACATGATCCTAATATGCTGATTTGCTGCTCAAGAAAATTTCTTATAATTATCAGTTGAAAACAGTTGTGTTGCTTAATATTTTTGTTAAAACAGTGACTTTTTTCAGGATTCTTTGATGAATAGAAAGTTGCATTTATTTGAATTAGAAATATTTTATAATCTTTACTGTCACTTTTGATCAGTTTAAATGCATCCTTGCTGAATAAAAGTATTCATATCTTAAAAGTAATAATCTTACAGACCCCAAACTTTTAAACAGCAGTGAGTGTTAGATGATGGCAATTGGCAAAGTTAATCAAAATGTAAAACTAGAAATGAGCATGCACAATCAAAATAGCCAATATCAACTAATACAATAAATAAAGCGCACTAATTTAGTGCGCTGACATCTAAGATATTCAGCAATGCTGTGTGAGAATCTCATTTTATCCCACAATACATGATGTAAACAAATTGTTGGCACCCATTACAGTGATGACAGCTGACAGATTTCATTCACCGAGCTGAAAGACAGATGAAAAGAAAAACAACTCACCGGCTCACCCCCTTCCTCCAATTGACTGTCTCTGAGGTCATATGAGGTCACATGTAATCAGCAGACCAAGGGAGCCATCAGGTACATAAACAAGCCAGTGTCAGCCATTCAAAAACAGCCCGAGGCCACTTAAACTCAAACGATCGCTTCCTGTGCCATAAACAGACTGTTTTGAAAGTAAACATTCCTGTTCAACAAAAAATTAACAGCGCCGGCCCTGAAGACTGCGTAAAGGAATCAAGGTTCACCACGCGACACCAAAGTCTCCATCATCAGGTAGTAAAAAGCAAAGGCTATTTTTCAGAACACTCCTGTCAGCTGATTTTTCTCTTCAACCTTTAAAACGCTTTCAAATCCAAAGCAAATACACAACACTTTATTGGAACGATAGCTGGCGGGAGAAGAACAACGGCACTAGAAGTGTTTGGATCACATTGTAAATGACCAGTTTGATTAGCTAAATTTTGTAGTTTCCTTGCTTTTGTTTACCCTAGAAAAGAACAGAGTTGAAAACGGGTGGAGAGGAAAAGAGCCGCAGGAATTTCTGCAAAGCTTTCTACGGGTTCTCACGAAACCCCCAGGAGTCCCGACAAAGAGTTATTTTACAGTTTAAAGGTAGATGTTCACACTGAGAGAAGGAAAGAGTAACAATCATCCATGGGAGCCCACAAACACACTTTGAGCAGTTTAGCTTTGGAAAAGCACTTAAACATCTGCAACTCTCACTACTCTTGGGTTTCTCAATGATTTCACCTGCCTTTCCTTCTATTACATAATTTTGTAAATTCAACGCATGGGCCAATAGTGTGAATACGATTTTCACCTCTTCTGAGGCTATACGTTCATAACGAAATAGGAATTGATATCTGAAATGTGAAACTGCTGCCAGCAACAGAACAAGCCAGAGAAGAAGTAAATTCTATATACATGCTAATTAGTGAATCTTGAACATAGTTGTGGTAAAAACATGGTAACAGTTTTGCAAATGCTGAAGTGTTCTCTAGCAGGCCATAGACATTTGAGGACACGCTAACCCTGAAGCGCAACTGCTTGGACATCTTTATTGCAAAGGAATATTACATGTTTAGATATGTTTAGACAATATAAGTGGGTAAAATCAACAAGGCTCCAAATTCATTACTTACATATATGGCTAGAGTTCTGAATACGCCAAAATGAACAAATAACCCCAGCATGTTTTAAACTGAAAACAGTGAAGATTGATTTTAGAGTAATAAGGTAGCCGAATTTCACCCTGTTCCAAATTATCAAAATATCCAAATCCCAATTTTGTGGCCTCAGTGCATAGTTATGAGTTCCAAGGAGAAATCAAGGGGGAAATCCTAAAAACTTCCCAGATGTCCACAAGATTGTAGTATATGGATTCCGCAAAGGTCATCAAATCCCTGTGGTCGGCAAAAGTCTCGAGAAAGAAATCTATAGTAAGCCACGGTCTTCAAACGGGATGACCACACTCATACTGCCACAGTGAGTGCGAACAGAGAAAGTTTCCATTTTGTGCTTTCCAAAACTGAATTTTCCCACATGTCATTTTCCCACATGCCAAGAACATGACAGTCTTATGTAAATCATTGGTTTAGGAAAGCTCTGTACCTTGGAGAAGTTCTCGTTTCCTTGTAGAATTGATGGATAAGAGTAACACATATAGGATGACAGAAAACAACATTTATGTCAATAGTAGGGGGCCAGTTTTGTCGAGACTTTGGGATTGCTCTCTGACATGTGGCTCAGAGTCTCTGACAGCCCTGCTGTCCACATCAGTTGACGGTGGGTACCTGGTTCAGGCTGTATTCTTTGGCCTTCAGTCTCAGGTTGGCGATACTGTTGGCCATATTCATGCCCTGGGCTGTGTTGTTGTTAGCGCATGATGGTGAATAAGTTGCCATGGCGCTGTAAGGGAGAAGTCAGGATGAGAGTTCACACTTTTCATGAATTATAAATAATGCATGTTCTTTGTCTGTTCATTTTATTTACTTAGACAAAAATTATTAATATGTTTTTGATGAAAAACTTAATTTGTATGGATAGCATTTCTGGCACCACATCTCTGATTTCAAGACAATCATTTTAGATTTTTTAATAATATTTTTCACTCCCTTAGTTGGAAAAAAGAGATGTTAACACCAATAAAAAAAAAGAAACGTAAAGTGGTATTTTTGTTAAAGAATTTTTATGAAATCTTCCCTAAAAATGCCTCTTACTCAAGTTGTAGAGTTGTCTAAAGTATCCTTAAAACTACTTTTCTTATTCATTGTTATGTATCACTGATATCATTTCTGTAGGTGGATTTTGCAGATTTCAGCTTCAACAGTGCTTTATTTACATCTAAACTTTTATCCAAGGCTAGTGACATTGCAATCATTGGCTAACACTTTACAATAAAGTCCCATTAGATAACATTATTTAATGCATTAACTAACATTAAGCAGTACATTTGTTACATATTTATTATTCTTTGTCAACGTTAGTTAATAAATAACTGTTTGCTGTTAGCTCTTTTTTGCGCATGTACATCAAATAATATTAAAAGATGCTATTTTTCATTCTTAGTTCATGTTAACTAATGTAGTTAACTAATGCAAATCTTATTGTAAAGTGTAACTAATTATTGTACATACATTCCCAGGGTACTGAACCCTTGGCCTTGAGTCGAATGTAACTTCGCACAGACAGGTCACACTTACTAACATATTTAATGTTTAAATCTCATGGTTATACTTTTGAAATGGTGGGATAGTTGAATATTTCAAACATTTATTCACAAGTATACTACTTTCATTCACGTTTTTAGTTAAATGAGGGCAACATTATATTCTTGCTGCAGATGTAAATAACCCAGAATATTCTTATAACTTCTGCGCAACCAATGGAAACAGCAGCAGAGGCTTAAAAAATGAGATGGACTTCTAACCTGTACGATGGTGAGCTGCCCCAGGACAGATAGTCATTTGGTCTGGGAGCGGGTCGTGGGACAATAGGCTGCTCTACGGCTGTTACTTCTCCTGAGAAAGTCTTGAGCAATGAGGCATTTTTACTGGCCAACATTGCGCGTTCGTTTCGTCGAAACTTCGCCCGCCGATTTTGAAACCACACCTGGAAAATCATGAAAGGTGCTCAGTTTGACATAGTGTGAAGAGTAGCCTTATAATGGAGCACTGTGTTTAGTTTCAACTGAGAAGGTAAAATACAAGGATGTGCTTCTGCTGCATCCACATGATGTGACAACAGTGAGCACGATTACATTCTTTAGACCAGGCTAATATAAAAAATGGCTAACCTGCACTCGAGCTTCAGTGAGGTTGACTCGGCGTGCTAAATCCTCCCTGACAAAAGCGTCGGGGTAGTGCGTCCTCTCAAACACTCTCTCTAAGGCCTGCAGTTGGCTGCTGTTGAACGTGGTCCTATTTCGCCTCTGTTTACGCTTTTTCTTCTCCTCTGAGTTGAGCTGCTCATCTGCGCACACATAGAGATTTAAGGATGAAATGAATATCCCCATTACAGTCTGTAGGCCTACTCAATAAACAACCTGGAAAAAGGAAATTAAATTCTTAGGATTATGCTTAAGTCATACTAGTAAATGGAAATTCAACCCAAAGTCACAAACATTTCTTTGAAAAACTGGAAGTTTATAACTGTTTAATGGACACTCGGCTTAATGGAATGGAGCTGCAGATACTTGTAAGGCAAAAGTGATGTTCCTTCCTAAAACCGTATACCGATCAAACCATGTGTAAGCAAGAATACCGATCCTAATTCATTAAAAATCTGCAATTTTTATCCTATTTTTTTTCCCAATACATTTTCAAAACATTTTAAGGTAATAAACCCGCTGGGTCAATATAACCCCAGACCCTTATCAAATTGTTTAAAAATGTGCACAATTATTATTTCTTTTTTTATTTCTTGATTTTTCCTTATGATTACATAAAATCCTTTCAGAAATGTGATTTTGACTTTCTGATGGTTGCTTTTTATAAACAGTGCGGAAACATTTTTAGAGGAAAAACTGAAGTAATTTCAAGAAAATGAAGTAATAATTGATGTGTTGTAATATTTTTATGTCATCCAGTCTAGCATAGTCTTATATAAATGATATTACACCAACGGAAATGGAACTTAAAAGCTAAATAAATATATATGATCATCAGAATTACCCATCAGCCAAAATGTATATGATATAAAACTACAGTTTCCAGTTAAATTATTTATCCATAGTATTTGATGTAGTCTATCTATTTTTTTCATTATTTTACCTTTTTTCTTTCTAAAATTATTCTGGCTTCTTCTAGTAGTAAAATGACATTTTTAATGTCTAGGGATTTTTTGGTCCAGGGAGAAGCAGATAGTTGCAGACTCACTCCTCTTTTGATACATAAATCAGTTCTTAAATCGCTCCATAAAACTCCCAGAGAGGGAGAAAATACCCCAGTGACGAATTGATTCGCCCCAATTCCTCCAAAGCCGTAAAGTCGAAAGAAAGTTGAAAGAAGAGGTTATCAGTAATGGGCCCAGAGCATGAATAGCTATGTGACAGCTGTGTGCTTGGTGACAACGAAAATCATCTCGACTTTTTCGTCTTTTATAGGCCTACATGAGATTTATCTCCATTTCAGTTATGGTTATTCAGAGGTCATTTATCTTAAAATAGACCAAGTAGGCTACATATGAATTGACATCTGAAATGTTGCGTAAATGGTTCAGGATTGTTTTTACATATAGCCTAGTCCTAAATGCCCCCGAGTAAATCGTGTGGTTATAGGCCTAAATTTATTTCTCCAATGTACGAAATATACGCGCCCAACTAGCCTATTAATTTTTATTTAGGCAATAAGGCTATTATTTAGTTAGGCTACTTATTAAAATTTATTTCTTTTTAATCTTCGTGTTCAAAGAGAAAGATTAAAAATTATATGTGCAAAAAATAAAGCCCATCAGGTAGCCTAGCTAATAAGCCTATAGCTTTCGCAAAACGAGTATAAAAATAAACGAACAGTTTTGTTAAACCCTTATAGGAAACAGACGGTCTAACAAATTTAGTGAATTTCATTTAGTAGCCTACTTCATTGAAACTTTGGACTAGCCAACTTCTTTAAATCTGAAACGTATATTTTTTCATATGCTCTAGAAGATTTATAATCTATTTCCTTTAATGAGTTTGCAGATCCGAGATCACTCTTGCCATTGGCTTCGTTGAGAAAAATATATATTAAAAAAATGCTGACTGGTAAGTCTACAGTCAAGACATCCTGCAGAATTAGTCTGAAAAGTTTACAAAATTATCACTTTTCTGCTCAAAGTTTAAAATTTTGTTTTGATAGGGTATTGTTTTATTTTAATAAACCTTAACAGGCCTATCGAAGAAAACTATTAGGCAGGCCTATGTAGGCTATTTTTAGGCCTATTGTTTAAACAAGTTTGGAATGTCTAAGCAACAATATACTACAATTAATTACTGCTTTATTGTTGACTACACGCATATGGAGTAAATGAAGCAGAACGCATTCAGAGTTGGGACTCTTGTACGGCCAATAACGCCATCCTTCAGTAGCTACTGATGTCTTGTCACATATCTGCTAACGTGACTGTTTTCTGCACGCTACAGTGCTAATCATCTATTAGTTCATGTGTAGGGTGTTCATAGGCTTGTACAAATTCATTGCATTTACTCAACTGGGAAACCCTAAACAGAAGTAATGTTAATTAACTTAATATTCAATTTTTGATGCACAACTTTTTTTTAGTTGAAATCTTGCTTAGCTATAATTATTTCTTATTAAATTAGAAAAAATAATTAACTATCATCCTAATACTTCAAAGCTGCGAAAGTTTTGAGTAATTAAAAGAATTTCGGGGATCATGTTCTATTCGTGCACTTACTCTCCTGCTGTGTCGTGTCGCTGCCGCTGGTCAGTCCCGGAGACTCGAGCATACTCCTGCCCGCCTCTCCTGCGCTCTCCTCCGCTTGAGCTCCCACCATTTCCCGCGCCTCCTCCAGATCCAACAGGTGGCTCACGGAAAAGTTCTTCTTAGCCTGTAAATGATCCTGATTCGCGGTGATCGGACTCTCCAGTCGGTTAGGTAGCGTGGCTTGTCTGTCCATTACATGAGCATAGCTGGAAGTCATGACGCAAACTGACGAAACCCAAGATATCCTCTACATATAACCAACATGGGTTAAGTCTTGACCATAAACAATCACTCTATATTCGACAAATAGATCAATTTTGATTTCTGCATCCGTAGTTCAGTGTCACGTGAATCCAAACAAGCGTAATTATCGCTCTTTTACTTGGCAATCATGCGTCTTTATGGAAAAAGGCATCACCGAAAGATATCTCCAAATTTAGAACTCCAAAGTCTTCGCCTTATACCCGACGACTCCCTCTTAGTTTCTGCAACTGAGACTTTCTCCTCTCATTCCGAGAGTGAAGGAAGGAGTTATCTGGCGAGAAAGGTTTGATGGCACAGATGAACGATTTACGCCCAATAGTAGGAGGTCGGACGAGCCTCTCTCAGCTCCTTTCTCCGGTACTTCAAACGGCACACACTGGCGCTGAGGGGGGAGCCTTAGAGCAAAATACACGAGCATTTGAAGCCCTGGGGAGGGATGATAGACATACAAGAAGCCCTAATTACGTGGCAATGTTTTTTGTCGGCGTTTCTAACGTTTAACAAAGTCATATCTCTTTTCTCCACCCCTAACAACCCCACTAAAAAACTTAATTATAAAAACGTTTTTGGGGGTCCGGATATATATGCTACGAGTTATTCCGAAGTAAATTAAAAATGAGACTGATAAAAAAAACTCATACAAATATGATAAACATGGTATACATTTCTGAATTAAAAGTCACTGATATTTATTTTGGGTTTAAATAAAATATATCAAAGACTAGGCTACATTACACTAGTTTGACATTTTATTATTATTTATTTAAATTAAGCAAAGTTTTTTTGTTGTCATAGGCCTATTAATCCAAACCAATAGCGTAACCAACATTCAGGAAGCCATTTTTGTTGTCATGCGTTTATTTTAATATCATATTTGTTTTGACCTTTTTATGAAAAAGCAAAATATATATATATTTGGTTCAACTTTCTCGAAAATCATTGTTTGTCAAACTGAATAGACTTAAAATGTCTTTGTAGTGATCATCACAATCAGTTTTGTTGCATGCTGAATAAAATAGTCTGTAACCTTACTAAATCACAGGCTGCGGTGTCTTAAAGTCAAGTTTGAAAGGGACAGCAGTCTTGTTAAGATTAACTGATGTTAAGCTATATTAAAACGAACACTTAAAATGATCAAAGTTACACACTGGCAAAGTCGGTCCATGATGTGACACTAAAATGTTGTTCTTTTTGAATCGGTTTACAGAGGATGTCGAAGCATTGCGTGCGCTTTTAAAGAGTCTCTCGACAGGAGGGGATCGAGCTCTGCATGTGTCGCAGTGACATGAGTTCAGGCTCCAAGCTGCCTCCGTCAGCCTCCTATAGGTCTGGGAAAAGAACACTTGATGCCATCAAAGGGGCGCAGATTGAATCCAGATGTGCAGTGCCTCTCTCGTTCTTTCCGTGCATTTAATTAAGGAGCTTGGATTGAGGAGATCTTTCTTCATCATTAGTTTTCCCCCAAGATCCCATTTCTCCCTCGAAGCCCAGCTCGTTGCCCTGTGCCAGCGCAAGGCTTT
Organism: Chanodichthys erythropterus; assembly: GCF_024489055.1. Lineage (NCBI taxonomy): Eukaryota > Metazoa > Chordata > Actinopteri > Cypriniformes > Xenocyprididae > Chanodichthys > Chanodichthys erythropterus. Next base: position 25,493,703 of record NC_090236.1, on the reverse strand, counting down.
GCTTTTATTATTATTATTTTACTCTGCCCATAAATCTGCCACATATCGAAACGTTGAATCTTTGTGAAGAATGAAATTTCTTGCTTATTTGAGGAATACAGGGAAACAAAAACAGGCCCGTATAGTTTACCAGCAAGAAAAGTTCTAATCAGCCTCCATAACATGTTTTTCTTTATGAGCAGGGCTTAAGAGTAATCTGAATATGGATGAAGAAATACATTATGCACTAAAATAAAATTACAGTAATAAAAAGTCAACGTCTAGCGACCTCTATATTTTTCACGAAAAGTAGGCAATAAAAAGTAGGCTAAAATTGTAAAACGAACTGGATAAAGTAAAAATAATAGGCCTAATCTACCCTGAAACGATAAAACAATAATTGTTTGCACAGAGGAAAAATACAATAAACGCATTAATATTGAACAGCGGTCATTTAATTATAATTGAACTTTATTAAAATGTGGTGAGGTTTATTTTGAGGGGCAACACTTGCTCTACATTTATTATCGAAAGAAATAGAGGTCATGATGGTCACACTAACAGCAACAAATAACAGTTGACAATAAAACAAAACGATCAAACATATTTGCATCTTGTCAGGGTTTGTAGTGAGTCGTCAATCGCATTTTTGTTTGTAACTTGTAACCCACAATAATTGGAAAACCAATACAGATGTCAATTTGAATTAGGTGAAAATCGCATAGGACTAATCAAAACATTAATATAGGCTTAATTGTGATGTTTTAATAATACGGTAAGGCATTATTAAACCTTAATAGCAATAGCCATAATTTAGTACATTTTAGTTTCCTTTCTTCATGACAATAGCCTCCTATTATTCATAAATAATGGAAATTATTATTTTAGTTATTATTGCTTTAGGAATTTAGGAATAAACCAAAAAAAAAAAAAAAAAGTCACGTGGGAATGTTATGCAATCCAGCATTAGCCTACATATACGAATTTGCTCCAAATAAATAAATAAATAAAGTAGGCCTAAGTAGGTTAAGAAATTAGGACCGGCTCATTTTAAACATTTGGACTGATATATTTTTCATCAGGTTTATTTGATCAGTAATAATGCATGATTAGGTAAAATTAGGTAAATCAACACAGTAGCTATAATGTATTAATATTCAAATTCGTTTAATTTAAACATTTTTTTCCCCACTTGTCGGCAACATGGAAGAGAATAAATTTCACTAAAGCAATTTTTTTTTCTACACAGATCATTTTTTCACGAGGATCATATCACATGTCCATAGGATTATTAGGGATCAACTGGCGATCATTAGGATAATTATTATGATCAGACTCGAGGATCCTCTCTTAAAAAGGGCTCGTGCCGAACCCTAGGATCACAAACATACATGTGCACACCTTGCACAACATTTGTTTTCAACAACGCGACATTTTCTCATAACATCACGTTACTCATAACATATGTTTGTCTAACGAACAGCAAGAAAAGAAACAAGGGCTTGCGAATACAGTGAAGGCGTAGGCTATCATATAAACAGATGTAGGCTACATGCACATTAAACTCGGCATGTGCCCCACATTGAAGAAAAAAAAACAAAAAAAAACTTTAGTTTAAAAAGTCCATAAATGACTATAAAAATCAGTTAATTTGGAGTTAAAATTTTTATAGCCTCCCTTTACAAATATCCAAAGTGAACTCTTAACACGGTTTTGTTTTCTTAGACATTAATTTAAAATGAATTCAATTTATGTCTTACATTTCAAATGATGCAGCTGTTCTGACTTTAAAACAAAAAAATATAAGAGATAGATGTCTAACTTTCTCTTATACCGCGCGAAAAAAAACATGTCCAGTAGTTATTAATGATTTATTGTAATCCAATTATTAAACCCATTTCGTTTACATACTGTGTCAAAAGCTACAATCTATAACTAATGCGTGGCCAGCGGCGTTAGTGCTCTGTATTTATCACACAGACTTTTTACGTCTCATGTTACACACTTTTCCAAGTTGTCTGGAGAGGAACCCCACTAAATTAAAAGCAGATCCAGAGAAATGCTGCTCTATGAAGATGAACTGTTAAAACACACATATTCTCATAGCTACACGTCTAATTATAAGCTATGTATCACTTATTTTTTAAAATGCGCATAATTATTAGCCTAAGCCTATCATGAACAAGTAGCACCTGCCTTGAAATTGTCTCTTACAACAAATTATGAGGATATGAATGTAAATTATTTAATGTAGGCTATAATCTTCTGCTCTCATTTAATACCGTGGCATTTGCAAACTACATTTTCAATCTACATGAGGAGGACATCGTTAAAGGAAATTAGATTAGACTCAATGAGAGCCAGGAATAAAAAATAAAATAAATATATAAAAATGCTGAAAACCGGTGATAAAGCTTCTAAAATGTGTTCCTACTGGCCAGTTACCACACCAAAAATGGTATACTTTACCAAGACAGCCTGATCAAATTCAAAACTTATAGGAAAAACAACAGATCCCACACAGATATCAGTCTTACTTGATTTGCTATTCTCTGACCTCACTGCTGCAATGCAGAGCAATGCTGTAACACGGCAACAATGATCATTTCCCTTATCCTCTTAGTTCATGATATATTGATCGTCTTGGCCTGGAGAGCAGCATTTAAGCACCACCTCTTCACATTCCAGGGACCTCTTGGGACTTAAAGCTGTTTGGAAATTAGGCTCATTCTTATATTAACCCTTTGACCCTGCTGGCCGACAGGCTGAAGCTGTGAAGAGGAAGGCCAGAGTGGCTAATTGATGGCCATCGCTGAGGGGAGAGAGCATGAAAAGATAAACAAAATTAAGAGCAGTGATGAATATCACCTCTGAAGGAGCGAGAGGCCAGGAGAAGTAGTCATTTATTAATGGGAAGTGTTAGGCTATTAGCCCAGTTATTGAGTGATGGGCCAATGACAGGGCCTTATTGCAGGTCCTCATGGAGAACTGCGATCATAGGCCGTGATAGGAGTTGTGTTGGTCTGCGTCAGCTTTTCCCAAACACAGATGTAAGGTGACTGTGCAGATTGCAACGCTAATCCAATTTTCCCTTATTTGTCTATTAAAGCCTGATTTTATCAGCAAGCTAGAAATCAGAGCATTATGGTTTCAGGAGAGAACCTTGTAACACAAGCAGAAATGTGAGACAGTTGACGTGGATTTGGGAAAGCGTATGTGTGCATTGGAACATTGAAAAAGTCTGACACCCAAGGTCCAACTTCACAGCGCTGCCTATTAATATCTAATAAAGTTTCCTGAAAACGTAATGACCATTAGTCACAATTTGAGGAATTTCTCTGTGCCAGACTGTGCTGCCACAATGAGGGGCTCTGATTGAAAACACATGGGCTGCAAAAGATGGAGGGGGCCCATCAATGAAAATATGATAATTGTGTTTCTAAGGCTGAATACATTACTAGTACATCAAGACAAAATACAAATTTAGGCCAAATCCATAAAGTCATATTTAAAAAAAAAAAAAAACAATGCCTGAGGAAAAATGTCAAATCAATTTGTCGCGGCACATTGAGAAGAAGCAAATGTGGGATATTAGTGAAGAAAGACTGTATTATTTAATTATTTGGGATAAACGAGATTCAAAAATTGAAAACTGACCATATTCTGATTATATATATCATTAGCTTCCTAGAAGTGCTAACAACACATGGGTGAGAGAGACTCTCATTGCTATATACACTACAGGTCAAATGTTTGGGGTTGATATGATTTTTATGATGTTTACATGTTTTCTATTTGAATCATTTTAAAATTTAATTTATTCCTGTGACGGCAAAGCCACCATTACTCCAGTTTTCTGTCACATAATTCTTCAGAAAATTTGCTGATTTGATGCTCAAGAAACATTTATTATTATAATCAATGTTAAAAACAGTTGTGCTGCTTAATATTTTTGTGAAAACCATGATGCATTCTTTGATGAATAGAAAAAGCATAGCACTTATTTGAACAGAAATCTGTTTTAACATTATAAAAGTTTTCACTGTCACTTAAAAAAAAAATAAAAAATCCTGATCCCAAACTTTTAAACAGCAGTGTACATAAAAAAATATTGTTAAGATCAACAAACACATTTTTAATTGTTCATCAAGGGTGGTACTAAGATTGATATACTGAGCTCTAATGACCCACCTAATTTTAACACACCGTAACATTTCTGAATGAGCCTTTGAATCTGAGCTAATGAACATTTGAGAGCAATTAATCAAAAATAAGCTTTGTTTCATGACCAGGACATGTATAAGCCACATTTCACTCTTTAGGTTTATTTATACTGGGTGAACCAACCCTGAAACACACAAATAAGAAATAAATCAACGCGCTGATGCAGCGAGTGCTGCTGAAGTTTCTAAACACTAAACTTCTAAACTCTCAGACACAAAGGCAGCTTGTCATTCCTCCTCCACATGCCAACGCTAGCGAGACTTCAGAGAGTATTTTCATCGACTATCACCCATTAACTCAAACAAATTGGCAGCCAACTTTTCCACCAATATGATGGGCTGTAAGTGCTAGGGAGCCTGAGGCGAATGTTGGCATGGCAGCAGAAAGGATTCGAGCAGGAAACAGGAAATTAGGTTTCAAAATATTTTAGATTTGTGCAGTGCAAGCACAGAGGATAGCATAGACTGGAAGCTCAGCGTTCAAGCCTTGCTTCCCAACAGAAGTGATTCTATACATTCTCGGGAATCTGAAAACTTGTTGAAATTGTTGCAGATGACACTAAAACATTAAACGTAAATTTATGAATTTATCAAAGTCTTCTCCTACAGAAAGCACACAAATTTTATGATTGGGTTTTATGTATAATTTTCATACTCAAATTATCATTATCATAGTGTCTGTTAAAGGAATTCCTTAATGTTTGAAATTTGAGTAGCATGTGCTAAAACTGAAAAATTATATATTCCATTATAAACATAGTACAACAACAAATAAAAACAAATTTACGAACCGTGACTTCCATTACAAATCATGCAAAACATTTTAAACACACATTCTTTGATTTTTCTTCTTTTTTTTTTTCCTAGGCAAACATTTATCCATCTAATGTTGAGCATGAAACTGATTTATGGACAGGAAATTGCCAGTTGGGTATTCTCTGAGACAAGAGGTTAAAGAAAATCAAGCCAGCCCCATGAACACAGCAGCCCAAGTTCAGAGTTCCCTTTAGCCGTCAGCTTTGACATTTGTAAAAGATCTTGCACTACTCGGTCAGGAGAAAAGGCAAGATAAATAAAGGTCTCAAGGAGGGCAAACAGCCAAAGACAAAGTGTATGGATGTACTTGCATATGTCTCTCATATGTGTGTTACGCTCATGCACATTCGAACCTCTGATGTGTTTAAAGAGGCCACATGCTCTCTGGACAACCCTGACCTTACTATGGAGGATGTGTCCCTCTTCCTAACCACCAATGGGCTCCCTTACTCCTGGTCTGAATTTGTTCTTTAATTTCCAGTCCTGACCTTGCAGCTCTCCACATCTGCAGTGAGTTTGGGATGCTGGGACCCAGAGCAGGGTGTACAGCGTTCTTTTCAGCTCCTGGCCTGCTTGGAGAGACCCCTGCTGGGCTTGGTGGCACTGATTAGTAAGAGACAGCTGTGTAGGAGCATGAAAAACAGAAGGGTTTATGAATGATGTATGCTTGCTTTTTTTGTAATTTACATTAGATTGAAGCAATAAAAGTAGAAGAAACAGTTAAGCAATTTCACATGTTGTTCTTCCGAGTATATTTTAAGACCTGCAACAACACAGTTTCAAAATATTTAAAAAATTAGGTCTGCACATGATATATCGAAATGCACGTATCGCGATATGCATATTGCAATTGTTTACAATAACTGAATGATTTTAATACTTCAAAAGATTATGCGAAGTCGAAGTTTTAGGTTGATGCAGACAGCAGAGAATAGACTGGACACATGACTGTTATATACGTGTGTGACATGCTTAAGGTTATTAGGCACAATAAGCCAAGTACTCACGTGCACAGGAAGCCGCCTCACGGACAGCGCGCAATCCCGATTTAAGTTCTCTTCCGCATCTTATATGGCCAAATACACACACAACTATGTCAAAATGGCCATCTTGGTGTGTATTTACCTAAACTGTCAGTTATGTCTTAAGTGAAGTTAACAGCTGAGAAAGAGTGCAGCTCTTAAAGTGACAACAGCCTACTAAACCTGCTTCTGTCTGTGTGATTAAAGGGTTAGTTCATCCAAAAATGAAAATTATCCCATAATTTACTCACCCTCAAGCCATCCTAGGTGTATATGACTTTCTTCTTCCAGCCAAACACAATCAGAGTAATATTAAAAAATATCCTTGCTCTTCCAAGCTTTATAATGGGAGTGAATGGTACTATTTTTTTGAAGCCAAAAAAAAAAAAAAAATGACCAGGATAAGTATATGCCATATTGTTTCATGACCAGGAACACATCCATCCATCATAAAAGTAATCCATACAGCTTCAGGGGGTTAATAAAGGCCTTCGGAAGCGAAGCAATGTATTTTTGTAAGAAAATATCCATATTTATAACTTATAAACTATAATCACTGGCTCTGGAAGAGTGACCTCTAACCCGACGCATGACATAATGAACGCGGAAGCTCAGAGGATAGAGAAAAACAGCACCAGTCATGAATTAGAAGTCTAAAAGCCCTGTTTCTTTGAACCGCGAGAGGCGTCTACTTTTACCTAAGCTTACATTGCTCCTACATCCTACGTCATAAGTTGGGTCAGAGTTCACACTTCGGCAGGTGTTGTGGCAAAATCGGTGACCTATCGCAAACTGTGACACCGGAACTCGACGCGCGTACGGCCGTTACCGGAAGCCTGTGATTTCAGTTTTAGTTTAAGTTATGAACATGGATATTGATTTACAAAAACGAATTGCTTCATTTATGATGGATGTATGCGCTTTTTTGGGCTTAAAAAAGGTACCATTCCCTCCCATTATAAAGCTTGAAAGAGCCAGGATATTTTTTAAATAATTCAGACTGTGTTTGGCTTAAAGAAGAAAGTCATATGCACCTGGCTTGAAGGTGAGTAAATTATGGGATAACCCTTTTTAACTGTTTAATGTTAATCATCAACAATAGACAAAGAGAAAATCACTCACTGCTCTTGATGGAATAACTTTTGTAGGTTTCATGTATATTTAATTTATACAGTGAAGACTAAGCAAGCAGAGTTTGATTTTTACATTTGATTAATCAATTTCTGTTGTTAAACCTGGCTAATGTAGTTAGATTTACACTGATGTTAAAATGACACTTATACTTTTTATGTAATGCAACTGTAAAACACTGCTCTTTGGAAGTTGCAGGGATGCTTTCCTCTCCCAAAATGTGAAACATGTATGTTGGTTATTATTTCAGTTTTGAAATATATTTAATTAGAATTTTAATATATGCATACAAGTTAAATCATGACCACATTGCATGAATTTTTTTCTCTTTTATTAAAACGTGACCACAAATAAATAAATCTTGGGAACATTTGTAAAGTCACCATGAAATCAAAATTGACCATTCTTATTTTATTAATGTGCCATCCTAATGTTTAGTCAAATTGCCCTCAGTCTTGCAACTACATCTCTACTCTTCTCTGATTACATGTGTACTTGCGCAAGGGCGAAACAACCTGTCACTCACATGAAATCACAGCAATAGCAACTAAAACCATCCAATGATCCAATCAATTCCAGATGGACAAAATCAAGTCTACATCTTTTCTTATTCGATCAGACGTTTTATTCAGAGATATGTGACCAGGAAGAAAAGACTATCGACTTTAAACATCATGCCAAACAAGTTATATTCACTAGTCCACTTTTGCAGCTTCATTGTGTATAATCGTGATCAAACTACTAACCCAAACTTTCACAGAAATTGAATAGAAGATTAGTTCACTTTAAAATGAAAATGACCCCAAGATTTACTCACCCTATAGGTGTATATGACTTTCTTCTTTCTGATGAACACAATCAGAGTTATATTAATAAATATCCCGACGCATACAAGCTTTATAATGGCAGTGAACAGGGTTTGAAGATCAAGAAAGTGCATCCAACCATTATAAATGTACTCCATGTGGCTCTAGGGGCTTAATAAAGCCCTTCTGAAGCAAAGTGACATATTTGTGTAAGAAAAATATCCATATTTAACAAGTTATGAAGTAAAATAGTTTCCGTCAGACCGCCTTCTGTATTCAACTTACAAAGAAAGTGTAACACCTCTCACAGTTCAAAATGCTTATGCTACTTCCTACGCCTTCCATATTCAACTTACGAAAAAAGTTGAATACAAAAGGCGGTCTGGCAGAAGAAGAGATTTTACTTTATAACTGGTTAAATATGGTTGTTTTTCTCACACAAACGCTTCACTTTACTTCAGAAGGCATTTATTTACACCCCCCCCGAAGCAGTGTGGAGAACGTTTATGAGGGATGGATGCACATTCTTGAGCTTCAAACGCATTGGCCCCGTTCACTGCCATTTTAAAGCTTGGACGTGTCAGGATATTTATTAATATAACTCAGATTGTGTTAATCAGAAAGTCATATACACCTAGGATGGCTTGAGGGTGAGTAAAGCTCTGGATAATTTTCATTTTAAAGTGAACTAATTCTTTAAATAGACTAAAAAAGTTGTCAGAAGCTTAATGATCATGTGACTGTAATGTAGCTAATTTAGCATTTAGCTTTTTTCTTCTGCCTATTGTATTTATGCTTCAAAATTCATAAAAGCTGCGTTCCTTTGTGAAGAAGATCATGATGATCAAAATGCAAAAATCATAAACTTCTGCTGGTCACAGAGCTTGTTTTGTGCAATAATCCAAATGCCAATGGAAAAAAATCCTATTGGCTTTCTGTCGAGGGCACCAGGATGATGTAAGTTCCGTGTTGGCGTAGAAAAATATGTCATCACTGCAGCACTCTATATCAGAGAATCAAATTTGAGGACCAGAACTAACTGTTGTATAAACGTGTTTAAACACAAGGCTTTCATGAGTTTTATGTGTTTGGCCTTAGGACTGTCATTCGATAATAGATTGAGCACACCAGTTAGTAGACGGTGAACATTCTTCAGGGAGTTTGTTACCATCAGAGACTTCCCTCATGTTTTCAATTACCATTAGGAGCAATACATCTCCATTTCCTGAACAAAAGCCAGGTTTCTTGATCTAGCCCCAAATGTACTTACTCATACACAATTAAACTAAAGTCATGGTCAGCTGCAGAAATTGTCAAAATCCCAGTGCCCCTATCCATATCTTGTTCCCACTGGCCCAAAGTCACAGAACTCCCTTTCCAAACCAAAAGCACTCAAGCACATCCAGAGTTCAGCCAGAATCCCTACATATTGCATTTCAAACAGTAGCGATCTCAATAGAATGCAAAATATTCAGCATGTCCAATCTGGAAAGTCATATATGTATTATATTTATGCCAATGTGACTGGGGTGAAAACAGGTTCGACAGGCCGTTGAGGGAGGCGATGAAATTAGTCAGACCATACGTTGTATGTAAGAAGGTTACTTAGAGTACTTGCAGAAGGGTCGGCCAACCTTAAAGGATTAGTTCACTTTCAAATTAAAATGTCCTGATAATTTACTCACACCCATGTCATACAAGATGTTCATGTCTTTCTTTCTTCAGTCGAAAATAAATTAAGGTTTTTGACGAAAACATTCCAGGATTTTTCTCCATATAGTGGACTTCAATGGACTCCAAATGGTTGAAGGTCAAAATTACAGTTCCAGTGCAGCTTCAAAGCATTCTACATGATCCCAGACAAGAAATAAGGGTCCTATCTAGAGAAACCATCACTCATTTTCTAAAAAAAAAAATTAAAATTTTATACATTTTAACCATAAATGCTCATCTTGAAATAGCTCTCTTCTTCTTCTTCTCTATTAGAATTCCAGCAGTGTAGACACTGCTAAGTGTATTACTGCCCTCCACAGGTCAAAGTTTGAACTAAATTGTCATATACAATATGCTAGTGCAAGTATATAACAATTAGTTCAAACTTTGACCTGAGCGATGAAAATGAGCGATGGTTTCTCTAGATAAGACCCTTATTCCTTGTCTGGGATCATGTAGAACGCTTTGAAGCTGCAATGAAACTGTAATTTTGACCTTCAACCGTTTGGAGTCCATTGAAGTCCACTATATGGAGAAAAATCCTGGCATGTTTTCATCAAAAACCTTAATTTCTTTTCGACTGAAGAGAGAAGGACATGGACATCTTGGATGACATGGGGGTGAGTAAATGATCAGGAAATTTTAATTTAAAAAAGTGAATTAATTCTTTAACTCAAATGTTATCAACTGAGATCTTCAAAACGACCAAATGTTGTTGATTTAATCATTGTGGGCATTGTAATGTAATTACTATAGTAGCTATTTTTTTATTTTTTTTGTGTGAAATGTTTAAGTTGGGTTCTTTTAGTACAGTGTAAATTAATGTTCATTTGTTTACACAGTTTTGGGGTTAAAACATATGGAACACAGCTGACCTTACATGTGCTTTAATCAACAACCAATCAACCAACACTGTAATATATTTTTATTTTTTATTAATTTTTGCCCTGTCAGACCATGCACAGAATCGATGACCAAAAGGCTTCTTCTTAGTTCTGTGGTCTGATTAGACAAAAATTTAGTTGTTTGGAGGTAGGGATGTGGCTTTTGTTTGGAGGAAAAAATGAGAACCATTCAACCGCAAGAGCACCATTCACATGGTCAAGCATGGTGGTGCGAACATAATGCTTTTGGGGTGTTTTTCAGCCATTGGGCCAGGCAACCCTGTAAAAGTAAACGGCATCATGAAAAAAGAAGTCTACAGTAATATTCTGGAGCAAAATATCATACAGTCTGCAGAAAAACTTGGGGCCTGGGGATGCAGCAAAGAAATAAACCAGAACTGGACCTTATCTGAGCCACAAAATCTTTATGTATTATTTATAGAATCATCGTAGCATTAAAGGGTTAGTTCACCCAAAAATGAAAATTCTGTCATTTATTGCTTACCCTTATGCCGTTCCACACCCGTAAGACCTTCATTAATCTTCGGAACACAAATTAAGATATTTTAGTTGAAATCCGATGGCTCCGTGAGGCCTTCATAGGGAGCAATGACACTTCCTCTCTGAAGATCCATAAAGGTACTAAAAACATATTTAAATCAGTTCATGTGAGTACAGTGGTTCAATATTAATGTTATAAAGCGACGAGAATATTTTTGGTGCACCAAAAAAAACAAAATAATGACCTATATAGTGATTTCAAAACACTGCTTCATGAAGCATCGGAGCATAAATGAATCAGTGTATCGAATCATGATTCAGATCGCATGTCAAACTGCAAACAGCTGAAATCATGTGACTTTGGCGCGCCGAACAGCAGATTCGATACACTGATTCATTTATGCTTTGATGCTTCCTGAAGCATTGATTTGAAATCGGCCATCACTAAAGAAGTTGTTATTTTGTTTTTTTGGTGCACCAAAAATATTCTCGTCGCTTTATAACATTAATATTGAACCACTGTACTCACATGAACTTATTTAAATATGTTTTTAGTACCTTTATGGATCTTGAGAGAGGAAGTGTCATTGCTCCCTATGAAGGCCTCATGGAGCCATCGAATTTCAACTAAAATATCTTAATTTGTGTTCCGAAGATTAACAAAGGTCTTACGGGTGTGGAACGGCATGTGGGTAAGTAATAAATGACAGAATTTTCATTTTTGGGTGAACTAACCCTTTAACAAGCCTGTTAACAAGCAGAGTCACTGAAGGATAGAAGAGAACAGAAAAAAAGAGGCAAACAGAAACACAAGAACTATAACTGACTTTCAGCCACGGCGTTAGATGAAATCAACTGAAGATAAAAGAAGACATTAAATCTTTACAGATATCAGCAGAGGAGGATTAAACAACTCCACAAACAGCATTACAGCTTCACATATTTCTAAATAAACTTTTTTTCTGTCATCCATCTACAGAATTTTTTATTGAAAATTAACAGAAGTGTAACGCTCATGTTTGTTTCATTTAATGTCACCATAATGGTGATTGGTGTTTCCATTAGTTGGGCTTTTAACTCTTATGATATGTTTGTGTCTCTGTTTCTCAAACATATTTGCAGTAACAAAGAATGCTGAAATGTGCAGCGCCCCGCACATGCAGGGGAAAAAAGTAAAACATGCTTGAGCTTTACTATTTTGTGTGCACGATTTAGTTAACTGAGGGAACGAATAAAATTGTGCACACAATTTATAAATCGAGGGAATGACTTAGTAAAGTGTGCACATGATATAGCCTACTATTTTATTCCTTGCATGTCATGTGCAGGGCTCTGTAGAAATGAGATCAGATGATGATTTTTAGCTATTGATCATTTTATTATCGTAACATAGCTTGAATCACTGATTTGAATGTAATAATTGTGTTGAGCCATTAATACATTTGAATTACAAACCCTGTTTACAATCCCAGTATGGATTGCGACATGACACTTTTGATTGTCACCTTTGTTGCGATTCATGTGCTGGTTCTTTGTGTCTTTGTGTGTCATCTTAGAATATATATATTCTAATATATAATATATAGTTCACTGATAAGCCACGCAATATCGCGTTCATATCGCAGATGTATCACCTTCGATAATGAACGCGATATTGCGTGGCTTATCAGTGAACTATGGCTCTGTTTATTAAATGCCGCCCCATTTGAAAGCAGGTGATGGCGATTTAGCGGTAATCAGGGAACCGGCTTTACTGACGAAATGCGCGTGACAAAAGCATTCGATATATCGCCCAGCCCTAATTTCAACGATGGTTGGTTTCATTTCATAATGAGATTTCAGTGAATCTCAATGTCAGTCAGATTTGTTCCTTTACAAGATTTAAATGACGGTTGTTTTTGTTCCTTTACAAGATTTCAGTGACGGCCTATTCCTTTAAAAGATCTCGATGACGGTTGTTTCGTTCCTTTAAAAAAATTTCAATGACAGTCGATTTTGTTCCTTTACAATATTTCAAAGATGGACCGTTTTGTTCAATGACAGTTGTTCAATTCAGTTACGAGATATCAATGACATCTGTTTTTTTCAGTTATAAGATTTCAGTGAAAGCCGGTTTTGTTTGGTTATGAGATCTCGATACGGTATGTTTTGTTCATTTATGAGATTTTAATGACAGTTGAATTTCAATGATGGTCGGTTTTGTTTCGTTACAAGATTTCAATGACGGCCAATTTTGTTTCTTTGCAAGAGCTTTGTTCCATTATGAGATTTTAACGAAGGTCGGTTTCGACGGTTTCGACAGTCAATTTTGTTCATTTACGTGTTTTAAATAATGGCTGTTTATTTTCCATTGCGAGATTTAAATAATGGCCATTTTTTTCCATTACGAGATTCAATGCCACTTGGTGTTGTTTCCTGATGAGATTTTAATGACGGTCAGCTTGGTTTCTTAATGAGATTTTAATGACAGTTGGTTCTGTTCTGCTGTGAGTTTTCAAAGACGGTCGGTTTTGTTCCTTTGTTCTGTTACGAGATTTCAAAGACAGACGGTTTTGATATGATACAAGATTTCAATGATGGTCAGTTTTTTTTCTTTGAAAGAGCTTTGTTCCATTATGAGATTTTAACGAAAGTAGGTTTCAACAGTTTCGACAGTCAATTTTGTTCATTTACGTGTTTTAAATAATGGCTGTTTATTTTCCATTGCGAGTTCAATGGCACTTGGTTTTGTTTCCTAATGAGATTTTAATGATGGTCAGCTTTGTTTCTTAACCTATTAGAACCTAAAGCTAAAATAGCCCGTTTTCACATATAATGTTTTTTTTATTATAAAATTCTCTAACAATGTGCTATCTTCAAGTGCAAGGTGTCATTTTTTTTTTCAGAAAACTGGCTTTCAATAAATTACAGTTATTGACCATTACTGTATATGGTGAGTTTGTAAATAGAATTTAAATAGACGAAAAAAATAAAAAATAAAACAATTTCTGATTTTTATTTAGAAAAAAAAGAAAAATGATGATCGAAAGAATCTAACACTTCAAACTTGAAAATTCAACTATATTACATATATACAAGTCATTTTGTGACACTTGGGTGCACAGTTTTCATTCAGGAGAATTTTTTTTATACACGCATACATATACATACTACATATGCACGCATTGGCACGCATACATTTACCGCACGGACAGAAGCGAGTCTCACTTAGCCTCCTATCAAAAATCATCCCAATTGACTGTGTATTCCTTCGCCATTTTTTTGTTTGTTTGTTCTATTATTTATGCAATTCAAAACTCCCTAAACTGCCACGTTCCATATCTCTCCGTTCAAATCCTCCTTCCACCCGCTCTTCCTGAAAGCGGCTGCCATTTGCTGACGGAAGGCACAAAATTACCGTAATAACCCTTATATTGTTGAAAAGCCCATGTTGTCTACTGTCTGCAGCAATTTGAATTATTACGATGGCGCAAACGGTTCAAGAGTTACGGTAACATGAATACAGCTTGGTTGGATGTGTCGCCAACGACACATCCGGTTTTAAAGGGTTAACAAGATTTTAATGACAGTTGGTTTTGTTCAGTTATGAGATTTAAAAGACGGTCGGTTTTGTTCCTTTTACGAGATTTTAGTGATGGCCTGATTTGTTTCATTATGACATTTCATTCATTTAGTTTCGTTTCAAGATTTTTATGACGGTTTGTTTTTGGTGTCAGTTGGTTTAATTTGGCTACAATATTTCAATGACTGTTAATTTTTTTCCATTAAGAGATTTCAATGACGATCAGCTTTGTTCCATTATGATATTTCAACAATGGTTGATTTCATTTCATTACAAGATTTTAGTGACGGTCTGTTTTGTTCCTTTCCAAGATCTCAATTACAGTTGTTTTTCTTACTTTACAAGACCTCAGTGACGGTCAGTTTTCAGTTTTAGATTTTGTTTGGTTACGAGATTAATTACTTTTTTTTTTCCATTACGAGATTTCAATGATGATCGGCTTTGTTCCATTATGAGATTTCAATGACAATTGGTTTTGTTCCTTTATAAGATTTCAATGACAATTGGTTTTGTTCCTTTACAAGATCTCAATGACGGTCGGTTTTGTTTTGGTACGAGATCTCAATAGTTGCGTCCCAAATGACGCAACGCACTATACACTATGCACCTATTCACTATGTACTTGTGCACTATGCATTCATCTAGGGCTGCAACGATTAATCGCGATTAATCGTTTGCAAAATAAAAGTCTGTGTTTACGTAATATATATGTGTGTGTTCTGTGTATAATAATTATTTATATATAAATACACACACATTCATGTATATATTTAAGAAAAATGTTATATTTATATATAAAATATTTGTTTATATGTAATATAAAATATATATAAATATATATATTTATAATACATGCATATATTTCTAAACTTTATACCTGTATGTGTGTGTATTTATATATACATAATTATTATACACAGAACACATACATATATATTACGTAAACACAGACTTTTATTTTGCAAACGATTAATCGCGATTAATCGTTGCAGCCCTACATTCATCCATGTAGTGCGTGAATTGTATAAGGTTATTTTGTCATTTAACAACGGAGTCCGATCCTCCCTTCCCCTCCACTACGTAATTAAAGCTGCGACAGTTGAGTGCATGAAGTGTCCAACATTCCACACTTCGTTTTTTCCGTTAATTTAGTGCATCATCCGGGTATTTAAAGTGCACTTTTTCTTTTTGGAATTTTCAGTGTGAATGCACTACTGCACTATTTGTACTTAAAAACGTCATAGAATAGTGCACAAGTACGCAAATTGGGACGCACCTAATGACTGTCAGTTTTCAGTGTCAGTTTTTGTTTGGATACGAGATTTCAATGACAGTCGGTTTTGTTCCTTTACAGGATCTTAATGACAGTCAGTTGTTTTCCTTTACAAGATTTCAATGATGGCTTGTTTTGTTCCTTTATAAAATCCCGATGACGTTCAGTTTTCAGTGTCAGTTTTTGTTTGGATATGAGATTTCAATGAAGATCAGTTTAGTTCCTTTATGAGATTTCAATGACGGTCGGTTTTGTTTCTTTACAAAATCTCATTGACTGTTGGTTTTGTTTGGTCACTGTTTTGGCGTGAGATCTCAATGACTGTCGGTTTTCAGTGTCAGTTTTTGTTTGGATATAAGATTTCAATGACGGTCAGTTTTGTTCCTTTATGAGATTTGAGTGATGGTCGGTTGTGTTTCTTTGTTCTTTTATGAGATTTCAAATACAGTAGGTTTTGGTTCGTTACGTAATTTCAATGACGGTCAATTTTGTTCCTCTGCAGGATTTCAATGACAGTCAGTTTTGTTCCTTTACAAGATTTCAATGATGGCCTATTTTGTTCCTTTACAAAATCTCTATGACAGTCGGTTTTGTTCCTTTACAGGATCTTAATGACAGACGGTTTTGAAATCTTCCTTTAAAAGATTTCAATGACGGCTTGTTTTGTTCCTTTACAAGATCTCGATGTCGGTTGGTTTTCAGTGTCAGTTTTAGTTTGGATATGAGATTTCAATATAGGTCAGTTTTGTTCCTTTATGAGATTTCAATGACGGTTGGTTTTGTTTGGTCACGATCTCTTTTCAGTGTCAGTCAGTTTTTTTCTGTTATGAGATTTTAAAGATGGTCGATTTTGTTTTTTTGTTCTTTTACGAGATTTCAAAGACAGTTTTGTTTTGATATGAGATTTCAATGACGGTCAGTTTTGTTCCTTTATGTGATTTCAAAGATGGTCAGTTTTGTTTCATTATGAGATTTCAATGACAGTCAGTTTTGTCCCTTTACGAGATTTCAATGACAGTCAATTTTGTTCCTTTGCAAGACGGACAGTTTTGTTCTGTTACAAGATTTTAATGATGGTTGGTTTTGTTCTTTTATTACTGTTACTGTGTTTTTTTTTGTTTTTTGTTTTTTTACTGTTTTTTTGTTTTTTGTTTTTTGATCAAATAAATGCAGGCTTGATGAGCATATGAGACTTCTTTCAAAAACATTAAAGACAGTAATGAAAAAAAGAAGAGTGCTTCCATGTAAGTTTTAAGATCTAATAAAGTACTATATCATTTATTATGTCATGTGAAACTAACTAACTAACTACCTGCATGAAATGTGATGTAATGTAAAGATTATTATTTTTGCCCCCTTATTTTCTGGGCTTTATTTTAACCCTTTATTCAGTACAGTTTATGTTGACTATACTGGGGCGTTGGGCAGTATATAATGTGCTGTATGGACTATTTTACACCAGGGTTACACCCTCTATACAGTACAGCTTATTGCAACTGTACTGGGGCATTAGGACCCACTCAGGCCACAAGTTAATCAGACTTGTTGACCCCTCTAACACCTCTTCCAGCAGCTACCCTGTCTCCCATCCAGATAAAGACCAGGCTCAACCCTGCTTAGCTTTAGTGGGTGTACAGGTGAAAGCTTCAGGTTGACCGCTGCAGACAGTCTCCTCTTTGCCAGAGAAGACACACATATTATAAGAGTTAAAGAAACCAACTAATGGAAACATTAATCATCATGATGTTTACAGCATTAAACTTATGTAAAGTAATGACAGAAATAAAGTCAATCTAGTTAGTAATATGTGAAGCTGTAGTGCTGTTTGTGGAGTGGTTTAATCCTTCTCTGCTGAGATCTGGAGAGATTTAATATCTTTTTTATTATCAGTTGGTTTCATCTAAGACTGTGGCTTAAGTCAGTTATAGCTCTTGTGTTTCTGTTTGTCTCTTTTTTTTCTGTTCACCTCTTTCCTTCAGTGATTCTGCTTGTTAATGCTAAGATGATTCTATAAATAATATATAAAGATTTTGTGGCTCAGATAAGGTCCAGTTCTGGTTTATTTCTTTGCTCTTGGCTGACATGTGGCATTGCTATGGCCTGCTTGTGGCCCAGATCTAGCAAAAAGGAGCGGCCCACGCTGCATGGGCCGGCAAAAAGTTAGAAGCAGGAAAAATGGGCAAGTATCTATCAAGTGGTCAAAAGTGATCCAAGGAAGGAAGAGTGGTGAACCGGCGACAGGGTCATGGGCGGCCATGGATCACTGATGCACGTGGGGAGTGAAACCTGGCCCGTGTGGTCTGATCCAAGAGATGAGCCACTGTAGCACAAATTGCTCAAGAAGTTAATGCTGGTTCTGATAGAAAGGTGTCAGAATACACATCACAGTTTGTTGCTTATGGGGCTGCATAGCCGCAGACCAGTCAGGGTGCCCATGGTGACCCCTGTCCACCACCAAAAGCGCCAAAAGTAGGCATGTGAGCATCAGAACTAGACCACGAAGCAATGGAATGAGGTGGCCTTGTCTGTCGAATCATGTTTTCTTTTATATCACATGGATAGCCGGGTGTGTGTGCATCACTTTCCTGGGGAACACATGGCACCAAGATGCACTATGGGAAGAAGGCAAGCCGACAGAGGCAGTGTGATATTTTGGGTAATGTTCTGCTGGTAAACCTTGGGTCCTGCCATCCATGTGGATTGTTGCAGACCATGTACACCCTTTCATGTAAATGTTATTCCTTGGTAGCTGTGTTCTCTTTCAGCAGGATAATGTGTTTTGCTACAAAGCAAAAATGGTTTAAGAATGGTTTGAGGAGCACAACAATGAGTTTGAGATGTGGTCTCCAAATTTCGCAGATCTCGATCCAATTGAGCATCTGTGGGATGTACTGAACAAACAAGTCCGAACCATGGAGGGCCCACCTCGCAACGTACAGGATCTGCTGTTAACATCTTGTTGCCAAACCACAGCACACCTTCAGGGGTCTAGGGGAGTCCATGCCTTGAAGGGTCAGGGCTGTTTTGGGGGACCAACACAGAGGTATAAAGTATTTGAATGAAATTAGTTACTGTACTTGAGTATCATTTTGGCTACTCTGTAGTTTTTCTGTAGTATAAAAGAAATGAGCAACTTTTACTCTTTACTTGACTACATTTTTGAATAAGTATATGTACTCTTTACTCCACCACATTTGTAATGTCCACATTACATTTTTCATGACACCAAACATTTTCTTCAGCAGTTTATTTCTGCTACAAAAGAAGTGATATAACCATCTACAGGGCACTGCAAGTACTACATCTTGTGTGTTTTGCACTTACTCACAGAAACTTGTCAACAAGTCTACTTTATGTGAATGCTAGTGCATTCCCTGAAAACAAGCCTGCACTGACCCTTTACGGGCAAACTTAGGGCTGGCGTAAGGGCCCCCAGTGGGCTGACAGCACAGGGCCCCTGAGAATTTGCTCATTGGCAAAACGTTGGCCCCTTAGCGCTGGTCCTGCACGGGCAGCCCTAACTTAGCCCCAGGAATCCCTCACTGGGCCCACACAGGGCCCGCACTATTAATCTACAACAATAAATCGTTTCCCATTAATAAAAATAACGGTTAATGATTGTTAAAAAAGAAATGGTCAAAGACTGGCAGGGGCATTTGCCACTCAAATATTTCCTAAGTCATACTCTGTAAAATGTAAATCTCTTTGATTCTGACCACTGCAGTAATCAACTTCATCTAACCAGAATTTCTCTTGCAATTTTTGCTAAAACAAACGTGCTTCACAAACACACAGTTACAGCAGCCAGAGAAACATTAAAGTTAGAAAGTTAAGGGTCAAGATCCCAACTAAAGCAAACACTCACTTCCAAAATGGTGACTTCAAAATTGACTATTTTCAATGAAACACCAACATGTAAAAGTTTTGTATGAAACAGTCTAACAGTGTTTTCAGCTTATTTAAATAAGATTTTACTTTACTGGCAGTCATTTGACCATTTTATCATCCAACTGTGAAACTGGCACATCCAGTGCTAGAATGCTTTGACTTTTTTATGTTACTTAACATTATTTTATTCATCTGTTATACTGAAGAGAGCTTTTAGGTGGTCATAATGAAAAAGTTGTAAACCACCACCACCCATACACAGACAATCTGTCTAAAGTGAACAGTAAAAAGTTAGGGTTCTATAGGTATAATGCAATATTATCATTACTGAGTCTTTTATTTACTTTTTTAAAAGATCGCTCATATTTACAAAGTAGTCATTGAGCTTGGCAACTTGCAATATAGGCACTGTTGTGACAGCAGAATAAACTTTTCCACCAATTTGTCTGGAACCACCTCCCATTTGCTTTAAACATGGGTGCGCTGTCCTTTGGAAACTGCTTAGCAGTGGATGTAACTTCAGCTGATGTGTCTGACCACCAACTAAACATCTGGGGTTGAAGAAAACTTCCTGAGGCTTTTGGCAGGGTCTAAACCCAGATACTGCTTGTCAACATCAGTTGGTTTAGTCCTGGGTGATACTGAACATGTTTACCCTCACAGTTACAAGTTGAGAAAACTCAAAAACTTGCGGCAACATGCTTTAAGACTTAACAATTAAAGTTGGAATACGGAGCCCCGGACATGACATGCAGGAAAAATATAGGCTAAATCATGCGCTTTATTTTTTTTTAATTTGTTCCCTTGATTTACTAACACATGCACATGATTTAGTAAATCGAGGGAACGAATTAATAAATCGTGGGCACAATTTCATTTTTTTTTTCTTGCATGTCATGTGCGGGGCTCCATAGGAATGTGCTTTTATCAAACATAATTTAATAAGTTCTGTTGACTCATATATTGTTTTTTAAATAGTTCAAGAAGCATCCATTTTAAGTTAAGCTAACCATAACAGTGATATAGAAGTTTCTTGGATTGCCTAACCTGTTTATCAGTTTGTACAGCAAACTGTCAAAACTATATAAAGTTATTTCTATACACCAAAAATCTTATACAACATACATATTAATTGAAATAAAAGATACTTCACTGAAGGGAACACTAATCACTCCAATTGTGACTATTGGAATATAACAACTTTTGTGACAAAATATAATAAAAACACTATAGAGCTAAAACAAATATTTATTCTGAATGATAATATTTATGACATCATCAGTCCCCATGACGCGAATGCATTTCTCTTGTCTTGGTTTTTTTTTTTTTTATTCTTTTTTTTTTTTTAAGCGGGTGAAAGGGCACCAAGCATTGCATACAAGGCCGTTCACCCAGTGCTCTGCAACAAATAAGAAAGAGGAGAAAATCTCTGCAATTGAGAGTCTTCGCTTATTTTGGTTTTATTGTGTTTCTTATTGGAAAGGCACAACTATTATTAAAGAAAAGCAAAACAATCAAATCCATTTCCCAAAATACAGAGGAACATGACTGAGACATAGGCTATATAACAGATAGTGCAAACAGCTACACCCTGTCATGAGAATAGCGGCACAGCCTGTGTCTATCATAGCAAGGTAATGAACAGCAGCAGCACTGACCTATATAGTGGTTAGTGTAAGCAACACCATATGCCTTTATGAGTTCCTTTTCAGAATATATTGCACTTGTAGCACTTTTTAACATCATGCATGTCCCGCTCTCTATATTCTCATTCAGCTTGTCCTCAGACTCTCCTGCCTCTGGCTGCTGCTGCTTCCTGAGGGCGGAGCAGTTTAGCGGTCAGCTCTTCATCAAAGATTATGGTGATACAGAGGCGAAGGATATTGACAATCATCACTTCACAGTGAGGACAGAAAGGTCCTTCCAATGCTGAAAGAAAATGCCATACTCACCGAAACGCACAGCAGGGGAGCAACAAAGTTAGCTAACTTACGCGCTAAGTTAGCGATACATGAGAAATCACTTAACTTGTTCCCCAGTTTGTGATTAGGTAGGCAGACATGGGAAATCTTTAACCAAACCATAATCCATACCAACAAAAGACAATTTTTGATAGTTTCTGTCCAGTCTGCTCGTTTTATTGTATTTAACCACAGCAGTCGTAATTTTTTTTTGTCTGGCAA
This sequence comes from Chanodichthys erythropterus, assembly GCF_024489055.1. NCBI lineage: Eukaryota > Metazoa > Chordata > Actinopteri > Cypriniformes > Xenocyprididae > Chanodichthys > Chanodichthys erythropterus. Next base: position 25,471,722 of record NC_090236.1, on the reverse strand, counting down.
AATGCAATAAAATTTCAATTTGGAATCTGTAATCCATAAATTCTGGCACCCAACAAACACAACAAAATGACATTTTAAGCTCCTTATAGATAACTATAAATATTAAAGGTGCCCTAGAATCAAATTTAATTTATATTGGCATAGTTAAATAACAAGAGTTCAGTACATGGAAAAGACATACATTGAGTTTCAAACCCCATTGCTTCCTCCTTCTTATATAAATCTTATTTGTTTAAAAGACTTCCGGAAAACACGCAAATCTCAACATAACACCGACTGTTACGTAACAGTCGGGATCATTAATATGTATGACCCCAATATTTGCATATATGCCAGCTCATGTTCAAGGCATTAGACAAGGAAAGGCAGTATTCAGGTCTGGATCTGTGCACAGACAAGGTAAGCCAGCAAGAACAACAGCGAAAAATGGCAGATGGAGCAATAATAACTGACATGATCCATGATCCATGATAGCATGATATTTTAAGTGATATTTGTAAATTGTCTTTCTAAATGTTTCATTAGCATGTTGTTAATGTACTGTTAAATGTGGTTAAAGTTATCATCGTTTCTTACTGTATTCACAGAGACGAGAGCCGTCACTATTTTCATTTTTAAACACGTGCAGTCTGTATAATTCATAAACACAACTTCATTCTTTATAAATCTCTCCAACAGTGTAGAATTAGCCGTTAGCCACAGAGCATAGCCACAAACTCATACAGAATCAAACTTAAACATCAAAATAAATACTTTACTCTCATAATTCGAAGCATGCATACAGCATGCATGATGAACATCTTGTAAAGATCCATTTGAGGGCTATATTAGCTGTGTGAACTTTGTAAATGCACTGTAATATAGTTGAGAGCTCGTGTGGCAGGGAGCACACCATTTAAAGGGGCGGCACTGCCAAAATCAGTGTATAGTTAATGATTCCCCAAAAATAGGCAGTTAAAAAAATTAATTAAAAAAAATCTATGGGGTATTTTGAGCTGAAACTTCACAGACACATTCAGGAGACACCTTAGACTTATATTACATCTTGTGAAAATTCTTGGGCACCTTTTAATAGCTGACAATAGCTGGTTTGTATTGGCCGTCTCCAGTTTTCCTTTTGTTTTGCCTCCAGCTAACCTTGTGACATAATTGTGAAGTCGACTCGCACTAAAGGTCCATAGCATCATCAATGATGCAACGTTGAAAGACCGATATTGAAAAGGAACCAGTCATATCAATAGGAATGCAGCATCATCAATGACCCAATGTTGAGAGACGGATATTGAAAGGGAACCAGTCATATCTATAGGAATCCACACGACAAGACATTTCACTATCGGGCAAAATGTTTCCCTGTGCAGGGAAATATTTCACAACACTTTTAAGTTGGTCACACGTTCACTGCATTGAATAACAGAAAGCTGCTTGGTTTGAAAGTGACTTCGGTGTGAGCTGTGCTTTAGTTTATATGGCTGACAATAGACAATAAAATTTTGCACCTTTTGGCCGAAACAGCAGTATAACAACCACAACAACATCCATGTGCTTGTCTCACGTATTTAATGCCACCCCTTGTGTAAGTATCAGAAAAAGCAAACACTGGCTAAATCCATTAGTTTAAGTGGATGACAGGGTTAATAGCTAGTTTATTTAGTTAAGCTCAAAATGTTCTTTTGTTTTCCTTTGGCCCAGTAAATAAACTCTTGCCCAGATATGGGCTGATTACAACTGAGAGAAAGAGAGAGAGAAACGTGGGCTGTGGGATGTTTACAGAGGTAATTGAGTGTAGGGGCTCACCTCAGGGGCTTTAGGACAAATGTTCATAGCCATTCTCCCTGGTTTATTATGCTTTCCCATATGTTTATTAGACACGATTGGGCTTCGCCCAAATACAAAACCCAGTTTGTCACATAGGCACACCTGAAGGGCACTGAATATTAAAATGCACTCTTGGCATTCATTTGCTTTCAGAACATTGTTTTTACAAGATTCTTTATGCAGCTCTAAAATAATTAAGTGTTATTAGACCTATGACAACAAATGCTGCTTTTGTAGTTGATCAATAATATTGTGATGGCCTTGAGGGCCTATATATCTGTGGTATCCAAGCCAGCATTTCAGGGGGCTCACATATGTTACCAATTGGACTTCTCCACTGCCCATCTGTGCTGAGGTTTGCCTAGGTAATCTCAGTCTATTGGGATCCCAAGTCTGGAGGGAACAGCGCAGCGTCCATTATAAACCCACCATTAGCATTACAGTCGCGTAATTGTTGCAATGCCCATTGCAAACTATAGAAGAACAAAAGGAGGCCTGAATCAGCCTCTGGCAGCATGGAAATCATTTCAAGTTTGCCATCAAACATGACTCTCTGACATAAATGCCTCCTGGCAGGATTGGTAGGGCCTACTGCCCAAGTAGAACAGTGTTGTGGATGTTTGCAGTGTCAAATATAGTCAGAATGATGGAGGAAAAATACCTGCACTCTCAAGATTTGCTGATTTATTACTTTAGAAATGATTGCAATCACTTGTCGTGTTTCTATAGCACACTGTCATTCACAAACAAACCAAATCATGCAATACTAATAATCCGATTTTTCTGTTCAATTATTTGCTATTTGCCTGAGGTTGGATGTGTTGTTTGTTGAAAAATGGAAAGTGGTGGGTTTTGTTCTGAGCAGATCTAAATTTAGATTGCAAAGCCCATATCTAATTAGGAATGCATGTAAACCTCATCCCTCACTTAATAATGCCCAGTTGTTTTCATGTTTGGTTTGTATTAGGGAACAAAGGAAGTACAGGGTGTTCTGTTGATCAAAACCATCAAGAGTGACTCAACAGCACCAGACTAGAGCTGGCAGTCTGTGCACATGAGGAGCAAATAAAGTGCGCTCTGGTACTGCAAACCCGTAAACATGTGCAAAGCTCAGCTATTCTGAAGAAACTTGGAGAAAAAGTCTCTGATAGCTTTGGAGAGTAGGAGACAAGCTTAGTGTTCGCCGAAGATATGCTGAGTGGTTAGTCAGTGATATCCACAACAGTAAAAATATCAAATCTGTTCAATAAACAAAAATACTGAGTAACTTATATTTTAGACAATATTACCAGTAACTTGGTGCCTTTTTGCTTCGCCAATGAAAATAGTTCCAAGCTGTTAGCCTTTGCACTTAAGCACACTGCCCCACAAGCTTTCAAACATTTACAAATCTTTAGTTTCAAATCAGAGGTTCAGAGCTTGTCAACTCACCAAGTCATGGGATTTCACCGTGGTTTTCATAAACAAGCGTCTAATGGTTTTAACTGATCTTGGGTCAGGTTTATATTGCACATTAATTTTAATTAATTTAATGAATTGTAATACTTGCTATAAAAGGTGAAAATATTTAATTCCTTCTAATTTAAATTTGTATAGAACCTTCATATTTAATGAAAGGCTATTTAATTATTTTTTAATTACAAGTAAAGTGTTAGCTCACTCAAAAGGGAAAATTCTATCATTTAGTTACCCTCATGTCGTTCCACACCTGTAAGACTTTTGTTCATCTTCAGATCGCAAATGAAGATATTTTCAATCTGAGAGATTTCTGTTCCTCCATTGGTAGTCTATAGAACTACCGCTTTTATGCCTCAAAAAGTTCATAATGAGATTGTAAAACTAATTTTCATTATTGGGTAAACTAACAATTTAATAGATTACACTTTCATAAAAGTATTTGCAATTAGTTTGTAAAAGCTGTCATTATAGCCTATATGCTTAGGCTGAATTTTCAGCCTAATTTTTGTTAGCTAATGCCTTCATCTTGTATTAAATCCTTTGAAAATCATCTTCTGAAGTCTATTGCAGTGATAGATATTGATACTTGCATATAACGAAGTTTGCAGATGCACAGTCAACTTGCTCGTGAGTGTTCACGGACTGGCTTTGACTGTTCAAATATGGCTTACGTATAGAGGCCCATAGTAACAGCCGCTAATGAGGTATCTATCTATATCTATGAGCATATGTAGCCGTCTGCTCTCTAATCGCTCCTGAGGTACTTTGATGCCGTAGACCAATCAGTCTGCATTTTTGAATGAATCGGTTAAATGAATGATTCAGTGACTCACTCATAAAAAGTGTCTGCATCCAAAACTACATACTTCCCTACTGTAGAGTAGGCAAAAAACAGTGTGTGACAAAAGAAGTATGTCTGAATTCACAGCACTCATAAAAGAGTAAGCAAAAAATACCTGGGTGACTTAGTTCTTCTGGCGAGATAATGAAGTATGCATACGGTGGACACTTTATTATCCCATGAGGCCATGGGAGAGGATTTGTGAATGGCATCGAAGAGACGCAACCAATGCTGGTATGTCACATAATGACAATATGGCGAATGTAATACGTCCAGATTACATTCATACTACTATTTATACTACTGTATATAGAACATACTTTTTTAACAGTCATGAAGTAATTATTCAAAATAAGTACCTCTTCAAGAGATAATGCGATTTCGGACACAGCCAGTGTGATTCTGAAATAATCAGCGTTTTGAACGAATTGCTGGAATGAACAAGTTGATGACTCACTCACTCACACTTGCTGCCACCTACTGGCGTAATGATATTGCTAACCTGCAGAAAGAGTCAGTGGAAAAAATCTCCACCACTAATGCAATCTAGCTGATTAATGTATTTAATTGTATTAGGTATCTAAGGTTAAAGGCTTTAACCATTAAAATGTGTTTATATATATATATATATATATATATATATATATATATTATATATATACAAACCAGATTCCAAAAAAGTTGGGACACTACAAATTGTGAATAAAAACAGAATGCAATGATGTAGAAGTTTCAAATTTCAATATTTTATTCAGAATACAACATAGATGACATATCAAATGTTTAAACTGAGAATATGTATCATTTTAAGGGAAAAATAAGTTGATTTTAAATTTCATGGCATCAACACATCTCAAAAAAGTTGGGACAAGGCCATGTTTACCACTGTGTGGCATCCCCTCTTCTTTTTATAACAGTCTGCAAACGTCTGGGGATTGAGGAGACAAGTTGCTCAAGTTTAGGAATAGGAATGTTGTCCCATTCTTGCCTAATACAGGCTTCTAGTTGCTCAACTGTCTTAGGTCTTCTTTGTCGCATCTTCATCTTCCAAAGTTTTCCACTTTGCCACAGTCCATTTTAAATGAGCCTTGGCTCAGAGAAAATGCCTGCGCTTCTACATCATGTTTAGATATGGCTTCTTTTTTGACCTATAGAGTTTTAGCCGCCAACGGCGAATGGTACGGTGGATTGTGTTCACCAACAATGTTTTCTGGAAGTATTCCTGAGCCCATGTTGTGATTTCATTACAGTAGCATTCCTGTATGTGATGTAGTGCCGTCTAAGGGCCCGAAGATCACGGACATCCAGTATGGTTTTCCAGCCTTGACCCTTACGCACAGAGATTGTTCCAGATTCTCTGAATCTTTGGATGATATTATGCACTGTAGATGATGATAACTTCAAACTCTTTGCATTTTTTCTCTGAGAAACTCCTTTCTGATATTGCTCCACTATTTTTGACCGCAGCATTGGGGAAATTGGTGATCCTCGACCCATCTTGACTTCTGAGAGACACTGCCACTCTGAGAGGCTCTTTTTAAAAATATATCTATATATATATTTGAGTAATAAGTGATAAGTCACATTCATTAGCCTCATTTATGAGGTTCCGTGTATAGGAAGACAAGCATCCAGTGAAGAAAATCCCAGTCTTCTTGGCAATTTACAGTAAACTCCAGACTCATCATTTTTCATAATTGTAGGGAAAGATATGTTTTTGCGAGGGAAGCCTGCGAATAGCCTCCCTATGGTGAGTGTTGTCTGTGTAAACAGGCCGGTTGCTAGGGAGCGGAGCTGTCAGATGATGTGTGTTATTGTGGAGCTCCGGGCCCTTGGCACGGCGAAAGCGAGCCTGAGATCAGAGCGCGGATCTGGGCCGCTTCTCCACCTCGCTCCCTGAGATCTCTTAAAAAGCCATTAATGAACATCTGGTTGAGATTACTTCAATATTGCCATCAGCAAGAGAGCGCTGGCAAACACAGCAACCCACTATGTGTGGCTGCACTTTTCCCATTTCTCCACTCACTCTGGGCTTAAAATAGTTTATGTGTTCTTTTGAGTATCATTTATGATAATGAGAAAATAAGCAGCTGGTACAGACTATTGTCCCCCGTGAACCCTGATCTAATATCAGCCTCATGTCATCAACCTTAATGCACAAAGGCAATTTGTCACCAATGTTACATTTTCTTTAGCCCCAAACATTACAGCTGAGGTTTTGTTTTTATGTTAGCATGAGACTATTCATGATGTCTATTGGTGTTTATTATGTAGAAAGTCCTGCATCCTGTTTTGCACATTTCCATCGGTGATTCACTGAGCATGTGGTTCAAGCTGTTGAAGGCACTGTGAAAATGGACCACAGCTATTAATAAATGAGTCATTTAACCCAAACTGAGATTTCATAATATGGCATATTTTTAAAAGTCAAGCTTCAGAGGTCTGTAAATAGATCCAAATAAAACACCACTGCATTTCTGCACTAACCACAGGTGTCCCGGACTGACATTAATTTATACTCCTCACGTTCCATTGATATATGACTATGACCAAATGATGACACAAATCAGTAGACATGGTTCAGGAAAAGCTCATTACTTGTTCATTAAACATTCCTTTATCCCTTTTGGGCAAAGACACAGAATTTCTTTTAAACATTCAATTTTTGTTTTTGGTGTGCAAGAGTAACAACAAACCATCAAGCTCACATTGGTTGATTAAGCTTGATTAAAGTGCCCCTATTATGCTATTTTAAAGGTTCCTAATTTTGTTTTGGAGGTCTCCTACACCAGGTTTACATGCATCAAAGTAAAAAAAAAAAATAATAATAATTTTCTTATAATATAAATTGCACATCATCACATTTTTCACCACAAGATTCTCAAACAACTCATCCAAAGGTTCAGTCAAAGCCACTGCAAGGCAAGCCTGCAACATTTAGCCAAAAAAGCATAACGGCTAATGCTAATGCCCCGCCCCCGGATGTCAATGGATGGGAGGCTTCACTATGCTGATTAAACAGCTTTTGTGGGAAAATAGCTAATTATTGAATTAATCGACAGCCTGTTTGCTAATCTTCACCATGTTTTACACTAAACAATACTTTCGTTGGGAACTATATGTAGATTTTAGCTTGATAAAAAATGTATTTTTTTAAGAGAAGGCAGACTAGGGAATGTTGCGACGGATGTCACTGCCATTACACGATAGGCTGAGAGGTACCGCACGTGATTAAGTTAGCCGTTACGCTTTCTCCAATGGTGAGAGATACAGACCCTCTTATCTCCCTATAATAATACGATCTCTGGTTCAGTCTCTCTAAATCCCTCTTTTCCAGGAGCTACTCTGCTCTGATTGATCAGACGGCCCAGTCTGTTGTGATTGGTCTACCGTTTACAATGTGTCTCGGAAACAAAACTTCCATTACCATAACTGAATTTCAGCTCTGGAGGCTTACTAAATCCCCAGCGATTGTTCACACTGTAAAGACAACGATGGCGTTGAGAATATAATACTTGAATTTACCATATCAATTTGAGTGCGAATCCAATGATAAAACATCGGACTAGTTATTCTACCCGAACCTCCATATAAGGACAACTTGAGCAGGACGTTTCTCTGTGATACACTACTCAGTTTGTCATACATTGAGATGTTGCAACTGTAATTCCTCACCATCAGCATTAACAAGTGTATGTCCATGAACAAACCAATGTGTATTTCTAATTTATTGCAGTGCACATGTGAGAACTGTATCTTTAACTGTATCAATAACAGTGTATACATTAGCTGAGCACTAACATTAATGACTGATGATACATTAAAGATTGTAAAACAAATCTTGCTCCATCCTTTATGATTCCTCAAAGTAGTAAGAGCAACAGACAATCTGCAATTTTAGGTAATAATGAGCCCACAGCTGATTAGCAGTATTTCAGTAAAACAACAATAACATGAGTTAGCCAGAGACCTACACATTATGTAAGTTATGTAAGTTAAGTAAGAATGGAATTACTGACAACTCATTGTGGCAATTCTGAATCAATAAATTTTTTGAGAGACAATAACTTTATTTATTGCGCACTTTGATCTTTATAACTTTGCAGACCTTTTACATTCACAAACAGCGATATACGCTGCATGAAAGGTAATATCTGAAAGGGGCACTTTAAGATTCTGTGCACTGACCTTTTATTTATAAAAATCAGAATATTTATAGTTGTAGCATTTTATTTTAATAAATTCTCATTCTACAACATGTAGTAATACTTGCATAAATGTTCTGAAAATCCACCTGGATCAGCTGGTAAGCGAGTTTTAGAAGCATTGACAAAAAATGCGCTTTAGAGAGATTTTATATCGGTTATCATCACCTTCTGTGTGTTACCCTCGCCTTAAACAACAATAATTTATCATACTTGAAATAGTTAACCCTGGGTCATTCTAAACCCCCTGGTAAACGGAATCCTGGGTTATCTTTATTCACGTTTCACACTGCTCTATACCCAGTTATTCCTGGGTGTTCATAAGCTACCATTTCACTGCACATTCCTAAAACCCCAGTTAAAGTCCTTCTCTGCATATTCGCGGTGTCAGTGTCACTGACTGGACAAGCGCAGCACGTAACCTGTTTACAAAAAGGCTCTAGCATTGCGCGTCCTCATATTACACATTGCTGACTGTAATATCTATTTTTTTCGGAGTGAATTTCTCGAACTATAAAGGTAAGAATGACGGTCTCTTCTTTGCTCCAACTGTCGCATTTTCCACTGCCGTTTGACATTTCCTATCATATGCAGAAACGAGAGTTACGTATGTAACTGCGGTTCTATGAGTTCTGGATGACCGCAAGAGGCAGTGCTTCACACTGGATATTATCTCTCGTTGCAATTGCATAGGTCGAGTTTAATACCAACAAAGTCCCTCGTGACCAGGATGACTCGGGGTGCTCCCCTATTTAACCCCGTGACTTCCTGCAGACTGTCCCTATAATCTTCTCGCACCGACTCCGAGTGACAGAAAGCTCTGGCGGTCATCCAGAACTCATAGAACCGCAGTTACATACGTAACTCTCGTTCTATTTCGTTCTTCCTGACCGCCAGAGGCAGTGCTTCACACTGGATGACTTATAACAACAAGGTCACGAGGAGGTCCTGCTTACCCTTAAGAGGAAGTTGAGGGCCCAGAAAGGACCGCTGCCCCAATGGTATCAGAAGCCGCCCCAATGGTATCAGAAGCCGCCACATTAACCCTGTAGTATCTGGAAAAGGTACTTGTTGATGACCATGTAGCTGCTGCACAAATATCACTAAGAGGAACACCTTTTAGTGCAGCCCAAGACGCTGAGATGCCCCTTGTCGAATGACATCTCACCCCCAATGGTACTGAATAATTATTAGATTTGTACGCATGGGTGATCACCTCCACTACCCAGTGCGACAATCTCTGCTTTGAGAGGGGCTGACCTCTTTTTGGCCCCCTGTGACTGAGAAAAAGTTGGTCTGATTGCCGGAAAGCTTCTGTGGCCCTCAGATAGGCCCGGAGGGCTCTTACTGGGCACAAAAGTCTGCTTCCCTCCTCCTGTGTACCCAATACTGTAGGATTAAACACTGTCAACTCAATAGCCTGGTTTCTAAAATTGTCAGAGAGCCTTTTGGGGAGAAATGCTGTGTTCGGCCATAATGTCACTACTGAACCCTCTGCATTCCAGCGCATACAGGATGTGCTGACTGATAACGCGTGGAGCTCACTCACACGCTTAGCCGAAGTAATGGCCAAGAGAAACGCGGTCTTCAGTGAGACCCACTTCAGGTCACTCTGCTCCAGAGGTTCAAACGGGTGCAATGTAAGAGATTTTAAGACTAGGCTCAGGTCCCATGAGGGCACCCGAGTGGGCTGAGGAGGGTGCAGCCGTTGAGCACCTCTAAGAAACTGAGTAACCAAGGAATGAGTCCCCAATGGCTTACCATCTATTCGCACATGATATGCCGAAACTGCAGCCACATATACTCTCAAGGTAGAGACTGTCCTATTATTTTCTAACAGAGACTGCAGAAAACGTAAAACCATGGGAACAGGGCATTGCTCAGGGGCCATTGCATGCTTTCTGCACCAATCAGTGAAGAGCTTCCATCGACAGGCATAAGCACTCCTGGTAGAAGGTGCTCTGGAGTTCAATATAGTGTTTTGCACCTCACGATCGCAGACTCTGAAAAGTGGTTCCGGCCTTTCAGAGGCCAAACACAGAGCTGCAGGCGGTCTGGATTCGGGTGCCAAATCTGACCCTCCAACTGGTGGAGAAGATCCCTTCTCCTGGGAAGGCTCCAGGGATCCTGCTCTAGGAGATTGTACATCATTGGAAACCAAGGTCTCCCCGGCCAGTTCGGCGCTACCAACAGCAGTCTGTGGTGTCCTTGAAGGACCCTGTGAACAGTTGCCAAGATCAATGGTATCGGGGGAAAGGCATAAAGTAACTGATCTGGCCAAGCGTTTGCTAGAGCATCCTGCCCCAGAGGACTGGATTCCTCCACTAGTGAGAACCCGAGACGGCAATGGGTCGATGTCGCAGAGGCGAAGAGGTCCACCTCCGCCCTGCCAAACCGCTGCCATATCATCTCTACCACCTCTGGGTTGAGTCTCCACTCCCCCGATGGAGGTCTGTGGCGCGACAAATAATCTGCCACCACATTTGACACCCCCGGAATGTGCATCGCTCTGATGCTTGCAAACTGTGGGAAGGCCCAAGTCAACAGTTCCTGAGATACCCGAAGGGACTGGCTGGACCTCGTGCCCCCTTGATGGTTAATGTGATAGACCACTGAAGTGTTGTCAGACCTGACAAGAATGTGCCTGCCCTTCAAAAATGGTAAAAAGTGCTTTAGAGCCAACTGTACTGCACGAAGTGCCAAGGTATTTATACTCTCGCTCTTCTCCTGGGGGTTCCAATGTCCTCTGACTGCTCTGTGTTGCCAGACTGCCCCCCAGCCTGCAAGAGACGCGTCGGTCTGGACTACCTCCCTCCGAGAGGGAACCACGCCCAGAGCAACCCCTTTGGTCAGATACGACCTCCTCCTCCATGGCTTCAAGGCCAGAAGGCATCGTTCTGTAATCTTGATCCACCTGTTCCTGTGCCAAACGGGATTCAAGTGGAGACTGTTCACCCATATCTGAAATGGGCGGAGTGACAGGAGGCCTAGCGTTATGACAGCAGCTGCTGCCGCCAACATACCCATGAGCCTGAGGATGCACCTGAACGGAAGTCTGGCCTGCCTTCGAAACTGTTGTAGGAGGAGCTGTATATTGTCCACCCGCTGTGCTGATGGCTAGGCTTTCATTACTCGTGAATCTAGCATGACTCCTATGAACCCCAAAGACTGACTTGGAGTTAGCTGGCTCTTGCTGAAATTCACAGAAAGACCCAGACGGGTAATATGTGACAGTAGCTGTGTGATTTCCAGCACTGCCTGCTCCTGTGAGTGGGAGCAAAGGAGCCAGTCGTCCAAGTACGGAAGCACTTGTAGTCCTGTAGCTTGGATTGGAGCCAGTGCCGCAGCCATGCACCTGGTGAAGACCCGTGGTGATAGGGAGAGGCCGAATGGGAGGACACGGAACTGATAGACCTGTTCCTGAAATGCAAAGCGTAGGAATGGCCTGTGTTGTGGAGCAATTGGAATATGGAAGTACGCATCCTTTAAGTCTACTGTGGTGAACCAGTGCTGCTGCCTGACCGCCTGGAGAACATCGGTTATTTGTAACATGTGAAATAGTAAGACCTTCAGGAACTTGTTTAGGCCGCGAAGGTCGAGTATGGGCCTTACTCCCCCGTCTTTCTTTGGAATTAAGAAGTATATTGAAAAGAACCCATTGAGCCGTTCTGACCCTTCTACTGGTTCGATGGCACCCTTCTGTAGAAGTTGCGCTATTTCTTGTTTTAGTGAAAATGAACTGTTGGGGTCTGAGACTATGGTCATTCTGACCCCGTTGAAATCGGGCGGCCGCCGTCGGAACTGCAGCTTGTACCCCTGAGTTAGTGTTGCTATAACCCATGGGTCGGAGGTTGTTGTCTCCCAATAACTGAGCTGCTGAGGAGTAAAACGTCCGACGGCTGGCCGCAGACCTTCAGGTCCTGCGTCCCTGGCCTCTAAAATCCCTGGAGGGCCGTTGGCCAGGTGCTCTGCCCTTTGGGGCCTGAAATACTTGCTGTCCCCGAGCCCGGGGCCGCTGAGTAGAATGCTCCACTCGCTGAGATCGCTGTGGCTGAGGCTGGTCTCTCTGAGTATCACCTGGGCGTGTTGAAAACTGAGGCCGTGGTAGATCATGCCCCCTAGAGGGCTGCCTATAATGTAATTGAGACTGAGGAACTCTCCTCAGGTCAGCAAATTGCTGCCTGGTCTGATTCACCTGGACACTGCGTTCCAGCGTCTGCTGTGCAGCTGGTCCAAAGAGCTGTCCTGGAACTACTGGAAGGTCCCTTGGTGTCTTTCTACATGCCTCAGACAGAGGTGATTGTGCCAGCCAGACTTGGCGGCGTGTCTGTGTGAGCGTCGACATCAGCCTGCCCAGCTCTCTTGTCATGAATGCCATTGCCTGAAGCGAGGCATCACTTAAGTTCGAGTTTAAAGGATCACTTCCTGATGTTTGAAGAGATTGAGACAGGGCCAGCATGAGATGTGAGAGAGAATTGCCAATGCGACCCATTCGTGCTGCTGTGTTATATGCCTGGATAAGAAGATCATCTGTAATCCGGCATTGAGGCCGGGGGCAACGAACATTAGGCCTTAAGACCTCCTCTGGGGAGAGAACAAAGAGGCAATAATTGGATCAACTTTCGGCATTTGACCCAAGCCATAAGTGTCTGCATCCTGCATCGCAGCCAATGCTCTGCTTGCACTAGTGGGGTGCGTAAGAGATCTAGGGTTAGCCCAGCATCTTTGCAACTCCTCAATATAATCTTTCGATGGTGGAATAGTAAGAGGAGAGGGTTGCGCTTAACCTCTGAAAAAAGCGCTGGAAGTGGTTGCCACCACCGGGGCTGTGTCAAGACCTAGGCGAGCCAACGCAGCCTGAAGAGCTTGCTTCACCGGTTCTAGCTCCGACTGTGGACTTCCTACAGATCCATGACCAGTGCCCTGGGAGCCATCATGGGGGAGATGGGATTGGTGATCCGAGACAACCTCCACTTCTTCCACATCATAAAATTGGTTGTGAGAAGCCGCCATTGACAGAATATCTTCCTCCATAATGGGCGACTCCGTGGTGGGGGCTTCGACTACAGACACTAGTTTCTCACCCGGTTGTAATTTCATAAGTAAAGACTTAATCTGAGCAAACTCAGCAGTCAACACATCCACTTTCTTGACTAAGGGGTCTTCTTTGCATCTCTTTCCAGCGGAAGCACTGGTTGATTCAACGTTTCTGCGCTTATGCGTTGCCTTACTCGGCGGAGGTGGTGGTAGCGACTCACCCAAAAGTCCTTCCACCAAAGCTATCCTCGAAGTTCTCCACTCCCAAGACATGACACTACAGTTCATGCAAGCATCCTCTGTGAGGCCTTGTCTCAAGTGTTCCAAGCCTAAACAGGAAGGGCAGCAGTCATGCCCATCATCCATCTGCAGCATGGTCATGCACAATGCACACGTATGAGAAATTGTTTCCATTCTGACAACAATTTATTTTTGTAGGACGAGCGGAATCACTCTGACCGTTGCTGGTCTCAGCCGTCCTTGTTACCAGAATATCAGTGTATATATATATATGTGTATATATATATATATATATATTATATATATATATATATATATATTATATATATATATATATATATTATATATATATATATATATATTATATATATATATATATATATTATATATATATATATATATATATTATATATATATATATATATTTTATATATATATATATATATTATATATATATATATATATTATATATATATATATATATTATATATATATATATATATTATATATATATATATATTATATATATATATATATATTATATATATTATATATATTATATATATATATATATTATATATATTATATATATTATATATATATATATATAATATATATTATATATATATATATATATATATATATATATATATATATATATATATATATATATATATATATATATATATATATATATATATATATATATATATATATATATATATATATATATATATATATATATATATATATATATATATATATATATATATATATATATATATATATATATATATATATATATATATATATATATATATATATATATATATAATATATATATATATATATATATATATATATATATAAACCACAATTTTAATTGCCTCCACTACTGTGTTACTTCAACAAGCTCCCAGCAGAGTATTGTACTTCTTGTAGCACAGACACCGACCGCTATACAGAGCGCACACACTCCTAGCGTGGTCTGACTACATCTACAGTTTATTATAGCACTATATGGCCGTACCACAGAGCGGAAACACTCCGTTCTAGCGACCAAAACAACGCCGGGAAAACGTGAACGAACCCCAAGCGTATATGTAAACAAACTCACCCGTCGTTGTTTCCGATCGTGATCTGTTTCTTTCAATGAAACTCCAATTGAATCCGCTGCAGCCTCTGGAGGACGCGCAGTCGCGAAACACCAACAATGGTTTTGTTGCGAAGCTGTGAAGAATGGATTCCAAAAGTGTTGTGTTTTTTTTTTTTTTTTTTTTTTTTTTTTTTATAATATTCTATGACCTGCAATATGTGCACGCGAGAAGATTATAGGGACAGTCTGCAGGAAGTCACGGGGTTAAATAGGGGAGCACCCCGAGTCATCCTGGTCACGAGGGACTTTGTTGGTATTAAACTCGACCTATGCAATTGCAACGAGAGATAATATCCAGTGTGAAGCACTGCCTCTGGCGGTCAGGAAGAACGAAATAGAACCACTGTTTATAGACCTTATGCGCCAGAGAAACAAGCACGCCGCCATCTTTATTATTGTCTTTGAACTTCCGCTTTTGCGGTGACGTTAGCTGTATATATTTCTATGGCATCGCTGTCAAAGAATATTTAGTTAATGAAGTGGATTACTTGTTGTAGAGTTCATGAAAGTTATCATGAGCATTATAATATTAAAAGCAGATGTCTTAAAGGTGCCCTAGATTCAAAAATGTAATTTACCTTGGCATAGTTAAATAACAAGAGTTCAGTAGGCTACATGGAAATGGCATACAGTGAGTCTCAAACTCCATTGTTTCCTCCTTCTTATATAAATCTCATTTGTTTAAAAGACCTCCGAAGAACAGGCGAATCTCAACACCAACTGTTATGCAATAGTTGGGGTATACGCCCCCAATATTTGCATATGCCAGCCCATGTTCAATGCATTAGACAAGGGCAAAACGTCTGGATCTGTGCACATCTGAATCATCAGACTAGGTAAGCAAGCAAGAACAATAGCGAAAAATGGCAGATGGAGCATTAATAACTGACATGATCCATGATATCATGATATTTTTAGTGATATTTGTAAATTGTCTTTCTAAATGTTTCGTTAGCATGTTGTTAATGTACTGTTAAATGTGGTTAAAGTGACCATTGTTTCTTACTGTATTCATGGAGACAAGAGCCGTCACATTTTCATTTTTAAACACTTGCAGTCTGTATAATTCATAAACACAACTTCATTCTTTATAAATCTCTCCAACAGTGTAGCATTAGCCCGTTAGCCACGGAGCACTATTAAACTCATTCATAACCAAATGTAAACATCCAAATAAACACTGTACTTAGGCGATTAGACATGCTGCATGACGAATACTTTGTAAAGATCCATTTTGAGGGTTATATTAGCTGTGTGAACTTTTTTTATGTTGTTTAAGGCAAGCGCGAGCTCTTGGGGCGTGAAGCACGAGATTTATAGGGCCACACACCCTGAATCGGCTCATTTATAATGATGAATTAAAAAAATCTATGGGGTATTTTGAGCTGAAACTTCACAGACACATTCATGGGACACCTTTAGACTTATATTACATCTTTTAAAAAAAAGTTCTAGGGCACCTTTACCAAATGTCAATAGACCTGGAATATTTTAAAATGAGCAGTTAATTAGTTTCAGTTTTTTTTAAATGGAAGTTCCCCAAACCGGAAGTGCAACCCATAATTCGAAACGCAGTAGGCTATAGTCAGGAATAAGGTGGATACATCGTGCGTGTTTCTGTGACTGCCCAAAGCGTGTGAATATAAGGCACGCAATTGGTATGTCCGGAGCAGGGTTTCATAATCCTGTGTAAAAAGCGGTGCTTTACCCCGCTTCTAAGGTTTAGAAGGACAACAACCCAGGTTATAAGTGCAGTGTAAAAAAAGCCCTATAATGGGAAAATTCCTAAATAAAAAATGTTAAGGAAAAAGAAAGGTGAGAAACGAACAGGTAGCCTATTGTATAAATGGCTCTGCCATGAGAGAAAGAGGAAAAAAAGGACAACAAATAGATATAAACAGCGCTGGTTGTTTAACATAGGCCTATAGAGTCTGTATGTATTGTATGTATTAATGTTCAGCCAGTAAAGTCCACTGAGAAATGAAAAATGTCTTTATGGCTAAGCTTGGAAAGATGACACATCTCAGCATCTCACACTAATCAAATCCTCCTGCAGTAGTCAGGGCCTGTGAAATATATGGAGCTGACCACAAAGAGTAAGCGTGTGAGAGTGTGCAAGAGACTTGCAGCGTGAAGCCCACTTGCCATGTGTTAAAGTGAGTTTAATAAGTGCAGCAGCACCAGCAGTTTGGAAGATTGAGTGATATATGTTCCATATGGAGTTGAACTCTCTGAGCCTGTCAACTGTGAACCAGTACAATACCAGCAGGCCACTTCAGGGGTGTCATAATGTTCACTCTAAACACACTGCCTATTAACTTTCACATCTATCATAGCTGGATCTCCCAACAAGATCAGGTGTGAGTTCCTATACCCGCCAAATTAAAAGAACATGTAGTAGTTTTACTGTCATGTTTTCTGTTGATCTGTTAGATAGTCACGGCTGAAATGTCCTCATGTTTAGTTCCTTACTTAGAATTAGAATAGTTTTATAGCAGTTTAGGTCTTTGTACACTTTTGAAGATGGGCTGACATGATCCAAATACCTATTATCTCACAGCTTATATACTGAATTATATAATTTCACTACATGACTCTGGAAAGCTTTAATCTGGTCAAATGCTTTTGTATAATGACCTCTAAACTGTCTTATAAGCTCAACTTTATGCAGTCCTGATCATTGGAATATCTGGAAGATGACTGTCTGTCTAGACTACTGTATGACAGAGACTGAGGCATAATTCGGTACTCAGATGAACCGAATATGCTGAACTTTCTGCATGGTTTGTGGTGCGGTTTCTCTGGCTCTAATTGTGGCCTCTCATGTTGCTGTTTTCTGGCTGAGGTCAAAGTGTTCCTGCATGAAGACATTTAAAGAGGTAATATTGTCTTTGCATGCTGTAGTTTGAAGCAGAGGTGACTAATAAAACATTTAGGAGAAAGAAAACTGAATTGAATTCGATCTGAATTGATTTAGTAGTTTGATTTAATTTAATTATTGGTGTAATTTAATGTAATTAAAAAATATTTAATTTACTTCAACCTAAATAATTATGTCCATTTACCATTTATTTGGTATAACATACTCTACTGTTCAAAAGTTTGAGGTCAGTACAGTTTTTTTGAATTAATACTTTTATTCATCAAAGATATAATTGGAAGTGACAATAGACATTTTGTAATGTGACAGTTAAGAAATTTATAATGTGACAAAAGATTTCTATTTCATTTAAATGCTGCTCCTTTGAACTTTGTGTTTATCAAAAAATCCTGAAAAAACTGAAATCAAATTACCATATTATAATGATATCTGAAAGATCATGTGACACTGAAGACTGGAATAATGATGCTGAAAACTCAGCTTTACCATCACAGAAATATATTACATTTTAAAATATATTCAAATAGAAAGCAGTTCCTTAAAATTACAATATATTTCACATTATTACAGTATTTTTGATCAAACGAATGTGACGAGCAAAACAGGCCTGACGCTTTTGAACATTATTGTAGGTACAAAAGCATTTGACACATAAAATGACCCAAAATCAAAAACACACCATTACATAACCCAAAACAGCTTGCATGCCCAAGACACTTTTTATCCCTGCAAATACAGAGAGCCAATGTTATTTTTTCTGCAACAGAGGCCTAATTCACTTTCAGATACATTGCCTCTTCAGAACTCTTTTGTTCTAACTTTTCCATAGTCACAATGGAAGTGCTTCTTTTTCTCAAGGAGTTCCTCCCGAGCCATTTAAAAGGTTTCATATTTTCCACTATGCGTGTCCAGGACATTTACAGTTGGCGTCAGAATATCAGTTGGTCGGAGGGGAGGCACTTTGAAGTGTTTGCGGTATCACCACATCTGCGGGCAAGATGTGCGCCCGGCAGGGAGGGGGTGTCGGGGGGTGTTGAATATTGCCTGTCTTCTCCCACATCATGTGACAATGAACAACATTCCTTAACTCTTTCTGGAGCAGACGCACATTGTGAAACTCTTCCCATCTTCATTCCACATCAGCGCAGACATAAATCTGCACACAGAACTATGATCAGTAGCCATGTTTTTTCGTCTGATTAATTAAAAATGCTTATAATTCTCAAGGGGAGCCTCCATGCTAAGCAGTCCTTCATTTAATTATTTTCAGAAATATCAGTCTCAGGAGGTTACCTTGAAATGAGTCTTTCAAAGAATTCAATTTCAACAGTGATCATAATATAAAAAACGAGACATTCTAAATGGATGGTATAAATGGTTTGTGTGGTGTAGTACGAGGGCTCCAGCGTTTGATCCCGTTTTGTTCTGTTACCTTATGCATATTATTGGTGTCAGACGTGGCAGGCTGCTCACCTACGGGTCGTACAAAGCATGTGCATAAAACGAGAGGGAAGCCAGAGGACCGAACGAGTGTCAAAGTAGCTTCTGAAGCGTAATGACTTCTGAAGTGAGTGTAATGACCCTGAAGGTCACACAGTAGTTTGAGAAATGTTCCCTCAATGTTCTGGGCACAATTTTAACAAGTTCAGCCAATATAATTAAGTTGCTCTGTTTTAATAAAAGATGTTTTCCATTTAGGATCAGTATCCCAATGTTTTTTCAATCTGTCATAACAGTAAAATCACTAAATATAGCTAAATACCTTATTGACGCAGATTGTCAACAGTAAAATCAAACTGTTATGAAATACTGAAACAAACAAGCTGGCTCGTAAATGTAGGGCAGCACCAATCCAGTCAGCCCACTGGCACCACACACATCCCACAGTCTGACACATGAAAGTACCTTCAGCTCAATTACAACAGAACCACAGGACAGCGACTTCATCAACAGTTCAGTCTGCAATAACCGTAACAGCCGCACCACAGTCATTTTCACATTTCATTGATAACAAATGTGCTGCCAGAAATATGGCAAATGGGCCAGCCTTTTTCATAAGCTCTCGAGCTCTTCTGCGTTTCTCAGACAGACAGCAGTGGAGCCATTTGTAACCATTATTAAAGTCATATTTCACAGCTTTGCCTGTAAATCACCACAAAATGTTTCAAATTAGTTAGATTACTGTTTTACTTTGCTGTTACTGCTGCAGTGCGTGCTAGACTGCTCTAATGTGTCAGAGGGTGGTTTGCAGGGTGGGCCGGGAAAATGAGCATCGTGTTTCGTGGTGGGACAAAAATGTGCTATAGCAAACAACCGTAAGCAGAGCGGGCACTCTGTATGTTGTTATAGCATTATATATGGTGAATCCTCAACAACATGAGCAGCCAGTGACATCATTAATAGTATGGCCCTGAGTGTGATGCATCTGAAAAAAAGGAAAAAGTTTCACATGAGTGCAACGTTAAACCTGAAAATATCCCTATAAACTCTTGCCAGCTTTCAAGGGCTGACTGGTAAATGAATCCAACTGGATGATTCATTGTGAGAAATGAAAACATTTAATTATGGTAAACTGGTTTTTGGGTAATGCTATGACTCACATGTGTGAGCCAGCGTAGATCATTATAGTATAGTATAACTGGTAAAGGTCACTAGACTGAATCCGTGTGAACTCATGCAGAGAGTATATCCGCTGCCCTGTGCTATAGGCTGCTGAGTTTAGTCATGCCACTATATATAGGCCACCCAATGCTGTTGATATTGTTTTCACTATTACCAAACATTATGGATTCTCTCTGTCTTTTAAAATGTAACACAATCTATTTGTGTTCACGGTTGAAATTTAGAACTGATCATCAGCATAAAAGCATATGAATTGCTGATGTTTATGGTATAGCATATTTTTATATTGCTCAGAAGAAATTATAAACGTCTGGTGACTCAAATAGAACAAAACTTGTGAACAGTGTTGGGGGTAACGCATTACCTAAGTAACTTGAGTTATGTAATCAGATTACTTTTTCAAGTAACTAGTAAAGTAACATTAGTTTTTTCAATTTACAACAAAATATCTGTTACTTTTTCAAATAAGTAATCCAAGTTACTTTTTCACATTTATTGACTGACAGCTCTCCTGTCCACAAAATGGATAGAAACAGTGAAATGCAATCTCAGAATTTTACACAAACCTGTAATAATTAACTATATTAAATTACAAAAATATACTTTTTGTATTTAATCTCACTTTATTAACTAGTGTCTTTGCTGCTGACCTTCAATGATCTAATTCAACCATTCTAATAAGCAAAAATTACTTAAGATTTAGAAATAAGTGTTGAACTGCCTTCTCCTGTGTCTTATTCTTCTTTAATCCAGAATGGCAGAACAGCTGAAAAGTTTGTTTGAGTTTCGGCCTCTATTATACAGGTGTAAATATGCATTTCCTTCAGCATTTCACTTTTGGTGTGAAAACATTTGCCAAAAATATAACTTTTGTGTTATTAAAAAACAAACAAGCAAGCCCAGCCCAGGTGAGAAAAAGTAATGTAAGGCATTACTTTTCATAAAAAGTAACTTTCCCCAACACTGCTTGTTAAACTGTAACAGTGAAACCCCCTCAACTAAAAGTATTTTTTTCCCTTAACATTCACCTGTGGATTTGGATTAATTCTTAGAACAAACAAATCTGTCATCCTATTTTGGAGTGAAAAACAAGTGTTCTTGCTTTCTTTCATGTTCTCTTGTCAGCAGAGAAGAGCTGGATAAATTATCAAGATATGAATTCTGCTGCTAGACAGCTCTGAAATCAGCAATGCCAAACATATGAATCACCACTCTCTGAATATAAATCCATGCATAAAATAAGACCGAACAAACACACTGGTGACCAGCCAAATGTCCAGCACATTCAACAAGACACACGAAAAGCTACAAAGCAAAATGATAAAAATGATCAAAAATAAATGTTTCTATTTATATATTCCTACACCCTTCAATGGAATTAATCATTATAATTTTTCTTTATTATTCTTACGCCTGGTTTCACAGACATGGCTCAAGCTAGTCCCAGACTAAAATGCATATTTGAGCTGTTTTAACTGAAAATAACTTGCACTGAAATATCTTAAAATATGTCAGTGCGATTGTTTTGTCTCGGGATGCACACCAGTAATCTTTTCTTTTTCTTTTTTTCTAAGACATTTAATATAAGCTGCTAATTATCCTAATTTAACTAAGGCCTAGTCCTGGCTTAAGTTAAGCCCTGTCTGTGAAACTGGAAAGACCAGCTCAACTCATACTGTTAAACAATCATATTAATCTGTCATATTCTCTGGAGGATGTAGCTTAACTGCTTTCATTTATGCATAAATTTGATTATATTCTCTACTGTGTAACACATATGTAAATAAACAACTTGCATAACAAATGCTACAATCCATAATTTCCAATGAAGAAATTCATGTTTGTTGTCTTATAGAAACATTAACATTTGCTCAACTTACCATAACTATGTTAGACAAAATTGTTTGTTTACATTATTTACCATTTATATGAATGAATGAATGAATGAATGAAGCAAGCAAATGTTATCCATAAGAGTGACTCCAGGGTAGAATGTGGGTAAAAACTGCATATTACACTGACTTCCTTAGAGACCCCTTTTACGTTTTAATTCCAACGATGCAATTTCGAAAAAGTGAAACTGAAAACTAACCATAACACTATACCATAGTCATTTGTAAACTCCATAGCACTAGATTTATTATCTATGAAAAGACGCCGCTCCGCCCTCATATTCCTCCCGTCCTACAGATGGCGACCGCGCTCAGTTCAGGCTTCTGTCCCTCCTCGACCTATCAGATGTGAATGTGATAGCAGATCAGCCCAGTGCGGATGAACGATGCTTTGATTCTCATTCATGTCAACAACAATCTGAAGAGCACCCAAACCGACGTCTCGCGCTTTCACATGAACGGAATAAAATGCAGCCGGACGATTCGCAGTATTTGCAGCGGTAACCATTACATTTAACTTAAGCATATATCGCAGTATGGATGCTTTATGTTAGTTCGATCGACAAGGAAGAGACACTGCATATAATGTGTGAATACTAAATATTATTCATTTGTGTTTACTCCCGCTGGTTTTATTTTAAAGTGAATTGGTTCCTTATAATTTCTATAGTGTAAATCTGGGTCAAATTCATCCGCTCCTCTTGCCGTGGGCGTGGCCTACTGTAACCATCCCAGTGTCTCTGCTCATCTAGCCAATTATGTAGTACTTTGGGCGCGTCCCGAGTAAGCTGCACCTGTGATACAGCTCACTATAGGGTTTGAGACACAGCCAATGTTTGTTGCAACTCACTGTCACATCCAATCTTGATCTCTTCTGTGTCTATTAGGAAATGTAGGATTGGTGATATAGATGTGCATCCTACAGAAAAGGCTCTAGTGGTGTACTATGAGGTGGAAGCATCCATTTTAGGAGAGTCCGGCAATGCCAGGCATGAGGAAAAGAAGGAATGCCAGAAAATGTAAGCGGAGAGCTATGTATATGCACACACTCTTCTCTATTCTCTTTATTACATTTCACTCAGCTTGTGTCAGCATTTATGTCTATGTTTGTTTTTTAGCATCCGGCTAAGGAGTCTGAATGCCAGCACTGATATTTCCTCCCTGGCCAGGAAGGTGGTGGAAGAGTGTAAAATCATTCATCCATCAAAACTGGCAGAGGTGGAGCATTTGCTGCTGTATTTACAGAACCGAAAGAAGCCCAGCAGTAAATGTAAATCCTTCCCTTTTGCAAACAATAAAAAGTATTTTTTGTGGTATATTTATATGAGCAACCCACCATGTTGTTGTTTTAGTAGTGTTTATTTATTTATTTATTTATTTTGAACGTATCATATGTCATTTTAATGGCGATGGCATTCCTTGTTTCATGTTGTCTGTCCATAGCGGAGAAGAAGGAAAAGAAACCACTGAAACCCAGAGAACTACTGCCGTTTGAAGGAATGGAAGTATGCTTCCCACCCAAACACATTTAAAGTTATTTGTAATTAGGGCTGACAAAGTGAATGTGTTAAAGCATAATTAGAAATCTCAAATGCTGCTGATTTTAATGCCCTTACCACATTTGTCTTATTAGACATGATTCATTCTGTGCTGTGTGATTTTTACCAACTAATTTGAAACTGATTGAAACTGATCCTCCTCCTTTTTAGTTTGTATATAAACCAAACCCTGATTAGGTGTCTAATAAAAGTAATTTTCAGGCTTTGAATGGTGTAATTCAGTCATCAGTGAAGCTCAACAAATAAAATATCACCCACAACCTCCTTAAAGGGTTAGTTCATCCAAATATGAAGTTTTTGTCATTAATTACTCACCCTAATGTCGTTCCAAACCTGTAAGACCTTCGTTCATCTTCGGAACGCAAATTAAGATATTTTTGATGAAATACAAGAGTATTTTTCTGTATCACCAATAGAAAGCAACGTAATTACTGCCATTCGAGGTCCAGAAAAGTAGTAAAGACATAGTTTTTCTGGACTGTTCTGGACCTTGAATGGCGGTAATTACGTTGCTTTCTATTGGGGATAAAAAACCTCTTGGATTTCATCAAAAATATCTTAATTAACATTACGAAGATGAACAAAGGTCTTACGGGTTTGGAACGACATGAGGGTGAGTAATTAATGACAGAAATTGTATTTTTGGGTGAACTAACCCCTTAATAGAAATGTTATTATCAATTGAAGACTGTCTTTTTACTATTATTTAGTTTCCTGAATGCTTTAACTGTGACAAACTTTAATTGATTGACAGCCGTAGTCTAAAGTTAATGTATTTCCATAATCCTTTTTTTCTTTTTCAGATTGATGAGGAGGCCAATATTAATAAAATCGATGATTACATAGAGCTGTTGTATGAGAACATTCCTGAGAAGATCAGAGGGTCCACTCTGATCCTCCATTTGGCCCGTAACCCTGATAACCTGGAGGAGCTCCTACATAATGGTACTAAATTAACCAATTTTTTTTTTTTTTTTTTTCAATTCATTGTCAACAGTGTTATTATTCTATAACAAACCTCTGTCATAAACATATGAAAAGTCATGAACTGCTGCACAACAGCAGCAATTTCAGCGGTTTTGACTTCTCTTGCAATATATGTTTGATTTTGTTGGTGGAGCGTGTGGATTTAATCTGTGTCAGTGATCATTCATTTATCCAGTTGTTTGTGTTGTGTTTGATGTTTTTCAGAGACTGCACTTGGAGCTCTGGCCCGGGTACTGAGAGAGGACTGGAAACACAGTGTAGAGTTAGCAACTACTATCATCTATGTCTTCTTCTGCTTCTCAAGGTAGACAATTCCTTTACAGCTTTTTTAGTCCTTTATGTCAACCGCCATATTCATTTTTGTTGTGGTGCTTTACAGAATAGAATAGAATAGAACAGAACAGAACAGAACCACCATAGATATTGAGGGGGACAAGTCCCTCGCAATAATTAGAAATGGTCAAATTGTCTCCCCCAATATTTTAAATTCTTTGCACTGCTCTGCTGCAAATCATTCTGCAGCAATCTGAGGGTGTTGGGATGACAAAAAGTTTTAAAAGTTACATTTTTCGTCTGCTCTGCCTCAGCGGTCTAACAGCGCTTGTCAATGTCAGAATGATTGAGATGGCCAATCAAATCAAAGTAGGCAGGGTTTACGTTCTCTTTTGGCTTGTGCACAGTCTTCACACAGATGAGCGCGTCAGTCTATTGATTAATGCTGTTGCGGAGACTCTATTGTTTCTGGTGAAATCACAAAACAAAATGCACACAAACGTGACCCTGCTCTTGATATACAGTCATTGATGAACATCTTTGATTTTAATGAGGAAAAAAAACTATATGAGGGCAGATTAGAACCCAGAACTTTTTACATGGTTAATAAAATTTCTAGCACCAGACCACCAGGTAATTCGAATGCTAATTGCAGATCTATGTATTTATTTCCTACACTGTAAAAAAATTATATGATGAATAAGTTTTATGTTTTTACATTACTTTAACTTATTAAAATAAGTTAAGCAATTTTCAAAAAAAAATTTTGTTAAACAAGATGCAACTAATTTTTTAAAGTCAGTTTAATGTCATTTAAGTTGAAATTACTTAAACAGCCAAGTTAATTTTTACTTAAAGGTGCCATCGAACGTTTTTTTAAAAGATGTAATATAAGTCTAATGTGTCCCCTGAATGTGTCTGTGAAGTTTCAGCTCAAAATACCCCATAGATTTTTTTAAATTAATTTTTTTAACCGCCTATTTTGGGGCATAATTAGAAATGTGCCGATTCAGGTTGCGGCCCCTTTAAATGCTCACGCTGTCCGCCCACGGAGCTCGCGCTTGCCTTAAACAGTGCATAAACAAAGTTTACACAGCTAATATAACCCTCAAAATGGATCTTTACAAAGTGTTCATCATGCATACTGCATGTATGCCTCGGATTATGTGAGTATTGTATTTATTTGGATGTTTACATTTGATTCTGAATGAATTTGAGGCTGTGATCCGTGGCTAACGGCTAATGCTACACTGTTAGAGAGATTTATAAAGAATGAAGTTGTGTTTATGAATTATGCAGACTGCAAGTGTTTAATAATGAAAATAACGACAGTCTTGTCTCCGTGAATACAGTAAGAAACGATGGTAGCGTTAACCACTAACGAAACGTTTAGAAAGACAATTTACAATTCACTAAAAATATCATGATATCATGGATCATGTCAGTTATTATTGCTCCATCTGCCATTTTTCGCTGTTGTCCTTTCTTGCTTACCTAGTCTGATGATTCAGCTGTGCACATCCAGACGTCCTGCCCTTGTCTAACGCTTGAACATGGGCTGGCATATGCAAATATTGGGGGCGTACACCCCAACTATTACGTCACAGTCGGTGATATGTTGAGATTCGCCTGTTCTTCGGAGGTCTTTTAAACAAATGAGATTTATATAAGAAGGAGGAAACAATGGAGTTTGAGACTCACTGTATGTCATTTCCATGTACTGAACTCTTGTTACGTAACTATGCCAAAATAAATTCAGTTTTTAATTCTAGGGCACCTTTAAAAATTTAAGTCAGCAACTTTTTTTTACAGTGTAATGTGAAGAATCTCAGGACTAACAATAATATTGTATTACAGATATAGACATGTTTAATACTATCGCATTAAACATGAGTTCTTAATGTACTATTAAAAGTAATTTCTGGACATAGTAATGTTTTTTTTTTTTCTACAATTGTTATTGTACATGTAATGTATTAGCAACACCTCCCCTCCCCACCCACACACACTCCTGTCCCATCCACTTTTTAAAACAAAGTTACACCACTGTTTTGACATATTAGGCATACAAATAAAAGTACATATGCGCGTATTTTAATGCAAATATTATTTTGCAAATAAAAAAATTATTATTTCCCAGCTAGAGATAGACCAAGAATTTCCTTTACTGCTCTGCTTCTGTTTTATTTTATATATATATATATATATTTATATCTTTATATATATATTTATATATATTTATATATATTTATATCTATATATCTATATATATATCTATATATCTATATATCTATATATATATATATATATATATATATATATATAATCTATATATATATATATATATATATATATATAAAAATATAATATAAAAAAAATATATAAAGTCAAATCACACTTTAAATCACCTAATCTGAGCAATCTTTTCCTGTTATGAACAGATCATGATCTGTAAGTCTTTGTTTGGCTGCACATTTTTGGACTTTTCAAAAAGATGTCATTCTGTTGCTTATCTGTCCAGCTGTTTTTGGACATGATGACATCCTGTGGCTTCCTTCATAATGACCAGTCAACTAATAATCATTAAGATAAATATGTACACTACCGTTCAAAAGTTTGGGTTCAGTAAGATTATTATTACTTTTTTAAAAGAAATTAATACTTTTATTCAGAAAGGATGCATTAAATTGACCAAAAGTGACTCCTGCGTCAGCATCACATGTGTCTTGTTGCTCTCATGAACAGCGTCAGCCAATACTGAGTCAGCGTTCTGACGTAAACACAGATGCGCTGCACTGTCTATACAACATAGACAGTGTAGGAGACTTGACAGAGGAGAGACAAAATTGTTGAATAAAGTCGTTATTTTGTTTTGTTTTCGCGAAAAAAATGTATCCTCGTTGCTTCATAACATTAAGGTTGAACCACTGTAGTCACGTTGATTATTTTAACAATATTTTTACTACTTCTGGACCTTGAATGTGGTAATTTCATTGCTTTCTATGGGAGATAAAAAAACCCTTGGATTTCATCAAAAATATCTTAATTTGTATTCTGAAGATGAACAAAGGTCTTATGGGTTTGGAACAACATGAGGATGAGTACAGCCACACCAGCCACAGAAATAAATTACACTTTAAATAAATATATTAAAATGGTAAACTGTTATTTAAAATTGTTATATTTCACAATATTGCTGTTTTTACTGTGTTTTAGATCAAATAAATGCAGTCTTGGTGAGCATAAGAGACGTTTTTCAAAAAAAACTTTACTGTGTAGGGAGAGAGATATTTTGGAGGATTAATATGCTACCTTCACTATTAACTTTTTATTTTAAGAAGCAGATTGCATACCATATATCATTCTGATAAAGCTCTTGTATAAGATTGAAAGCCTTAAGAAAACCATGATATGTTTTCAAAACATCTTTAGTGCCCGCTGATCAGGTTACTGCTTTTACTGAGATAGCTGTCAGCATTTATTTGAGCAATGAAAGACTGTGTTCTCATTTGAAGGTTTTCCTTGGCTCTCATTTTTAGATGGCTAATGTGGAAATTTCTTTCCACAAGCTAGATTGACTTTGACGTTTGAAGGATGTATTTGAAATGTATGATGAGTTGTTTGGCCTGATCTTTCAGTTTTGTTTATGTACTAATCAGGACTAGAGTATGAAATTCATCTGGCATGTCCGTCTCGGTGTCTCTGCATACCAGCCATTGTCTAGTTCTCCGATTGTATCGCATGCATCAGTGTCTGGCTGAATGTACCATTAGAGGTCAGAGGAGGACAGACCTTCACAACTCGTTTTCTTCCTGCAGTTTCTCTCAGTTCCACGGGCTCATCACACACTATAAGATTGGTGTGCTGTGCATGAACATCATCGAGCATGAGCTGAAGAAATATGACCTGTGGCAGGATGAATTAGAGAAGAAGAGCAAGGCTTATATCCTTTTTGTCAAAAAGTCAACAATGAATCACTAAATTAACATGTTAAATTAATTAGATTATTCCTTAACATATCCACGTGACGAAGACCCCGAAAACCAGAGCTTGCGGAAGGAGCATGAGAAAACCCTAAAGAAATACCAAAGCTTCCTGGTCAAACAGGAGCAGCTGCTGCGAGGTACAGGAAGTGAAAGATTTCTAGGAGTAGGAGTCATTTAGTAGGAGTCAATCATGAGGCTTTGTTTATGTGTTCCTCTTCCTCCCTACGGCTCTAGTTGCATTCTACCTGCTGTTGAACCTGTCTGAGGACACCCGCACAGAGCTCAAGATGAGGAACAAGAACATTGTGCACCTGCTGGTCAAGTCTCTAGAGAGAGAGAACGAGGAGCTGCTGGTGCTGGTGGTCTCCTTCCTCAAAAAGCTTAGCATCTTCTTGGAGAACAAGAATGACATGGTAAAAATCCTCATGTATTACCTTTTGTAATACTGATCTCACAATGTATTTTGAAACCTTTTCAAACATGAAAACACAAAGCAAGAACCTCATATAACAGTTAAAATTCTAAAGCCTTACACATGTATAACTACTCAAACATTTTGTGGTGGTGGTAGTAGTATTTATTTATTTATTTATTGGTTTTATTCATCACACACATATACAGTATGTATTTTTATGTGTGTGTATGTACATGATATGCAGGAAAAAATATATACATCATGGGCACAAATGAACTTACTAATACATCAGCATATTTTACTAATTCGTTCCCTCATTCTAAGTAAATAGTACAATGTAATAATTTGTTCCCTCATTTTACTAAATCTTTCGCACCTCGGTTTACTAAATTGCGCACACAATATAATAATTAGTTCCCTCATTTTACTAAATTGTGCACACGATGTAATAATTTGTTCCCTCGTTTTACGAACTCTTTCGCACAATATAATTTGTTCCCTCATTTTACAAAATTGTGCGTAGAATATAATAATTAGTTCCCTCGTTTTACTAAATTGTGCACGATATGATAATTAGTTCCCTTATTTTACTAAATTGTGCAAACGATATAATAATGTATTTCCTCATTATACTAAATTGTGCACACAATATAATAATTTGTTCCCTCGTTTTACGAACTCTTTCGCACAATATATTTTGTTTCCTTGTTTTAGTAACTCTTTCGCACAATATAATAATTTGTTCCCTCGTTTTACTAACTCTTTTGCACGATATAATAATTTGTTCCCTCGTTTTACTAACTCTTTCACACAATATAATTTGTTTCCTTGTTTTACTAACTCTTTCGCACGATATAATAATTTGTTCCCTCGTTTTACTAACTCTTTTGCATGATATAATAATCTGTTTCCTCGTTTTACTAACTCTTTCGCACAATATATTTTGTTTCCTTGTTTTAGTAACTCTTTCGCACGATATAATAATTTGTTCCCTCGTTTTACTAACTCTTTTGCACGATATAATAATTTGTTCCCTCGTTATACTAACTCTTTCACACAATATAATTTGTTTCCTTGTTTTACTAACTCTTTCGCACGATATAATAATTTGTTCCCTCGTTTTACTAACTCTTTCACACAATATAATTTGTTTCCTTGTTTTACTAACTCTTTCACACAATATAATTTGTTCCCTCGTTTTACTAACTCTTTCGCACAATATAATTTGTTTCCTTGTTTTACTAACTATTTCGCACGATATAATAATTTGTTCCCTCGTTTTACTAACTATTTCGCACGATATAATAATTTGTTCCCTCGTTTTACTAACTCTTTCGCACGATATAATAATTTGTTCCCTCGTTTTACTAACTCTTTTGCATGATATAATAACTTGTTCCCTCGTTTTACTAACTCTTTCGCACAATATAATTTCTTTCCTTGTTTTACTAACTCTTTCACATGATATAATAATTTGTTCCCTCATTTTACTAACTCTTTCGCACAATATAATTTGTTTCCTTGTTTTACTAACTCTTTCGCACAATATAATTTGTTTCCTTGTTTTACTAACTATTTCGCACGATATAATAATTTGTTCCCTCGTTTTACTAACTCTTTCGCACGATATAATAATTTGTTCCCTCGTTTTACTAACTCTTTTGCATGATATAATAACTTGTTCCCTCGTTTTACTAACTCTTTCGCACAATATAATTTCTTTCCTTGTTTTACTAACTCTTTCACACAATATAATTTGTTTCCTTGTTTTACTAACTCTTTCGCACAATATAATTTGTTTCCTTGTTTTACTAACTCGCACAATATAATAATTTGTTCCCTCGTTTTACTAACTCTTTCGCACAATATAATTTGTTTCCTTGTTTTACTAACTGATGATACAGTTTAAATATGCAACTTCGCTGGATAACGAATGCATACCAGCGAACAAATGGATATAAACTAATGCAAATGAATGGTAACAATCGTAACATTAAACAGTTGGTATTTTTGTCACATTAGTAGTACCTCAAGCGGTTAAAACAATGTTAGCCTCGACGGAGAACATACTACTGTTCTCCACTAATGCAGCATCTAACTAATTACTTTATAATGATATGAAAACATGTACTGTAGTGCAACCCGTATAATGAAATCAACCGCGGTTGTGCGAGCACTTGCTTGCAGTTTGTGTTCTTCCGACTTTATTTTGTAGTAAGTAACGAAAATGCTTTGGGAAAATGTATCGGAGTAAAAGTATACAATTTATTTAGGAAATGTAGTGGAGTAAAAGTAAAAGTTGACAGAAATATAAAGACTCAAGTAAAGTACAAATTCTCTCAAAAAATACTTATTACTTCGTTACATTACACCACTGCGCACAATATAATTTGTTTCCTTGTTTTACTAACTCTTTCGCACGATATAATAATTTGTTCCATCGTTTTACTAACTCTTTTGCACAATATAATAATTTGTTCCCTCGTTTTACTAACTCTTTCGCACAATATAATTTGTTTCCTTGTTTTACTAACTCTTTCGCACGATATAATAATTTGTTCCCTCGTTTTACTAACTCTTTTGCACGATATAATAATTTGTTCCCTTGTTTTACTAACTCTTTTGCACAATATAATTTGTTTCCTTGTTTTACTAACTCTTTCGCACGATATAATAATTTGTTCCCTCGTTTTACTAACTCTTTTGCACAATATAATTTGTTTCCTTGTTTTACTAACTCTTTTGCACGATATAATAATTTGTTCCCTCGTTTTACTAACTCTTTTGCACAATATAATAATCTGTTTCCTCGTTTTACTAACTCTTTCACACAATATAATTTGTTCCCTCATTTTACTAAATTGTGCATACAATATAACAATTTGTTCCTTCGTTTTACTAAATCGTTCACAAAATATAATTTGTTCCCTCATTTTACAAAATTGTGCGTACAATATAATAATTAGTTCCCTTGTTTTACTAAATTGTGCACAATATAATAATTAGTTCCCTCATTTTACTAAATTGTGCACACGATATAATAATTTGTTCCCTCGTTTTACTAACTCTTTCGCACGATATAATTTGTTTCCTCATTTTACCTACTCTTTTGCACAATATAATTTGTTCCCTTGTTTTACTAAATTGTGCATACAATATAATAATTTGTTCCTTCGTTTTACTAAATCAGTCGCAAAATATAATTTGTTCCCTCATTTTACAAAATTGTGCGTACAATATAATAAATAGTTCCCCGTTTTACAAAATTTTGCACACAATGTAATAGTTCTTTCCCTCATTTTACTAAATCTTTCGTACAATATAATTAGTTCCCTCATTTTACTAAATTGTGCACACGATATAATTTGTTTCCTCGTTTTACTAAATTGTTCACGATATAGTAATTAGTTCC
Organism: Chanodichthys erythropterus; assembly: GCF_024489055.1. Lineage (NCBI taxonomy): Eukaryota > Metazoa > Chordata > Actinopteri > Cypriniformes > Xenocyprididae > Chanodichthys > Chanodichthys erythropterus. Next base: position 25,438,940 of record NC_090236.1, on the reverse strand, counting down.
CTTGTTTTACTAAATTGTGCACACGATATAATAATTTGTTCCCTCGTTTTGCTAACTCTTTCGCACTATAGAATTTGTTTCCTCATTTTACTAACTCTTTTGCACAATATAATTTGTTCCCTTGTTTTACTAAATTGTGCACACAATATAATAATTTGTTCCTTCGTTTTACTAAATCGTTCGCAAAATATAATTTGTTCCCTCATTTTACAAAATTTTGCATACAATATAATAATTAGTTCCCCGTTTTACAAAATTTTGCACACAACATAAAGTTCTTTCCCTCATTTTACTAATTTTTTTGCACAATATAATTAGTTCCCTCGTTTTACTAAATTGTGCACACGATATAATAATTTGTTCCTTTGTTTTACTAAATTGTGCACACGATATAATAATTTGTTCCCTCGTTTTACAAAAATTGTGCACACAATATAATAGTTATTTCCCTCATTTGACTAAATCTTTCACACAATATAATAACTAGTTCCCTTGTTTTACTAAATTGTGCACATCATATAATAATTATTTCCATCGTTTTACTAAATTGTGCCCACAATTTATGAATTTGTTCCCTCGTTTTACTAAATCTTGGCCACTTTGTAATTGTTCTCTTGTTTTAGTTAAATCAATATGAGGGAACAAATTAGTACAATGTGTCCATTGTTTACTAAACTGAGGGAACAAATTATTATATCATGTGCACGATTTACTTGAAACGAAGGAACGAATCAGGGCCATGATAAAAAAAATGAATGACACGGTAAGATCTTCTTGGTGTCCAGCACTTCAGAAGCTTTGAAATAAACATTCATGAAATTACCATAAGATCACTATAGATATGAAATCACTATAGATGCATTTTAAGCATAAAGCTGCATCTTTAAGATGTCTTAGAAGTTCATGGGATCATATATATCAGGATTTTTCTGTCATTGCTGTACAGAGACTCGTCCTGCTTGTCCTACTCTGCTCCACTGTCAGTCCACCTGGAATCAATCTACTCTGGCTATGAATGTGCATTTATCAAGACAGAAGTTGTTTTTATTCCTGTATCCCTTAACCAAATCCTTGTTTTAGATAAAAGAAATGGACTATGGGCTTTGAAAATCTTTCATCATGTACATACATAAAAACACATGTTGAACAAAACATTCTGGCTGTTGTAGGATACCAGGAACAAGTGAGAAAAGAAGAGGATTCTGTTTGTTTCAGACTGTGATTTTTAAAGGGAAAAGATAGTTTAAATATTTGTATGTATTTGTTTCTTTTGACATCTAATTTAAAATGTATTATGTCTACTTCACTTATGCGTTTGTAATAGGCTGAGATGGACACGGTGGAGAAGCTGGCTCGTCTGGTTCCATGTGAGCACGAAGACTTGATGAACGTCACTCTGCGACTCCTCCACAACCTCTCCTTTGACACGGGCCTGCGCACCAAGATGGTGCATGTGGGTTTGCTGCCCAAACTCACTGCTCTGCTGGGTAACTCTCTTACCTTTCATATGAATGACAGTGGACCATTGTTCCACTGTAATTGAATTGCACAGAAAGGTTTTTTAAATTTTAATGCCAAGTACTTTGCAATAGATATAGTTCCAAAGTAGTTTTGCAAGAGATATTGCCTGAAACCCTCACTGAGAAACTCTGCAGAAATAATAACAATTATGTATTTACCCTACAATTCAAAAGTCTGGGGTCGGTAAGATTTTTAAAATGTTTTTGAAAGAAGTCTCTCACGAAAGCTGCATTTATTTAATCAAACATACAATAAAAACAGTAATACTGTAAAATATTATTACAATTAAAACAGCTGTTTTCTATTTTTATATATTTTAAACTATAATTTATTCTTGTGATATCAAACCTGAATATTATTATTGAATATATTACTCCAGCCTTCATTGTCACATGATCCTTCAAAAATCATTCTGATATGCTGATTTGCTGCTCAAGAAACATTTCTTAATATTATCAGTAGGGCTGGGCGATGTATCGAATGCTTTTGTCACGCGCATTTCTTCAGTAAAGCCGGTTCCCTGATTACCGCTAAATCGGCATCACCTGCTTTCAAATGAAGCGGCATTTAATAGACAGAGCCGTAGTTCACTGATAAGACACGCAATATCGCGCTCAATATCGACGGCGATACATATCGATATTGAACGCGATATTGCGTGTCTTATCAGTGAACTACGGTTCTGTTTATTAAATGCCGCTTCATTTGAAAGCAGATGATGGCGATTTAGCGGTAATCAGGGAACCGGCTTTACTGAAGAAATGCGCGTGACAAAAGCATTCGATACATCGCCCAGCCCTAATTATCAGTGTATAAAATAATAATATTTAATATTTTTTGAGGAAACTGTTATATATTTTGTGATGAATAGAAAGTTCAAAAGAACAAACTTTTGAACAATAATAAGTTAACTTTGACGGCCCTAAAAAAACATTTTGTGAAATCTTTTGTTCCACTTAAATTTTCTGTTCTCTTGTTCCTGCACAATGGGCATTCTTGGACCTGTTTGAAAACCCCTGGTTTAGAAAACCTTGTGGACCAACTTCTGATTAGCACATCTCATCCAAGCCCAAAATGAACTGGATTATATAATTTTCCTCTTCTCCATTTGAAATAAAACTCTTTGGGCCAGCAAGAAATTAGATAAAACTTGTATATGCGAGGTTAATGGACAAATTGTATTTGTACGCTTTCAAATTAAAGATGTGTATTATACACTCTTATTTGCGTTGGAAAATCAGTAATGCTGAAATGTTAAAGTTTGAAAACCAACATATGATCTACATCTGAATGATTTTCTTTACAAGCTGAAGAATATACAGTTACACTGAAACCAAAAACCTGCTTTGGCAGAAGCTGCTGCAGGTGTAGTTGATGGAGGTTTGACTTAAATTATAGCCATTTTTATCAGATATCCTGAATCTAGCTAAGCCAAACATATTTACCCTGTGACTCTGAGTTCAGCCACACGTCATAGGAGAATAATTCCTCTTTGTGTCTGTTTTCATTTTCAGTCGTTCATAACAATCCAGCTGCGCTTTCTGTACATATTTGTCAGGCATCAACCACAATATTCTGGGTAATTTGAGGCCAATCACATGCTGCTCTTTTGCTGACCAGTACAGATGACACCTCCACGTCAAAATGCTGCTTTGTAAATCGTTCTCTTGATTACATCCGAGGGCTTAATTGCTGCACGTTTTTTCAACGTGTCAGCCATTTACGCTTAAACAGTTAGGGCTGAGTTTAAGGTGTCGTAAAGCCCGTCCGTCTCCGCTTACTCTCGCTGAGGTGAAGCAGCGACGTGGGTCATCTGCGTCTGCAGCCACTAACGAGAAGCACATGTTCCAGCCACCGAGGGCCCGCCCAGGACGGCCCTCGCTTATTAATGCCACTAAAATATATGCCTCCTCCTGTGTCCCCAATTAAACAAACTAAGCAAACCTCTTCTCTCCCTTTCCTTACCCACTCAGCTTTCCCTTACTATTTCTCCCCAGTGGTCACATCTGCTTCTAATCGCCGATGTGATAATGTGTTCAAGGGTGTCTTGGGTCCTGACTGCCACGGTTGGACTTATAATGACTGATTATACCATTGATCTATCCGAGTGTTTCCTATCTCACAGGGGAGTATCGGCATTAGGGAAGAAGAGGAGGAGGGCATAAAGTGTTATTAATGAGAGTGTTTGTAGGGAGAAGTGTGAGTGTTTGTGCTGCATGTGTGTCTACGCTCTCTCTCTCCCCCGTGAAATGAGTTTGGATTGTAATCACATACCCCACATGCTCTTATCTCCAATCTCTATGATAAATGACTCCCTCTCTGCACGAGCCAGTATAAATACATTATCTAACTGACCACGACTGATCAATTTAGATAGCGTTTTTAAAGTTTACATGCATTGTTAATCTTTCTGAAGGTTTTTTCTCTTCCTTTTTCTGTAGGCGATGACATGCACAAGCACATAGCGATGCGTATCCTGTACCACATCAGCGTTGATGACAAATCTAAATCCATGTTCGCGTATACTGACTGCATCCCTCAGGTCGGTCTTCTTCACTTTTGATTATTGAGATTATTAAGGCTTTTTGATAATCAATTATCAATAATTAATAATTGTCATAATTCATTATTCTGTTGATTATTTCTTAAAGGTATAGTTCACCCAGAAATGAAAATTCTGTCATCATCTATTCCCCGTCAAGTTGTTCCAAACCTGTATACATTTTTTTGTTCTGCTGTACACAAAGGAAGATATTTGGAAGAATGTTTGTAACCAAGCAGATCTCGCCCCCTATTGACTACCATAGTAGGAAAAATAAATACTGTGGCAGTCAATGAGGGCGAGATCTGCTTGTTTACAAATATCCTTCCAAATATCTTCCTTTGTGTACAGCAGAGCAAAGAAATTTATACAGGTTTGGAACAACTTGACTGGGAATAAATGATGACAGATTTTTTATTTTTGGGTGAACTATCCCTTTAAATTAATTAGATAATCCCCAACTTGCCCAATATAAAGGTTATAATGCAAAGTGATAAATGTAGCAGAACAGTTTAAATGCCTAAATAAATTAAATTAAATAATAATATTAAGAAAAATACCTTTTCATACCAAACTGATTTTTTTCAGTAATTTCAGAAATAAAATATTGTTACTTGTGTTAAATATTTAATTGTAGTTGATTTAAAACTTAATTTAACTGATAATACAGTTTTGATCTATATGATTGGGATCTGTTTGATTGACAGGCATGATCTATGAAGTATGCAGAGTTAAATACTTAGAGTTACAGAGGCATTTAATTGCTTATTTGCTGTTACGAGAAAAATATTTTGTTTTAAAGTGCCCTTACTGATGGAAGTTAGCATGCATGGTGCAAAGACACAAATAACAGAGTTAGTTGGGTTAAACTGTGCGATGCTCTTTCAAATACTGTATGTTATTGCTGTTGTTGTGTGTGTCATGCATGTATCATGTATGCACCTCACAGTGTTGTAAAGTGGGATAATTGTAGTGCTGTCTTTCTCTCACATGGAGTTAATGAGATAACAGAGCTAATTTAATAGGAGGGGGCCTCTGTGGGGTCACCAGCAATTGCCTGGGTACAATTTCTCTGAAACAACTTCTGCCTGACCGTTGTCATCTTTAAAATGCTTGTCTTCCCTAATTGGGTGAAAATGCCTACCAGATGCTTGTTAAAAAAAAAAAAGAAAGAAAAAAAGTTAAATTCCTCAAGCTAATCGCTCCGCCAATCCGCCTGGAGACGGTTGGGGCATGATGTCAGAATAGCTGCAGGACTCCTTAGGGAAGAATGCAGTGTTTTTCTTTCTTTCTTTCTTTCTTTCTTTCTTTCTTTCTTTCTTTCTTTCTTTCTTTCTTTCTTTCTTTCTTTCTTTCTTTCTTTCTTTCTTTCTTTCTTTCTTTCTTTCTTTCGTTGATTCACTTGACTGTTCTTTAGTTTATTCTTTTTTTTTGTTTTTGTTCTTTTTTCTTTCTTTCTTTCAGTGGTTCATTCTTTCATTCTTTTCAGTCCTTTCATTTTTTTGTTTGATCTTGCGTTCTTTGTCTTTCTTTCAATTTTGTTCAGTTGTTAAATATTTTTAAATTTTTTTGTTTCTATAATTTTTATTCATTTTTTTTACATTTGTTCTTTCTTTCATTTAGTTTTTTGTTTGATTTTTCTTTCATTTCTTTTTTGTTCTTTCTTTCTTCCTTTCTTTCTTTTGTTTGTTTTAGTTCTTTCTTTTTTTAGTTATTTAAGTGAAACGCTCAGTTGTTCATTCTTTTGTTCTTTAATTCATTCTTTTGTGTGTGAGTTTGTTCTTTTTTATTTCTCTCTTTGAAGACTCCCTTGACTCTTCATCAATAGCTAAAGTCAGTCTGTCCATTTCTGCCAGTAGATCTGGTGTCCCTCAGGTCTGCTCTGGCAGTTAGCCTGGACCCTCTTCAGTAAGGGAGGATTTAGATCAAACAGCCTCGCTGCTCTGGGTTCTGAACTGGCAAGGAGAGGCCCGGCATTGGACCCATTCCTCTGCCACAAAGGGGTCTCGCTATAATTACTCAAAGCTGTGAGGTGTGTGTGAGGAAATGCTTGCAGGGGTTATGGAGCTATGAAACCATGGAGAGCTCAGAGACGGAGATGGAAGGGAGGGGATGACTCAGGGGTATGAGGCAGGGCCTCCCATTGCTGGTAAATAGGAGCAAGCAGGTGCCAGTGAGTCTAGACTGCGTGATTTGGAGGCCTGGGACCAGGTTATGTGATACTCAGTATGGGAGAGGCCTGATTGCTCACTGCTGCCTCTTCACAGGCCTGCTCTGGTCTGTTTGTGCCTTCCTGTTTAACATCCAACTTGCCCACACCATGGCTGTGCCCATTGCAGACTATTAAGCTCATCTTTCTTCATCTGTTCATCTTTTCATTTTTCTCTTTACCAAGAGAACTGGCTTCTGACCAGTTATCTCCTTAAGATAGGCCTGGCATGTCCCATGTCCGCAGTGTTGACCTGATTGAAGTGGACTGTGGGATATTGCCTCAACTCTCTCTGGCTCATGAATAAAAACACAAATAACAATCCCTTTGCCAACACTGACAGCACTAATACTTCTCTCTGTCAGGAAACGTCTGTTTCATCATTTATTTCTTTTCTTTTGTTTTCCCTCTGGTTGTTGCACGATACTCAACATACTCTGCAGTCCTCCTCCGTTTTAAATTGTGCTTTAATAGGTCTATTGTGACATCACTTTGAGGACACTTGGAAATCACACATGCTCCTCGCTGTAACACACTATTCCAGGTGTCACATTTAGCTTTTCCGGGTACTTGTCTGTCAGATAGTTGTCAGTCCAGATTAATGTTCCTTTGTGATTATTCTTATAGTAGTAAGCAGTTCTTATTCTTATGTATTTCTATTTGCAACAACAATAGCAGCAACAACAACAACAGTAACATGGATTTAATTTTGATTTAATTATTATTATTATTATTATTGTTATTATTATTAATTTTTAAATTATAATATAATTATAAATAAATCATTGTGCTACTTTTACTATTAATAAAAATCATTATTATTATTGGTAGTATCATTATAAAAAAAAAAAAAAAAAAATATATATATATATATATATATAAAATGATGTTATATTTATATAAAATATATAAATAATGATGTTAATCATCATTATACTGAATATAAACTAAATATAATCAATAAAATATTTATGTTTACTGTACATTTGGAATCACACTAATTTATACAGTAGGTGAACCTGAAGTATCATTATAAGCAAACTGAATGGAATGAACCAGTATAAAGGATCTGAGTCATTCTAAACATGCTATCATGTTAATCAGCTATCATGTTAACCAAAGGAGCACTCAGAAATGCAGTATGACACATACAGGACTTTACAAAGAGTGACTGAGTTAAACGGGTTTATATAGACCGAGTTAACAAGAGTAAATGAGAAACAGCTGAAACTGCCATCTGTTGGATATCCTGGGCACTCCAGCTGGTGATCATGACAGTGATACACTGTTTCCTGCAATCTTTGTTTAAATACATTTTCCACCTCTGTAAAAAAAAGTCTATGTGCCATGTTTGCAGCAGTGTAAGTACAGTTTGGACTACCTTAAAGTTTCTGATTTTTAACTTTTCTCCCAACCAAACTTTGTCAAGCCCTGCTATACCTTCATAGTTTGGTGATTCAATGTTTTCATGTATGTTGATGCCTTGGGTATAGTAATTTTATAATTTTAAATTATATATATCTTGTGTTGTGTGTATGAGCAGCTCATGCAAATGCTCTTTGAACATGGCGAAGAGAGAATCGACACTGAGCTCATTTCCTTCTGCATCAACCTGGCTGCTAACAAGACTAATGCTCAGATTATTTGTGAGGGTAAGAGCCTGTATCTCATTTCCCCTGGAATGACATGCAACACTGAACTACATTGTCACAAACATCTGTGTTTACATGTCATATAGCGTACTGTCACACATCAGTGACGACTGTTGCTCTTCTGTAATAAATAATACACAAAGTCTGTCCAAACTTATGATTAATCTGGCTGAAACTGATTATTTTTGTATTTGCAGGTAATGGATTGAAGATGCTGATGAAAAGAGCACTCAAAATGAAGGACCCGCTGCTGATGAAAATGATAAGGAACGTCTCACAACACGATGGACCCTTGAAACAGCTCTTCATTGTAAATACAATATTTCTGCCATTCCATGAAGAGTCACAATTTACACATTTTAAACTTACTGAATACATCAAAGCATAATTTAGCATTGTCATGTTATTAAAATGACCTTTATCACTTTAAAACTAAAAATATTTTTTTTAAAAGTTTAAAAAGTTTTTAAAAATTGAACTAGATTTTTGTTTTGGATATTTTGATAGGCCTAATATTTGTGATTTTATTAAGCAAAATTGAAATTGTACAAGAATTTCTGTGCCAAAAGATGTCTTACTAGAAACACCTAGAGATATTTGGTGTCATTTACTTTCAAGGACTATGTGGGTGATCTGGCAGCTCAGATCAAGCTGGAGGGCAATGAAGAGTTTGTTATTGAGTGCTTGGGTACAATGGCAAACCTCACCATACCTGACCTGGACTGGGAGCTTCTCCTGAAAGAGTACAACCTAGTGCCCTACCTAAAAGACCACCTCAAACCCGGTAAAGCTAACATGTACCTGTTTGTGTAGGCGTAATACACTGCAGTACTACACTGTATGTGAGTAGTTTTCACATAGCATGACAAGTTTTTCATAATTCTGTCTTAGTTCATTAAAAGATCCTGTAGTCTATGCCATCTCTCTAATAATTTGAGCTTACAAAATGTGTAACTGTATGTGTAATTTTTCAAAATGCTGTAGTTTTAAATAGAGTATAGCAAGATACTCTGCAAGACATCTCAACTTTCCAAAAGTTTTTAATGTCAATTACTTTATACTGCATTGTGCATCCTATTTTGTTAAATTGTTATGTGGATTGGTAGCATTCAAAATATTCATGTTATAAATATGTTATAAATGTGTTATAAATGAAACAGTAACCAGTATGCAACCCTAACATTTCAATCTGTAGTATGGTATATTGTGCTATATAACATTCTCACGTTTAATTTAGTGAGAGATGTCCGTTTATTATACCAGGGATAAATATTTGCAATCCATTTTTGTGTAAAAATGGCCTGATTGTTGACAGTCCAATCATGATAAGTCTCAAAAGAGCTTTGAGTTGACATCACCCTCATTTATTTGTCACAATTTAAATGGTAGGTCTATATAGTGTTAGTATATATTACTATATGTGCATATATTACACATTTTGGCAAAGGTAGCAAGTCATCCTTCTGCATTCCTTCTACGAGTAGTATGATATACCATTTTTTCATCATACTCAACCAGATTTGGTCTTTGACCTCTGTTTCAGGTTCAGCGGAAGATGATCTGATCCTGGAGGTGGTGATCATGATCGGTACAGTGTCAATGGACGACTCCTGTGCAGTCATGTTGGCAAAGTCTGGCATCATTCCCGCTCTTATTGAGCTGCTAAATGGTAAGAGTGCTGCCAACATTTACACACATTTATTACCACTGAGCCAGTGCATGAGTGCTTAAAGAAACAAACGGATCTCCAAACTCTCTTGACAAAAAACTTTTTCATTATCGCTAGCCATAAAAATAATTTCAGAGGAAAAGATCAGCGCTGTTTTGATTTCTACTTTTGTTTGGCCGAATTGCGACAGCTGCCCCCCTGCTTTGCGTGTCTGTAGCCACTCAAGTACCAGATTTCAATTTGGCATGCTTTGTCTTCTCTAATGTGATCTTATGGAATGAGTTTTGAAGAGTTTATTTAGACTAAACTAATATTAAATTAGAATAAATTAGAATAAATATACAGCCCATGGCTGCTAGGGACACGGAGGGCTGGTTCTCGCTTTATGCATTACGTGCTGGGAAGTGACAGTGTTTTCAGGAACAGGAAAGAACCAGGCTCATGGCATGCATCAGATTTGCTGGTTCTGCTCAATGTGAGCCCTCATTTCAATAAATCCTGATGGCGGAGCTTTTCCTTGCCATGAAAAGAATAAATGTTTAAAGAGGCAAGGAGGTGGAGGGCTAAGATCGGGACCGTCCCAACATATACAGTTCCTCTCAGAGAGAAAAAGAAAAGAAACCTCTTGAACTGGCAACTTTTTGTTATCCCACTCCAGACACAATGGTCTCAATTACATGACATTTAACATCCGAAATGTTTTTGCACTACATGCCATATAATATTTTGAAACTTTGATCACAACAATGCAATAACAAATCTGACATTTGTTTCCCTCGTGATAAGCATTATGTGGCAACGCCGCATTGACAGATGCTTGGGGTGTTGTTTTATTTATACATATCATTTCAGCACTTGTGTTCGTATACTCGTTCATTGGCTCTTTCTCATCTGAAGAGGCGTTGACATGTTCACTGTGATGTTATTTGTAGCTTGTGCAAAGCTTGTACAACTTCTTACTGTAGCGGTATTCAGTATCTGGTCCCATGGAGCAGCTAAAGCCTTTTTGCTATCATTCTTCTAGAGGAATTTCAATCCCAGGGGACGAGTTGATTCTGCGCCAGATCAAAATTGAAATAAAGGCTTTTATTAAATTTAGGAGGGGGCAGTTACAACCGCACAGTTCTCCATAGGAGCTTTCTGTATCGTTTCTGAAGAAAAGTTGATACTCTCCCCAAATGGCGGCTTCTCACGAGAGCCTTCATACATAAACATGATCCACTGGAGGAGGTTTTTTGAACATCAGCTCGCATGAACAGGCACCATTGGATAGGAAATGCCTGCACAGCTGCTCTAGTGTGCGTGTTTGTTAGTTTTCCCGTATTGCATTTCAGCTTAATGCTGATGTGCAGATATTTGCGTGATAAGGAAATGAGTGTGCCTTCTTTATATGAAGCAAAATGCTTTATTTCGTGAGTTCAAAGTAATGTTCTTCATTTGCTTGTGTTGCTGTTTCCAGCCCAACAGGAAGACGATGAATTTGTGTGTCAGATCATCTACGTCTTCTACCAGATGGTTTTCCACCAGGCCACCAGAGATGTCATCATTAAGGACACTCGTATCCTTGTTACAATAAATTGATTTTCCGTGTGTGTGTTATTTTGAGCAAATGTTTTGTAAATGGACTTTGACAGTTGTTTGGCCTGTGTTCACTGATGCATTGATACTGTTGGGTTCTTCAGTCTTCAGTACTGCAGCTAAATGCTTATTTTAGCATCTAGACAGACGGAGAATGTAAAAAAAAAAACTGTTAAAAGTGGTAAAATTCAATAGTTGCCCTATAAATCTATTTCTACTTGATCTAACCAGTAATAATGACTTTCATTTGTGTAGCCTAAAGTAGTCAGGTTGATTCAGACATATTAAATAATATTTGTTTTATGTTACAACATGAAGTACATTTTTTGGGTTTCCAGAAAAAATATTTTACAGAGGCCTCTGAGGTAGACCAGACCAAAACTTTACATTCTGAGACCCAGACCAATGGACTCAAACTCAGACCAAGGCTATTTTTATGTGGTTTTACGAAGACCAAGACCAGAAAATGTAGACACTTTAGCAAGAATTTTGTCTAAAGTATTGAAATTATAAGATGGCAATTTGGAAATTTTACCATGAGCTTTTGAGCTGTTTACACCCTCATACTTAGAAATTATTTTCAACAACTAATTATTTTACATAGTCTCTATGGTAGCGATGGTCAAAATGTGTGGCTTTATTATTATTAACAACAAAATATTACACTACATTAATAATACTAAATAAAGTCTAATATTAATAATTATTAATAATACTATCAATGCCTTTACATTAATACACTTCATTGCTCTTACTCAGTATTTAAGAATGAATAAGGTGCAGTATCACTTGCTTTAATAAAATGTAATATCGATTGAACACAAATTTTGATAGAGGTTTTTATGACATTGTAAAATTTCAGCAATGTTCACTTTGAATGTTTTTTTACTGATTGAAGAATTGTAATTATGGTAATTGGATTTAAACTCAGCAATTATTAGGCTATAATTGTCAATGAATTGTGACATCTTTAACCGTATCTCCAAGAGGCCCCAGCTTACCTCATCGACTTAATGCATGACAAAAATGTGGAGATCCGACAGGTGTGTGACAACACTCTGGACATTATTGCTGTAAGTATTCTAAAACAACCCCACTACACATATGCACTCAAATCTGAATCGGAGACCTTGTGTGAGTTTTTGCTCAATGCTGACCATGTGTGTTTACAGTGCAGATAAAATCTCTGCAGTTAATGCTCACTCACTGACATTAGATAGCAGTAATTGGTGGTGAACTCTGAGAGCCAGGTTTGTTTGGGGAAGTGTTTCATTCACTTTATTAGCCTGCTCGTTAAGCCTCGGCCACATAAAAGCATGCGTGTGGGATCTGGTTTGTATCCGTCGTGACAGAGAAAGTGCAGATGTATAGCTCTGGCTCAGCAGACTGACATGTTTGAGTTGAGGCTGACGTTGGTATCAAGTATGCGGATTTACACTTTTATCTGCCATGCTATGAAACATATTTTTTTCTAGTTTCTAAAGATGATTTATATTTGATATGATTTGAAATATTCTTCCAGGCAATCATGTTTATCAATTGCTTTGTGCCATCTCAAGATCAGTTAATTTTATAGATTAATTTGACATTAAAAGCCTTGCTTATGCTCATTAAGATATTTTATTAAATTTCTGCTTTATTATCATTTTTTTTTTTTTTTTACCTCATGGTAGCGTAGTTTATATTTTAAGATCATCTCCTATTGACAAACATACAGAGAAAAATTAAGTGATAAAAGAGAGAAGATGATAATGATTTTAAAATTTGAAAAATATGATTGTTGCAATGTTCACAACTTTGTTTTTAAGTCTTTTTAATTGCACATTGTCAACTAACATAATCTCCATTTTGATTCATGGAGTCGTGAAACGATTCTTAAAGCATCTACATCCAATCTTGCTCCTGGAGGACCAACGTCCTGTAGAATTTACCTCCAACTTGACCCAACACATCTGATTTACGTATTTTCTGACCAGAGAAGTATGACCCATGTGAATCATGAAATGGCCTTAAAGGGTTCGTTCACCCAAAAATTCTGTCATTTATTACTTACCCTCATGCCGCTCCACACCCATATGACCTTTGTTAATCTTCGGAACACAAATTAATATTTTTGTTGAAATCCAATGGCTCCGTGAGGCCTTCATAGCCAGCAATGACTCTTCCTCTCTCAAGATCCATAAAGGTACTAAAAGCATATTTAAATCAGTTCATGTGCGTACAGTGGTTCAATATTAATATTATAAAGCGACGAGAATATTTTTGGTGCGCCAAAAAAAATAATAATAAAGACTTATATAGTGTTGGCTGATTTCAAAACACTGCTTCAGGAAGCTTCGGAGCTTAATGAATCAGCTGTTCGAAGCGTCAAAGTCACGTGATTTCAGCAGTTTGACATGTGATCTGAATCATGATTTGAAATGCTGATTCATTATGCTTCGAAGCTTCCTGAAGCAGTGTTTTGGAATCGGCCATCACTATATAAGTCTTTATTTTGTTTTTTTGGGCGCACCGAAGATACTCTCGTCGCTTTATAATATTAATATTAAACCACTGTACGCACATGAACTGATTTAAATATACATTAATGGATCTTGAGAGAGGAAATGTCATTGCTGGCTATGGAGGCCTCACTGAGTCATCGGATTTCAACAAAAATATCTTAATTTGTGTTCCGAAGATTAACGAAGGTCTTACGGGTGTGGAACGGCATGAGGGTGAGTAAGAATATTTATTTTTTGGTGAACTAACCCTTTAAACAATTACAAAACGGTTACAAAGCAGACTGCAAATTGTTGTGTTGCAATTACAAATCCTGCAGCTCATGATACTGTGTTTTATGTGTCTCAGAGCAGCTTGTATTAGAGTAAATGCTGCTCATTCATGGTTTTCCTTCTCTTTTTAGTCACCCTGAAGACCTTGATTAGCTGGTTTAACCCTGATCTACATGTGTCAGCAACAGCTTTGTTTTTGCTTTTTTGAGAAAGTATCTAGTTTCATCAATGAATTTTTATTTTTTCTGGGAATCAATCTAGAACGGATGTAAAGGAATAGTTGACCCAAAAATGAAATCGTTAATTCACCCTCATGTCGTTCCAAACATTTCTTTCTTCTCCAGAACACAAAACAAGATATTTTGAACTTTTTTGGCTATTGACAAAGAAAAACACTGAGACATTTCTCAAAATATCTTCTTTTATGTTCCACAGAAGAAAGAAAGTCATTCAGGTTTGAAATGACATTAGGGTGGGTAAATGATGACAGACTGTGAATTTTTGGGTGAACTAACTCTTTAAAATAGTGGGTGCATGTTTGTTTGAGTGTGTATTCTCACTGGCCCTCTGGGCTTTGCATCAGGCTTCTTGCCCCGGGCTCCCGCGCAGTTCTGCACTGCTGTCCACATGATGAATGGACACAGCAAAGAAAAGAGAAACAGGGCTTATTTACTCAGGTTCTGCCACAGGGGGCCTCGGCTGATTAATCCATATTTTCATTCAGCGGAGCAGGCGGCGGCAGGACGCCTCTGTGGGCCTTTAGACCCCGGGACAGAGAGCTGGCCTTGAGCTCTGAGCTCCAGCAGCCCTCCTCCTGCACCCTCCACCCCTCTGTTGCCAGCTAATACAGAGCTAATGCTGAAAAAGTTCCAGCCTCAGCATGAGTTAGTATTGGTACATCTAATACTTTGTCTCAGCAGAGATAGCTAAATTTATAATCTTTCTTTATGAGGTGAGCTCTGTGCAAAGGATGCTAGACTTGTTTCCCACTGTGCGAGAGTAACAGTTCATTCATTGTCTTCAGTTAAGTAATAGTTACAAAAAAGCATTTGAAAACTAGATTTCTTAACAGAATAGTTTACTCAAAATTTGTCATCATTTACTCACCCTGTAACTCCAAACCTGTATAACTTTAGTTGTTTTTTTGTTTTTAATTTTTTAAATGTGTATATAATATAATATAAAATAATATAATATATAATATAATATAATATAAGATATAATATAATATAATATAATATAATATAATATAATAAATATAATATAATATAATAAATATAATATAATATAATATAATATAATATAATATAATATAATATATAATATTAGTGGTGGGCCGTCATCGGCGTTAACGTGAGACTCTTGTCGGGCGATAAAAAAAATATTGCCGTTAATCTATTCTCAAAGTTGGGTTGGGAGCTGGGTCCATACTATGCAAGCTATGATGACTTTCACCTTGATAATTTAGCACGGATGTATAGACCCCTTAAAAGTTTGTAAACATTGCAACGTTTCCTGGTGGGCAGGGCTTAGCTGGAGGCAAAAAGAGACGCTGGACTCAATGTTGACAAGCGTAAGATAGCGTGTTTTAGGAGGGATTTATTAAACTTGGATGCAGAAGAAGGTTCATAACTGTCCGAATATGTACAGTCACTGACTCTGCGGGACTGTGACAGCTATTTTTGTAAATTAACTTAAGTTTTGGATATTTCCTAGACAACATATGAATTACTTTCGGATGGTTCGGGGAATTTTGTCAAGGCTTATTGTCTAATGTAACCTAACGCTGGGCTAACTATGATTATGGCTAGCAATGTGGATTATTTTAAGAGACCATTCAAAGGATGGCACACACATCTATTGCTGTATGTTTGTTTAACATTTAAGCTAGCTAGTGGCAACTTTTCACCTATAAAACAGAAACTTGCTGATTTGTACTAGATAAAATCAACACACCATTACATATGCATATGCAGCTGGATAAGAGACTTCTTTCAAAAACATTACAAAATCTTACTGCGACCAAAACTTTTGAATGTAGTGTATAGTGTAAATTGATTAAATTGTATTTGTTATATATTAAATCAATGATTGCATAGTCACACTTCTCTTAGACACGCTCTAGTTCATCACCGTTTCTTTGGAAGAGGTGTATTAAGATGGAGGTAGACCGAGTGACACACCTGACATGCTTTGGCAAAAGAATCCAAAAACACAAAATCATCTGATTCCCCATCTCACCAAAAGTGCAAGCTGGGCAGAAAGAGTACGGCTGTGGGCGACCTATGTGTTGTGTGTGGCACTCCACCCAGTCTGTGGGCTCTGCACCTTTAATCACTGGATTAAACCAGAGTCTGTTTCTCTGTGGCTCCATCAGCGGCCACAGCCTATAGGGAAAAACCTGCTCAGACAGAAGCCCTCATTGTAGGATGAAATATATCTTCTGTGGAGGGTCCGGACGGTGTTAGAAGTCTGTGCAACGGTAAATGGTAGATTGCCAGGCGTGACAGTGTATGGGACCCTCTCAGATATTCACTGGAAATCTCTTATGGGGAGTTCAAGTAGAACTGGCGCTGAAATACAGAGTGCCAGCCCTGTTTTGACAACTTAAAAACATGAATTTGCACAGCTGTGTGGTATAATTTAGGTTAGAGGGGAGTAACACATCTCAGGCAAATAAATATACGTGTTTGTGTGTGTTCTGCAAAGGAGTATGATGAAGAGTGGGGGAAGAAGATCCAAAGTGAGAAGTTTCGTTGGCATAACTCGCAGTGGTTGGAGATGGTGGAAAGCAGACAGATGGAGGATGCAGAGCCATACCTGTATGGAGACGACCCGGACGCCCTAGAGCAGCCTGATCTCTTCTACAGCACTGGTTAGAAACCACACATACACACCAAAACACCCCTCAGAGGAACATGGCTGAGACAAAAGACGCTCACTGTTTTTTTTTTTTTTTTTTTTTTTGTCTCCTGACATGACTTGATTGACATCCTGTTACACAAATTGAAAGATATGGAAAGTTAAAACCCTTACATTTAGATTCAGATTTTCCACGAGAATTGTGATGCTGTATTTTGGCTTTGGCTCGAGATGGTGTCATCAAAGGCTTGTCATATTGAGAGGTTGTCAGGAAGATAAATGAGGAGAGCTGCTGGGTGGAAGTGGCTCTGCTGGGTCACTGTCTCATACGTTTGTTTGCTCTATATACTCTGTGTGTGTGTACAGACGGTATGATGCCCCCTGAGCCCGGCCTCAGTCCAGACTTCTACAGCCAGTTCCACTCTCAGAATGGAGACTTCAGCTCCTGGTGAGTTAACAGCTGTTACCCTCATCAGCTTCTCTCACATTAAATACATATGTAAAATGATTTTTAAATATATTTCCTTAAATAATAGTCAAGTCACTTTTATTTCTATAGCGCTTTATACAATACATATTGTTTCAAAGCAGCTTTACTGTGATAAATAGGAAAATCACTGATGCAAACAGAGATCAAATTGATACTGCATTGACAGTAGTGTCACTAGCAAGTCAGTTCAGTTTTGATTCAGTTCAGTTCAATAACTGTGTAAAGTTCATCAATTATGAAATGAGTTCAATTTAAGACAATAGTGTCACTATTCACTTTGAGTCAGTTCAGTGTTGATTCAATTCAGTTCAGTAACTCTGTTCAAGTGTCAATGTTGCGAAATTCATCAAAAATGAAACGTCAAATCAGCTATAAAGCAGCTCTGCTAAAAACAGTGCTGTCATCATCCAGCTCATCAGACCTTAGGGTAGCGCCATATTTTATTTTTTTGACTGTAATAAAAACGAGGCTGTGAGGGATAAAATAGAGTGTATTTAATGGATTGTAGTGTTGTTTAACAGCAATCCGATTATTAAGCTGATGAAACAACTTTCTGAAAGTGGCACACTTCCTGCTGCCAGTTGGTGGCGCTATGACTTTAGCTCTGTCCACATGAACACGGGTATTTTCAAAACCCCCGATTTTTCTATGTGGTTTGGCCATTCGTCCACACGCAAATGCAGTATCAGGTCACTGAAATTGAACGTTTTTTGAAAAAAACTGCTACGGTGAAGATTGAGAAACTCCAGTTGCAGTGTTGTCGTGTAACCGGTGAAACTGAAGATTTTGGCTTGTGACGTCAGAGTGTGCGCTGTTATCTTCTTTGTTTGACATCAGATTGTGCGCTGCTCTCTCCTTCTGATTGGCCAACATGGCTTTACGGTCAGGGTTATATCGCCACCTGTTGGTTTGGCATGCTCTTGACAACGCTTCATAGCGTGTTTTGCGTTTTCACATGGATGAGATTTTTTTTTTAAACAAAGGAGGAAAAACTCTGTTTATAAAAATACCCATGTACATGTGGACTAGGCCTTAGTCTAGTTATATCCATGTGACCGACCTACTACAACGAACACCCAGCTAAAGTTTAATCAAAATCAGTCAATGTATGTAGAAGTTGTAACGCACTTCCTGTTTCCCTTTTTTCGCCATAAATTTGTTGCCTCACCATGGCCAAACCATTCGAGACACTTGCAATTTAGCATCCTCAATGTCTTGACCTCATGCTTGACTGAGTTTGGTTGTGATTGGATTAATCAAATTCCAGAGCATTTTTCAAACAACACATAATAGCCGACTTCCTGTTAGACTGGCATATGATTTAGAGTGCGAAAGTTGTTTGGCCCGATGAGATCTATAAGTGTATGAAGTTTGGTTACTGTAGGTGAAAAGGGGTGTGCTACAGAGCTCCTCAAATACAACCATATAAAAGGGTGTGCCACAGAGCCCCCCCACGACCCCCCTTGTGTCCACTTGTGCCCGCTCCTGATGGCCAAAGATTCCAACCTTTGTTTGCATTTGGTTTTTGACCGAAATACTGAAAAAAAAAGAAGAAAGCTACAGCAGTTTGAACGGCGAACCACCACATTTATTATAAGGTTCATATCATAGAAACATATCACGTTCCTTTGAAATAACTACTGAAATCAAATTAATAATGTCAGAACCGTTAGCACATATGGCTAACGTATTAAAGCTTGATGATGAAGGTTAGCCAATCATAACAGTGCTCATTTAAATAAAGAATCATTTACTCACCCTCATGTCATTCCAAACCTGTATGACTTTCTTTTCTCAAAATAAAGAAAATATTTTGAAGGGTGTTGGAAACCAAACAACACAGAGAAAAAAACCCAGACATTTAGAAAGTCATACAGGTTCGGAACAGTATGAGGGTGAGTAAATGATCACAGAATGATCATTTTTAGATGAACTACTGTGTACGTGTAGAAGTGCTGCTAGCTTAATTCTAAGATTCAGAGAGAAGGTGGAAAATGGTCATGTAATACTTATTAAAGGTGCCCTAGAATTAAAAATTTAATTTACCTCGGCATAGTTGAATAACAAGAGTTCAGTACATGGAAATGACATACAGTGAGTCTCAAACTCCATTGTTTCCTCCTTCTTATATAAATCTAATTTGTTTAAAAGACCTCCGAAGAACAGGCGAATCTCAACATAACACCGACTGTTATGTAACAGTCGGGATCATTAATATGCATGCCCCCAATATTTGCATATGCCAGCTCATGTTCAAGGCATTAGACAAGGGCAGGAGGTCTGGATGTGCACAGCTGAATCATCAGACTAGGTAAGCAAGCAAGGACAATAGCAAAAAATGGCAGATGGAGCAATAATAACTGACATGATCCATCCAACGTGATATTTTTAGTGATATTTGTAAATTGTTTTTCTAAATGTTTCGTTAGCATGTTGCTAAGTTACCATTGTTTCTTACTGTATTCACGGAGACAAGAGCCGTCGTTATTTTCATTATTAAACACTTGCAGTCTTGTACCTTGTAACTTCATTCTTTATAAATCTCTCCAACAGTGTAGCATTAGCCCGTTAGCCACGGATCACAGCCTCAAATTCATTCAGAATCAAGTAAACATCCAAATAAATACCATACTCACATAATCCGACGCATGCATGCAGTATGCATGACGAACACTTTGTAAAGATCCATTTGAGGGTTATATTAGCTGTGTAAACTTTGTTTATGCAATGATAGAGTCGAGAGCGCGAGCAATTAAAGGGGCCGCAGCCTGAATCAGCGCATTTCTAATTATGCCCCAAAATAGGCAGTTAAAAAATTTATTAAAAAAAATCTATGGGGTATTTTGAGCTGAAACTTCAGACACATTCAGGGGACACCTTAGACTTATATTACATCTTGTAAAAAACGTTCGATGGCACCTTTAAGACCGTTTTTGGTTCAAGAAACCATTATTAATATAATACGACCTTTAAAGAAAAAATAAAATACTTTTTCACATCTTGCCCAGTCAGACCAGTAGTTTATATTTTAATGTACCCAGCACTGGTTTAGAAAAAACTGTATTTTAATTAAAGGTTAGTATTTTTAAAAAAGCTTCATGACAGCTATAAATGGGAATACACTTTTGGTACAAAACATTGCCATACGATGTGAAACATAATATTCATCCAGTTCTAACTGATGCTTTTGGCACTTTTATAATTCATCCTCATGTAAACCATCTACAATACAGATTATATTACCTCAGTGATGTATTTAAATCAGCAACAATCTTTAATACATCACAAAAATCCAAATATTTTGGATATGGTTAGCAGGGCATAAAATTACGAACATGTATTGTAGTGAAAGCAGGGCAAGTAAAGGTCCTTTTCTCACACTGGTCACAGACCATCAGGCAATTGATGTTGTTTATCCCTTTGAGTTCACCAGTTTGTTTTTGTAGTCTTCAGAGAATAGCATTTTAAAATTTTCCACATTAAATGTATTTTTGGCTTTTCTAAGTTGTTTAATCATTTGAAGAATATGATGTACAGCTGTTCAAAAAAAAAAGTACCAAGTAATATTACTGTCTGACATTGCCTTCCTCTCTGTCAGTGGCACTCTATGGCCCAAAAATAAACATGCCTTTTAAGTCCCATGCAGCCAAATATATTGTCTACATTCCTCTACAAACACAGACACACATGCGTACAGATGAAATAACATTTCACCTCTCCATCCACTCCAGTGTTCACATTGACTATCTTAGGCTGCCAAAGAGCTGATCTGTGAGGAAATGGATCTGCCACTTGTGTTTGATATGCAGCTCTGATATAGTGCATGCTTACTCTAGTAGTCTAAACTTGCCCTGATAGTGCATACTTGATACGATTGCTTTCACTGGACATGTTTAATATGCGCTGTGTGCTTTGTATGGAAAATGTGCTGCTCGTTGGCCTGTTTGTTTTGGCTGGGTGGGGATTTGGGCACTTTGCGAACTGACGGCTGGGGCGCTGAGTGCCGCCGCGCTGTCATGTGGGTGAGGATAGAGGCGGGGATCCAGATGGAGGGGCAAGTTCTCTGGCGGCTCTTTGTAAAGTGATACATTTCAAATATACACCGAGGGGTGGGGGGCAACATTAGGGTCCTGGGATGAATGGTTTAATTTGAGTGGGCAGCTCTGAGTGACAGAGGTTACCATAATAATCAAATAGAGTCTCAGTCTTTACTTAAGACGCTTGTGAAACGATGTGTGTGAACGCAGGCCTATTGGAGTGGTTTGACTTCACGTGCCAACCTGAGACATGTATTTGATTCACTCATGTGGTCCATCTTGATTCCCATGTAGTGTTGTATGGTACAAAAATAGTACAGCGGTATTGAAAATTTACAGTTATTTTTTTTTTTTTTTTATATATATAAATTAAATCTAGATAGTTTTCTTAACTATAGTCATTTGCATTCTTCATACTATATGGCAGAATTTAATAATTATCATCAAAATTAAAAATCATATTTTTGTATAATATAGATCATCAGATGACAATAGTAAAGCATTTTTGTTACAAATATACTGATCAAGTTTGGGGTAAGTTTTTTTTTTTTTGAAAAACTTAATACTTTTATTCAGCAAGGATGCATTAAATGAATCAAAATTGAAAGTAAAAATGTAAAACTTCAATATATCTCCCAGGAAATACATTAACTGATTTAAAGAAAAAAGAGGTCAACCTTGAATGCAATTTATGTTGCTTTGGATAAAAGCATCAAATAATAAATAAAACTGTAGAGTTTATGTATTATATACACTTTTAAAGTTTATATATAGTATATATACATAATATACACTGCTTTTTTCAAAGTACCAAAATCCAATGCAGATGAAAGAGAAACAAGTGAGTAAAAGATTACAATTAGTGCTGTCAATCGACTAGTTAATCACA
This sequence comes from Chanodichthys erythropterus, assembly GCF_024489055.1. Lineage (NCBI taxonomy): Eukaryota > Metazoa > Chordata > Actinopteri > Cypriniformes > Xenocyprididae > Chanodichthys > Chanodichthys erythropterus. The sequence goes on along the minus strand of NC_090236.1, from coordinate 25,416,717 downwards.
CATTTTTTCTGATTTATCGCGAGTAATCACACCTAACATTAAAGTTTTTAATCTATTTTTGTATTGTCATAATTTCACATTTAATCTCCAAATTAGTGTAAAAAAAAACAACATAAAGACAGTATGTTTTAAATATTTGATCTAACAGGTAGGAAATATACAGAAATTAAATAAAACACTTTACAGTCTTCACTGCATAAACTATATACACTTTCATTAAAGCTATAAATGTCATTCAGTCAAGAGCAGTGATTGATTTTCTCTTTTTCTTTTGTTGTTTGATTAAAGGAACACTCCACTTTTTTTGAAAATAGGCTCATTTTCCAACTCCCCTAGAGTTAAACAGTTGAGTTTTACCGTTTTCAAATCCATTCAGCCGATCTCCGGTTCTGGCGGTACCACTTTTAGCATAGCTTAGCATAGTTCATTGAATCTGATTAGACCGTTAGCATCGCGCTTAAAAATGACCAAAGAGTTTTGATATTTTTCCTATTTAAAACTTGACTCTTCTGTAGTTAAATCGTGTACTAAGTCCGACAGAAAATGAAAAGTTGCGATTTTCTAGGCTGATATGGCTAGGAACTATACTCTAATTCCGGCATAATAATCAAGGAACTTTGCTGCCGTATCATGGCTGCAGCAGGTGCAATGATATTACACAGCGTCTCTCACATACGTCTCCATGGTTGCAAGGCACGTTCCCTGTGCAAGCAGGGGCTCACGGGTGCTGTGTAATATCATTGCACCTGCTGCAGCCATGATACGGCAGCAAAGTTCCTTGATTATTACGCCTGAATGAGAGTATAGTTCCTAGCCATATCAGCCTAGAAAATCACAACTTTTCATTTTCTGTCGGTCTTAGTACACGATTTAACTACAGAAGAGTCAAGTTTTAAATAGAAAAAATATCAAAACTCTTTGGTCATTTTTAAGCGCGATGCTAACGGTCTAATCAGATTCAATGAACTATGCTAAGCTATGCTAAAAGTGGTACCGCCAGAACCGGAGATCGGCTGAATGGATTCGAAAACGGTAAAACTCAACTGTTTAACTCTAGGGGAGTTGGAAAATTAGCCTATTTTCAAAAAAAGTGGAGTGTTCCTTTAAGATTAATGACAGACTGCAGCAGGTTTATTAGGCTACTGTCACTTTAATACCTGATGCACATGATGCGGATTTGACGCGCATCCCATTTCTTCACTCTTTATGTTAATTTAAGACTTTATTTAACTCATTAAGACTGCTTACGAGAATACTCTGGCATTTTGGTATCATTTTTCGTGTTTTTGTCCGTTAAAGCGCGAAAGAGTACTCACTTTACTCGCTAAAGTGGCTTTCTGTTCGCATGAGTCGTGTGACACAGACAGGAGATTCATAGATCATATAAAGTAACGCTAGCTAAAGGATGACAGGAAAAAAATGGATGCTGCGTTAATTGCGTTAAATATTTTTAATGTGTTAAACTGAAAAAAATAATTGCGTATGTTAACGCATTCATTTTGACAGCCCTAATCACAATATATAATCATTTTGAATAAGTAAGCTTTGCAGTATTATTGTATTGTGTCCTACATACCAATATAATTATCACCAGAGCTCTGTTGATTCCCAGAGACAGACAAGGTGCTGAATCAAGCTAAAACTGGTCACTCTGAGCATGAGCGGGGCACACTGTCTGCAGATGGGCTTCTGATGTCTCAGAAGAAAACCAGTTGTGTGCGTGTCTTTTGTGCGCACACATCAGCCTGACAAATCCGCCTTTATTTAAGCAGTGTGGCGCTGCGTGTCCCTAAAGCCTTGGGGAGCTTGGACGAGAAGGCAGGAGGAAAATGGAAAACAGGGATGTGGAGACGCAATCAGGCAAAGGAAGGGGAAAAAAGGGCTGCTGTTGATTTGACACAGCCAAGGTAGGGGCATGTAACTGGATATGTGACAGGAACGGGAGATCAAAGCGTGAGCTGGAGAACAACTTGGGGAAAAAAGGAGGAGAAACGTCCTTTTATAAAAGAGCCGAGACCCGTTTCCTGTGCAAACACACTCTTCTGAGCTATGAAACAATGTCTGGTTAAAAGGGCCTTTTTTTACGGGCACCTTTGGCCGTTTCCCCCCAGAACGCCAGGGCCGACCTGGCTCCCTATGAGCTGTCAATCCCACCCCCACTCAGCTTTTATTACCCTGTTTTGAAGCCCCATGCAGGAAGAGGTGACAGACTGCCTCATAATTGGACAAGAATGTGCTCGCTATGGATCATAGGCAGGGTCGGTCACAGGACTGAGATAAATCATCAAACAAATTCAAATTATTTATTTTTTTTATCTGAGTTCATAGTGTTGTTTTTGGGTGTTATCATCTTCTTGTAATTAATGTCCTGATGCCAAGTTGAAGCACAAAACTAACCCTGATAACTCTCAGCTATAAATTCTACCTCTGTAGATGATTATCCCAGGCTCTCGAAGCCTGTATTTTTTGATAAATAACTTGCTTTCAAGGAAAACCCAAGTGAAGAGATAAAATTTAGGTGTCTGAGTCAAAAACAGAGGCTCAGAGCACCTACAGGTGGCGTCGATCCGTGCATGAATCCCTCTTAACTGCTGTTCAAATTCAGCCTGACAGATCTGGCAGGCCAATAGGAAAAAGACATATTTTAGACAGCAGAGTGTGTGAGAGTCGGGGTGCTAAGAGGAGCTAGCTGTATTTGATTACTGGAGGTCATATGAGGCTAAAAACAACACAATGTAATGTGGGCACATAGGGGCAAAGCAAACAGCTCATATTTTAAAGGCCGTGGGCCTGAAACTGTTAGTTTAAAGCAAGCAGACAGAGCCAGGGGCCAATTTGTTTCTAGAACCACAGCACTTTTCTAGCTCTGTTCATCCCGAATGAGTGTAAAATTCTCGTTGAGGTGCAAGAAGGACAGGAACGTGTCACACCTCTCGAAAATGAAACATCACTGTTGTTGTTGTTGTTGTTTTTATTCATTCTTTGTTAGTTGCTTTGTTTTATTAAACAAATCTCATCAGATTTACTTGAATAATGTAATAGTTTTAGAAATATTTTGAATATTTAATACACTTAAATATTTTGTAAAAACAAATCATTTTGTAGCTTGACACTGTACATGTCGTAGCCTGTATTGTACACTGACGGTGGGCAATAGTATACAGTATGGGAGGCTCATATACTGTAGGAGGTATGGCTTACATTGGCATGCAGAGCTCATTGAATTGAAATCTCGGCATTTGGAAGCCTTTCATGGGACAATATGCATCCTAAACTGTACTACAGTATCTTGGACAGCAGGTAAATGTTTTACAGAAAGATTGCAGCTTTCATTTTATACTTGAATAACTTTTTTTACATTTCTGGTTGTTCATATTGTCATAGACAAGATGAGTCAGTCTTGGTTTTGTTGGTTGATTCTTCTTCTGTGATTGTAAGTCTTTATATTGTTAAAACATTCATTTATTATATTCTCTTTGTTCACTTGTCATTTAAAGTAATTGTTACAATGAATCATTATTGGTGTTATAAGTGTATCTAGTGGGCTTGGACCACTACCACCACAAAAACAGATCTTTTTTTTTTTTTTAAATAATTTTTAAGAACATACACACACACATATATATATTATAGAGGAGATTGAAACTTTGTTTATCAGTTTGAAGTGCCTTAACAGGTAGCAGTCCTGTCATGTGAGGAAGATCCATTTAGATCTGCTGTGATGGATAGATCCGTTTAGATCCACTCTGACGGACAACAACAAAAAAAAAAAACTCCCTAAGACTTCCTAGCTCATCCATCCAGATAGCAAAATTCTCTGTCTTTACTGTTATTTCTATTTCTTATGTTCTATTTTTATTATTCTTATTTTATTCTTATTTATTATTTTTATTATTATACTTTATGTAAAGCACTTTGAATTACCATTGTATATGACATGTGCTATACAAATAAAATTGCCTTGCCTTGCCTTGCCTCTATATATATATATATATAATATATATATATATATATATATATATATATATATAATATATATATATATAAATTCTTCTTCTTCTTCTTCTTCTTCTTCTTCTTCTTCTTCTTCTTCTTCTTCTTCTTCTTCTTCTTCTTCTTCTTCTTCTTCTTAGTATTATTATTATTCTTATTATTATTATTATTATTATTAATAAAAAAAAATTTAATTAAAAATTAAACATTTTGTTTTTACCAAAAATATAATCATATTTTTCAGGAATAATAGTTTGTATAGCTGAAATGTAAGGGCTGAATAAATGACACCACTTTTATTTCATAAGCACATTTTTATAGTCAAAATATCAATATCAAAAGTCATTCTTGGAATTTAAAAGCCAGCTAGATAGCAATTTTCATAGAAATTATGTGTGAGTGTAAAATATATACAATATTATGCTATAGTTATAGTATATAATTTATATTATATATTTAAATTTACAAAAAAAAAACGTTGAAGCTTAATGAATTGTGTAGCATCAGCACAGCACTGACACCAATACAGAATACCATTAACAAATTGATTTTTCTATACACACCTGATATTGCCTCCTGATAATGTGTATGGAAGAAGGCCATCTAGTGACTCTTGGAGGCAACACTTTAAAGGTAACTTTAAAGGTTTACGCTCACTTGATTCAATTCTCCTTCCTCAGTAATGGAGCTGAAGGACGTCCTGCCACTGCCTACGGCTTTCGTCCTGATGAGCCGTTCTTCCACGGGTACGGATCCAGCAGATAGAGCCACTGCGTAACAGTTCGCTACAAGGCGATTTTGATCTCCTTGAAAACTCAAACGCTGTGAACCAACCAGTCTCTTCCACAAAATGTGAGCCCACCCTTGGATTTAAAGGCAGATTTAATGACGAGACCCCCGTAAAATGCTTGGTGATGCTTTAAACTTGAAATGATTAATTAGCGAGCAAATCAATAGTTCACGTACATTCAAATATGAATATAAAATATGTTAATATATATTTTATATTCATATGTTTAGTTATAAATTGTTTTTTTCTGACTTTTTGAATGTACACACATCTGCAAAGCTTTATTACATTATGTAATGCTTTACATGATCTTATACATTGTATTAATATTATTTATGAAAGATATAAAGCGCTGTAGTTCAGTGGGCATAATTTGGGTTCAAGACATTTTGGGAGACATACAGGTAAAGTATAATGTGCTGCATGCGCCACATACCACCAATCAAACAACTCACTTGCTAATGACAAAATTACAGTTTAGCTTCAGAATAATCTTCATTTATTTATACATTTTATTTTTGTATTTTAGGTTTTGGAGAGTGCACTTTAATATTAAGTATAATCACTGAACTGGATTAAATCTGTTCTTCATATTTAAATAATTATCAGCTAATATGTTATTGACTATTTTATTTTGACATGATATTATCTTGTACTTTCGGCCAGTAAATTGATTATTATATAGCCAGTTCTCATTAACCCAATGACCATAAACTGCATTTACAGCTTCATTAAGATGTAGCATCACTCACTATCTTGCACTACTTGTCTTATAACAAAACTATACGCTGTGTCTGTCAGATAGCATATATTAGTAGACATTCCTCTTAGAGATATTTATGAATTAACTACCTAACCATGTCCAGGATTCATTGCTGTGAAAAGAGTCTTACAACACTATAAGTAAGGTGCTAAATGCTGCCTCTGTTCTTACTTGATTATCATAGATTTCTGATTGAGCTGTAGCATGTGTCTGTTCATTTTTAAGTCTTATTTTATTTTATCACAATGAATTCAGGACCGCTCTGTATTTCCAGACACAAAACGTGCCTCGTAACATCTTGGCCTTTGCTGCTATAATGATCCTGGGAGTTTGACGAATTAATGTGAATTGTCCTTAACTGCAAACAGAAGAAATAAAACAATGCACTAATTTTGTTTTGTGGAAATTTATTTAACAGACTCTCTGTAATAATCATATGTACAAAGGTACTGTGTCTCATTTTCAGAAAATCTACAGCATGGTAAAAAATAATTGTTTAGTGATCAGCATGACCCCCTTGTTATTTAATATAAAGAATGAGTTGTCTGTACAGGCCAGCACAGCATGTGAATAAATTAGTCCACTAAAAACATTTGTGTACCATCTAAAAATTTAGAGTTTCTAGTTTTTGTCATTTAATTATAATAGCCTAACATTGTTTAAAAAAAAATGTTCCAGCATTAAAATTATTGAACATTATATTAAAAAAAAACTGTGCGGGTACAAACAACCATATTTTTGTTAATATGATACAAGATAAAGTGTTAAAAAAGACAGTCTGTTTACATAGACACTTGGTTGCTATGCGAGTCAAAGTATTTTACAAAAAATCAGACTTTAAATGTTAATCATTAGATTAATAATAAAAATAGTAACTGATGTAACTATAAAAAAAAAAATATATATATATATATGGGATTTGAAAAAAAAAAACCATGAGAACACTGTAGTTGGTTTTGTTAGCAGAGCTGGATAGTTGATGATCACTTTTCATTGAAACATTTTTAAGGCTGGTTTTCATCACAAGGTCTCACTATGTCCTCTACCTCGATGACCTCCATTATGAGATTTCTGATAGCCTGCACACTGTCAGCGGTCTCCTCTGATGAATCTGTGTTTACAGTGCTGTTATGGTTCTCCAGCTCTGATGTTAAAGCAACAGCGCCCCCTACCGGCCCATCAGGAACAGTGTCGGGAGCAGGAGAAGCATCCACTGCAGGACTGTCTTGCGTTTCATTACTATTCTCATCACTAGATGGCGCTGCCTCACACACCTTGTTATCCACACTGTGCTTGGCGTCCACATCAGTGTCTTCAACACATACATCTGTGCGAACTTCTTCACTGACCGTCAGTCTAGCGTCAGGTTGGACAGTATTGACACATTCCTCTTTGATTTCAGATTGCGGTGGAGTACTTGCATCTTTACTCTGCTCGTCTGTTTCTACATTTAGGGTTTCACAAGCATCAGCGACAGGAACAGGCCTTCCTGCAGCTGAGTTGAGACAGACTGCTTGGTCTGAACTAACAGAAGATTCCTCTGTAACGTCATCATCCTTCACTTTGGAAGGTGTCTCTGGTTGTGGAGAAGATGAATCTTCTGCACATATGATGGTTTCAGGTTTGGGAGGTGAATTATTAGGTAATGTTGGTGGAACATCTGGCTGGCTTTCAGCAACACTGAATGGTGATGTAGGTTCTGCAGATTCGGGAGAAGACACTGTAATCTTCACTGTAGGAATGACTGAAGTATCATGTGTCTGGTGGGTGTCTTCGCTGACGGTTCCTCCTGATGGGGAGGAGATCTTTTGCTCTGCCTTCTGAGAGAGAGCCACAGAGGACAGCACTGGGGGTGGGCTAGAAGGGGCAGAGAGGGGCGGTGTGCGGCTGTCAGCCAAGCTGCTTTGACTAACACACTGCAGGTCAGTACTGTCCGCAAACAGGTTGTTCTTCTTCAGGCTGGCTGCCTCCTTCACCACTGTATAGCAAACATATGGAACGAATATGTAGATGTTGAGTATTCTGAAGTTAATAATATGTCTCTAGACACTCAAAACAAGAAGCTAAAACAGTTTACCTTTGTTAACTTCATTATTCAAAAGGTTGAGTACTAAGTTCTCGTAGATATTCTCCACTTGAACAAAGTTTGTGTAATCTGCAAAGACGAATTGTTCAAAATTCTGAAGCTCCTGCCAAAAAAAGAGAAAAAAAATCAGCCAAAATCACCCCTGTATTTGAGCAGGAGCCTAATATCAAACAAAATCTTGATTTTGTACAGGCTGACCATTACTAAGTGCATTAATTGACACAAACACATCACTATCTTTGAGTATTCTCAGTCATCCGGGTCATCATTAGGATTGGGAACCAAGAACTGGGGCCAGTTGCATAAACAGCCATTATGTTAATGGGTTAGTTCACCAAAAAATGAAAATAATGTTATTTATTAGTCACCCTCATGTCGTTCTACACCTGTAAGACCTTCATTTGTCTTCGGAACACAAATTAAGATATTTTTGATTAAATCCGATGGCTCAGTGAAGTCTGCATTCATAGCAATGACATTTCCTCTCTCAAGATCCATAAAGGTTCTAAAACCGTATTTAATACAGTTACTACCCTAATATTATAAAGCGACGAGAATACTTTTTGTGCGCCAAAAAAACAAAATAACGACTTTTCAACAATATAGTGATGGGCCAATTTCAAAACACTGCTTCGGAGCATTACAAATTGAATCAGTGTCTCGGAGCGCCAAAGTCATGTGATTTCAGCAGTTTAGCCGTTTGATAGGAGATCCGAGTCACTGATTTGATTCGTAAAGCTCCGAAGCAGTGTTTTGAAATTGGACCATCACTATATTGTTGAAAAGTCACTATTTTGGGGGGGTTTTGGTGCACAAAAAGTATTCTCGTCGCTTTATAATATTAAGGTAGAACTACTGAACTCGCATGAACTGATTTAAATGTTTTTAGTACCTTTATGGATCTTGAGAGAGGAAACGTCATTGCTGTGAATGCAGACCTCACTGAGTCATTGGATTTTATCAAAAATATCTTAATTTGTGTTCTGAAGATGAATGAAGGTCTTATGGGTGTGGAACGACATGAGGGTGAGTAATTAATGACATTATTTTCATTTTTGGGTGAACTAACCTTTTAACCAACTAGCAGTTAGTTAGGGCTAATCACTTTCAGAATGATTTTTTTCCAGCTGATGAATAGTAAAAACAATGACAGCCAATCAGAATCCAGCAGATTTTAAAGAGCTCGAACATTAAAAGAGGCAGATGACAAAACTGCAGCGCATGCTTAGAATAAACAGAACAATGTCATCCTCTGATAATATCATAATCAGAACAATATCATTTTTTTGCAAACTTGTTAAGGGATGAATAGTGCATACAGTTTTGCAGGCGGGGGCCAGGTTTCTCTTGATGGCTGGCAGGGTGATGTCAACCAGGGCCTCCTGGAATATCTTCTTCCTTACTGTGCTGCTGTCATAGTCAAATTGCTAAAGGCAAAACAAAAGTTTCCATAATGATTATGTCGTATATTACAATTATTCTAATAAGGTGGTGTACTGCTGCCTTGCTCATGAACACACTCATATGTAAACGTGCTCAAAACCAACCTTGAGGACACGTAGTTTGGCTTTCTCCATGACCGAGGCCTGTTTGTCAGGTTTATCTTTTAAGGAAGACTGAAGCAGGAGCTCAAAAGTGTACACTGCATTCTCCATCAACTAAAAAGAGTGGAACAAATCAACAGCCATGCCACAGTTCATTTATATTCCTTTGACCTGTAGGGGGAACCAAATTTCATGACAAGATGAGGCAATGCTCTCCATTGACTTCATTTTAGGTGGAGCAGTCTATATGACAAATATGATTCCAGTAGTTTATATCCACTACTGAGGTCTGAAAAAGATTTGAAAAGATTTATACTTGCAATTATACTTGAGTCAGAAGGCCAGATGAACTATTTCATTACACGAACATAAAACATCTAAAAGCCCCACCAAGAGCATGGAAACGCACCTGCTGCATTTGATTCTGGGTGCAGTGAACTACTCGAGTCGAGTTGGAGAACTTGAAGCGGTTGCGGAGTTCCTGGAGCTGTTCTTTCAGGACATTCACATGCTGGTAACAGTCCTCCATCCGGTCACGACCCACCTGCTGCAGAGCCTTCAAACGGACAGGCATGACTCATGAGAACTCGAGGGAGTCTGAGTGCGTTTATGACTTCAGATGATCGTTATTCCAGCATGAACTAATCATGTCAGCTCTGCCGTCTAACACTTCACTCTCCTCTCAAAGGAAAAACTGACCTGATTTGCTTCAAGTGTTGTGCAATAGCTTTGGCCAGGAAATGTTGAAATCAGCAGATAAATATTCATTTTAAGAACTTGAATGCCAGAAAGCTGTATTGCCACATATTTCTAAATGTTCTGCACTCTCTTACGGTCTTCAGTTCCTCTGTGACTCCCCCCTGAGGGAAATCCTTGCAGACTCGGGTCAGCTCGTCTTCCAACAGCAGCCTCACGGCCTGGAAGCCTGCGCTGACCGGACCCATCAGCTCCTCCAGGATAGAGGTCAGGTATGGGGCCACACTCTCTGAACAGTATTTCATGGCTGGCTCTGATACTAAAGCTTAACACAAACAGAAAGTAAATCAAAAGGTGCCGTACAACATGAAGATGCATTTGGTTTGTGTCGCTGACTGCATTTACATGCATAAAAATATTCAGATACATTAATCAAAATATGGTCATATTTCATTTAGTAAGCATTGAGTAACCTGATTGTCTTAACATAATTATAAGTCAATACTCTGGTTGAAGGTGGCCATTTGCTTACACATTCACTGGTAGCTATTAAACAAGATTTTATTATAGTTATGAGGTCTGGGGCAGTTGCAAAACTATGAAGGCAGCGGCTATTTGCACTAAGCGAAAATAGCATATTTTCTTAGTGATAGATGCTATTTACACTAATTGCAAATAGCTGTAGATGCTAGATTGATGATAGCAGCATTTTCTTAGAATCTATCACTATTTTCACTTGGTGTAAATAGCATATCGCTGTTTACACCATGTAAAAGTATCATTTGTTTGCAATAAATAGTAAATAGTAAATATATGCTTTATTTTGCACATTAACAAGATGCAATAATATAGAGTGTAAATGATTATAACTATTACAATTATTAAATGGATGCTGCCTTATTGGGAGAATAAAAACACTCCCTACACCTTCCCCAAACCCTACCCAATAAACACTTTTAATATTATTAAACACTCATTCGCAGTTTATTTCCATTTTTTGAGCATTATTTTCATTTTTATTGAAAATAAATGTGAGCTCGGCAAAAGGCGGATTCGAACCCACGTCAATTGCATTAAATAAGAGAAATCTGTGAGCCTTACTTGCTACTGCTGTGCCACTGAAGACATTAAATTCTACATGTCTTTTTTAAAACTTGAGTGGCCCAATCAGACATTGGAGGGCGGGGCGGGGCTAGTGTAAATCGTGTTTGCCAACAAGGGATGCTATTAGCACTTTGTGTAAATAGACACTCTGAACTAGGAACTTGTATGACTAAATTGAAAGGCTGTAGTATGTAATAAAAATTTAGAAGTCATTAGCTGATACACAGTATTTTGGTAAAAAATGTAACTCATTAAACACAACTGTAATGTAGTAACTAATTATTATTTTGCTTTAAACACATTATTCATGATAGCAAAAAGAAATAGTAGCACATAAACGAGAAAATGATTCACTAACATTACTAAATATTAAAGAAACAATTATTATTCCACCTATGGTGTGCTCTCGGAATACAATAGGTTAATATGATTTTTGTGTTATGAAGGATTTTTTTTTAATAATGCTACATTATTCCATACTGTATATATACTACCGTTCAAAAGTTTGGGGTTACTAAGATATATATATATTTTTTTAATGTTTTGAAAGAAGTCTGTTATGCTCACCAAGGGCCCTATAATACACCCGGCGAAATGCGTCGCAAGGCGCAGCGCAAGCGTGTTTGCGTCCGGCGCCGTTCGCGTTTTCCCGTTCAGCGCCACGTCCTTAAATTAGTAAATGCATTTGCGCCAGTTAGAGCGCCCATGGGCGTGCTGGTCTAAAGAAGAGGTGTGTTCAGGCGCATTGCTATTTTAAGGAGCTGGAAATAGACTGCACCATAGACCAACTCAAACCTAGTCTAAAGTCAATGGCGCAATATTTTTTTGTTAGAGCGCGTTGGTAGAAACTGCGCCTCTGGGCGCGTCCACAGTGCGCGTTGACTTTGCTTATTACACACAGGGATGCGCATCACACAAACATGCCAAATATTAAAAACAAAAGGATTACAGTGTAAAAGAATATTATTGTGTAGGCTACATAAATATAAAAAAGTAATGATGAATAGTCATTGCATGTATTAGAATTAGGCTACCTATTTTCAAATCAGCCTATTACTACTTATAATGATGAACGAAATTGGCTAATTAATTGAACAATCGTGCCAATACACACACATATATATTAACTGACTGATCGCCAACAAATTCCGCCATGTAAATAGCAATCCGCCATGGCGCGAGCGCATCTCGCTCTTAAAGGGAATGGGAGATGACACTCTGATTGGTTTATTGAACGGTACGCCCATTACTCATTAAGAGAATAGGGACAACCCATTTCAAAAATGCGGCCCGGCGCACGGACCGTTTTTCCGGCGTTAAAATAGCAAAAGTGGATTCGGACACGCCCTGAGTGCACCTGCGCCGTGCGCTTTACACTTTGCGTTTAGATTGTTAAAGGAACACTCCACTTTTTTTTGAAAATAGGGTCATTTTCCAACTCCCCTAGAGTTAAACAGTTGAGTTTTACCGTTTTCGAATCCATTCAGCCGATCTCCGGTTCTGGCGGTACCACTTTTAGCATAGCTTAGCATAGTTCATTGAATCTGATTAGACCGTTAGCATCGCGCTTAAAAATGACCAACGAGTTTTGATATTTTTCCTATTTAAAACTTGACTCTTCTGTAGTTAAATCGTGTACTAAGACCAACGGAAAATAAAAAGTTGTGATTTTCTAGGCTGATATGGCTAGGAACTATACTCTCATTCAGGCGTAATAATCAAGGAACTTTGCTTCCGTTCCATGGCTGCAGCAGTGTAATGACGGTCACTTCTGATCAATTTTATGCCTCCTTGTTGAATAAAAGTATTAAAGTTGGACTCAGTAGAATTTCAAAAACACTGTTTGGAAGTTAGTCAGGCCGACACCAACAACAAACGTGTAACCAATCAGCATTAGGAGGCGTATGGCGGTCAAGGAGACAGAACAAGCAAGAGGGAGATTTGAAAATAAGAAAAAAAAAAAAACTGCAGAACGAGAGATGGGACACAATACAAAAGAGCTCAAAAGAATTTCACTGGAATTAAGTTTTATGACTGGGCAAGCGCTTTAGGACCCGCGTTTATATTAGAAAAGCTTTCCAGCGCTGCAGAGAGCTAAGCGGGAAGGCCTGAAAACTTCACATGTGAGTAACAGTTTTGAATGTCTGGAGCTGCTGTGCTGTTTGCCACTAACAACGAACACTTGTTTGTATTTACTCTTGTGTACTGTACGTTCATTTTTTGTGCTTCCTTGTTCGTTCATCAACTGCGCTTTAATTTTTAATGAAGCATTTTGTAGCGCGTCAACTGTGATAAACAGACATCCACTCGCACTGCATGTGTAACAGTGGCCAGATAGTTAAACCGCTGCACACTGACGACCGCTAGAGAATCCGGTGTTTAGCATCATTGTTAGTGCACTCGCCTCGCATGCCAGAAGTGCTCGGGCCAGTGTTCCAGACCAACTCGGAGCAGGGTGGTTAGGATCAAAGACTATAGAACAACACAAGACGTGTCACTTGTATTGTTTTGAATGGGAGAAAGTGTAACGCGCAATATGGCGGAATAAGTCCCGCCTTCTAAATAAGAGCCAATGGCCGACAAGTCATCGCGTCACTGCAGCAGCCGTTAGAATTACCGGTTTCTATAGAAACAGTCAGACGCGTTTAGGTCTGCGCATGCGCATTAGCTTGATCCAGCCTGAAAAATACATTTTTTTTGTCATGATTCGAGCGTTTAGGAACTAAATTTATGAGCCGGTTGTTGTTAGATTTCATTGGTGATTTCAAATATGAAATTTAATCGTAAGGTTGGCGAACAGTTTTGGAGAATTTGATGTTTCCCCATTCAAAGAGATTGCATGATGCCCAGGATGCCTGAAAGGCATTTCAAAGATGGCCGCCGAGTGAAATGACTTGTCTTAAAGGGACTTTGGTTAGGATTGGAGTGTGAGTTTTGGAGGCGGAGCAATGAAGAGAGGGGTGTTTTTTTTTGGGCTGATTTCAAATATCAACAATGTCCAACAGCATTGTTTAAAATCTACTTACCACACCTTTTAAAAATATCTTACTGACCTCAAACTTTTGAACGGTAGTGTAAAAAAACACAAAATGTAAGGGAACTGAATATTGTATATAGGACTGATATCTGTCCATACCTTGCAATTTAGTTTCCAGGAATGTTTGTGAGTTGATGATTTGGTCCATGTCAGAGCGGATGAGCGCCTCCTGCTGTTTGGTAGCATCTCTGCACTCATTTTTCAAACTCTCCAATCCTTCCCGCAGTTGTTCATGTACAAGCTCATAGGTTGCTTCCACTGTCTAACCACCAAAGGAAAAAAAATCAAAAACAGTAACATCCTAAATGTGGCCACCATAATCCCACTTCATTATGAACATAGAGCTGCCTTTGTCTACATGTTGCCCAATGGCAAAAAAAAAGTCCTTTTATAGAGCAGTGACCTCATCTAACTGGTACAATCTGTGAAAGAGAATTATGTTTCATGGTATAAAACATTTATTGTTTTGGGTGGTGTGGAGGCCAGAAAAACAATGGATTTATATATTCAGAATGGACCAGCCAAAATGTTGCCTGACTGTGACATTCAACACATAGCGTGTCAAAGATCTAAGAATAGATGTGAGGGGCAGGCTGATCTCACTGACCACAAACCACACCCTCTTCCTCTCTGGCTTCTTTCCCTTCAGCTTGGGCAACAGCTCCGTCTGCAGCGAGGGCAGCAGCTCCTCCATCACCAGGTTAGCCAGCACCTGCAGAGAGGCAGAGCGAGTCACTACGGAAGCCCACGGTAAAATGAGAGTTGTAATGATACCGGACCGAGTCACAGACAAAAAAATATCCACATGGCATTGACTCATGGAGGAAAAGTGTTGAATCACTGGTGTAATGTCACAGCAATGAATCAGTCCACAACTGACAGAATCATTATCAATGTTGAAAACAGTTATTTTTGTGGAAACTGATACATTTTTTTTTTTTTTTTTTTTGATGAACAGAAAGTTCAAAAGAACAGAATTAAATTGAAAAAGAAACCTTTTATAACATTATAAATGTCTTTACTGTCACGTTTGATCAATTTAATGTGACCTCGCTGAATAAAAGTATTAATGTCTTTAAAAACTATATTGTAGACGTTATGGTAATGTAATAGAATATAATGATTTAGTTCACAATATTTCATTTGTTTATTTATTTGAAAAGTAGAGGTCCTGATCACCTTCTCAGGATTTGTTTTGTGATAATGACTGATTGCTAAAATAGCCTATTTATCATGTCTGTTTTCGGTTCTTACACAACAACACCTTGTCCACCAAATTAGGGTTCAAAATGGGACCCAACAATAGTTAGAGGAAGGCAGAGGTGTTTCCTTGAGTGGCTACGGGACATCCTGTGAAAGACCCTGTTGTGATCTCAAGACAACAGGAGATTACAAGAGGAATTTTGGCACGAGGGACAATATATGAATAATTTGTTGTTCTCTAAGGCACGTATCACTATTAGATTTGTTCTATAAATGTGAATGGTCCAGTACATCAAATCATGTGACGTATTGAGAAGAGGTGTGCCTAGTACTAAAATATATTCACCATGGCCCTCTGTAGTTTCTACTTTTAAATAACTTAATGTAAATGTAAATACTTATTAAATTGATATTAATAAATCTATCATATTTACATGTTGTACATGTAGGCACACATTTAAAACTTTCAGTCAAGCATGAAATGACCAGTGATCCACAAATGGGATGTTAACAGCATGACACACCTAAATCCCTGACCAGAGCCTCTGTCCACACTCAGCCTCTGACTGCACCAGTCTGCTGACCACACTATGACGTCCACCTAAGTCAGACTATTTGTTCATCTCTGTGGCCACTAAGAACCATGACTCATCTGATTCATTCAAAAGAAGTGGAATCTGCTTTTCTGGAAACTCATTCAAAACATAGTCGTGAGTAATATGGAGACCAGGAGGCCCACCTCACAGTCACGGCCCATCAGCATATCCCATGATTCATAGTGGCCCTTCTCCTGTCTGTAGAAGTGAATGGCCTTCAGGAAAGCCTGCACTTCACATGCCATACTCTTCAGATAATCTGCACATAATAGAGAGAAGAGAATAGTTTTGTCAGATAAATTGATTGTGTAATGAAGAATCATGTGAGCGCTTCTCAGAAACTTCTCTTTTCTGGTTTATGAAAACGAAAGGAAAAAAGACCAAGACACAGAAATAGCTTGAAATTATCAAGTATGATGCTGAAAAGAGAAAACTGAGAAACCCATCATAAATGACTTGTAATGTTAAATAAGGGATAAACAATGTCACTTTTAATGTTAAGGAGTAGCTAATTAAGTCCCGTAACACCACTAACGCAACTACATTTTACTTAGCTTACCTGTTTTCAAAAAAGCCAATAATAAGCTATTTTACCAAGCAGCACGACAAAACGTTACATTAGTGCTGTAGTACTCGAGTCCGGACTCGAGACGTTTTTCTGTTGTCTCGGACTCGGTGATATTTGCACTCGGACTTGTCTCGGACTTGGTCATTGGTCTCGCCACAAGTCCTAATTGGTCTCGACCGAGTCCAGTTTTTCAGTCTCACTTCTTACCGATTCCGAGCCGATCTTTTTTGTTACCAGCGGCACAGGCAGTGACGTCAGCTGCGCATTCTCGCTCTCTTCTCTCATGGTGAAGTGACACACACTCGCGCGGGCGCCTCCTCTCTCTCACTCGTCTCATTCGCTCCGGTTCCTGCAGGTTTCGTGCTCACACCGAAAGCGCGCGCACCACTGATCACGCGAATAAGCCACGCTTAGTCTCAAACAGAGACAGAAGTCAAACAGAGTCACAATTACCAAAATGAGTGGCTTAATGCACTTAAAATATTAAATACATACAAAATTATGTCAAAATGCTCGTCTTGGCAATTATTCAGATAAACACAGTCAGTTTTGGATCATTAAATAGCTAAGAGAACGCAACTCTTAAAGGGACAGCAGTCCAATATTCCTGTTGCTGTCTGACATGTTATTTAAAGAACAAAAGACAAAGAAAATCACTTTCTGCTCTTGACTGAATACGTTTTTAACTTTAATGGTAAGAATAAGTCTGTATTTAATATTTACAATAAAAAATACAGAAATTAAGGTAACCAACGTGGATGTGTTATTTTACATTTGATTACTTTAATTTCTGTAGTATTTCTTATCTAAATAAAAACCTACTTAACCTGAAAAACTTAGTTTCATTGCTCTCTATTCTATTGCATTTATTTGCTGTTTGGAATTTTTTTTTTTTGTTCTTATTTTATTACTGAGTTTTACTTTTTTTATGAAAATAAAACTTTGTGTTGAAGAAAGGTAGATTTTTGTTTGTATATGCTGTCAATTATAGTTCTTAGAAAGAAAATCAGAATCGGCAAAAATAGGTATCGGCAGATCACACTATCCAAAAATCGGAAATCGGAATCAGCCAAGAAAATTGAAATCAGTGCATGTCTAGTTCAAACAAAAGCCACAGCAGAACTGCGATTCATATCGATGTTTTGTGAACAAATCTGTGGCTGTGTAAAAACCATGAGAGTCAATGATTCAATTACCCTTTCAAAAATACATCCACTTGTGTCGTTACTGAATGAATGAATGAATGAATGAATGAATGAATGAATGAATTGAATGACTCGATGACTCACTCATTAGACAGTGACTTACCGCCACCTACTGGCAGTTTTAGTTCAATTTAAAAGTATCACACATTATAACATCATTGCTTATTTTTCTTTCGGACATTTTTAATTTAAAACATTGATTTATTTTATAAAGGTATTTATAGAGGTAAAAAAAGCACTGTAATGCACAATCAGTTTAAAGGGGAAAATATTGTCCCTTAATGGAAAAGGTGTGATTGCAGAAGTGGAAGAGAAGGGGTATGCAGAAGCATGTTAAATGCCTCAGGGTGTACGCGACTGTAAAATGTTTGGGAACCACAGTTGTAGAGAATTTAAAATCGTAATAATGCAAAAAATAATAATGCAAAATTATTATTTTAGAATCTAAGATATGCTGTCTCTCACATCACATAAATTATCAATAGTTATGTACGTGGTCTTGAAGAGGATTATTTTTTTCTGTCTCTGTCTTGACTGTCTCATTTGGACTCGGACTTGACTTGGACTCGAACCTTTTGGACTTGGACTTGACTTGGACTCGACAAAGGGGGACTTGACTACAGCCCTACGTTACATTGCTACTTTTAATGACACACTGTATTGCGCACTAAGATGAAGTAATAACACACTCACCTTAAACACATAAGTAGCATTGGGAAGACGATTCATTTTAGTGAGTCGGTTCATTTGGATTGTTAATGTAAATGAACCAGTTCAAAAAGAAATGACTCATTGATTTGAGCTTCTGTGCAGAAGTCCCTGTGCATTCTTAAAATAAATTTTTGAATGCTGCTCTTCCTTACTTTTTCGATTCAGTTTCATTAACTTTTTAGCTGTATTTAGAGTACATTTATCCGTTACCATAATCATAACCATAATCAAGATTCAATAAAAACCCTTACGGTTTAATAACCAAGTAGCTTTCAATTATATAAATTATTAGTAACATAAAAGATATTGTCCTCTTAAATACTTTTTGTAGTTTTTTTTAACCTTAATAATAAAAACTAACAAAAAAGAGGTTTTTTTCAAGTGTGCTATTAGTACACTTCTTTTAAACTAAAATAAAATTATATAGATTATCTGGTAACACTTTATTTTAAGGTACGGAAGAGGATTAGGGCCAAGCAATAATAAAAAAATAAAACCATCTCGAGATTAAAGTTGTTAAATTTTGAGAAAAAACTCCTTAAATTTCGAGAAAAAAGTCAAAATAAAATGTTGAGAACAAATTCGTTAAATTACGAGGAAAAAAACTCATTAAATTTCAAGAAAAAAGTCGAGATAAAATGTTGAGAATAAACTCGTTAAATTACGAGAAAAAAAATCATTAAATTTCGAAAAAAAAAGTCGAGATAAAATGTTGAGAATAAAGTCATTAAATGATGAGAAAAAATTTGTTAAATTACGAGAACAAATTCGTTATTATGAGAAAAATGTTGTTAAATTTCGAGAAAACAGTCTAGATAAAATGTTGAGAATAAACTCATTAAATTACGAGAAAAAAGTCGTTAAATTATAGAGTTTTTTTCCTCGAAATTTAACAACTTTAATCTCGAGATGGTTTTATTTTTTTATTATTGCTTGGCCCTAATCCTCTTCCGTATTAGGATGACATACAGTCAAACCAAAAATTATTCAGACATGTTTGATATTTTTGATATATTTTTACTAGTGGGTGCAGGATACTATAGCTCATTTATATAAGTGAGGATAGCAAAATAAAGTAAACTGTGACATATTATACCCAAAAATTCTTCATACAGTGAACTACCAGTAAAATTTGGAACCAAAAATTATTCATACACTTTGACCTGACCATGTTTTGCTTAAGTGTTATCTGACATAATTACGATTAATTTTTTCTGACACAGTTTAACTCTAAGATCTTCTCATATTTTATTACCATTTTTTCTAAAACTATAGTGAATAAACTATATTAATGAATGAAATGTTCAAGGTGTCTGAATAAATTTTGGTTAACTATTACTAAGTACTATTATTAAGTAATTACTTAAACATTACTACATGTACTTACTATAGTAATAACAGTAAATTATGCATACTTTACAAGTAACTATCACTAAAACAAACCCTAACCAGTAAGTACATGTAGTTAATTTATATTACTTATTTGAGTAAGTACAATGTAACTACATCACCCTAAAATGAAGTGTAACTGAATATAAATTCAGACAACTTTTATGTAATTATCAGAGATATACTTAAAGTTTTACTTATGTACACTTGGCTTGCCTTATTGAAAGTATACAGGATTGTCTAAGTATATTATGCCAACACTTATACCAAGATATACTTAAGAAAAGTAAGAGTATACTTCAAAGTGTAAAAAACTTTTAAAAACTTTTATAAACTAAAAAGTGGGCTAGAAGTATACAGCTGGTAAACTAAGGTATACCTTATAAGTTTGATTATATTATAGTTCACAGTAGCTGCAATTAAAAAAAAGTTTCTAAAAGTATACTTCTATAAACAAAAAAAGTGGGCCAATTTAGTCCCAAGTAGTATTAAAATAAGACACTTACAAATATACTACTAGTACATTGATTTTATTATACTTACTACATAAAGTATACTTGGAAAATTTGATTGAACTATTGATTTAACTTATGTTTACTTTATAAAATTAACTAATTAAGTATACTTCTTTTTGTAAGGTTAGTATGGATATAGTTAAACTACTTTACATTATAAGAAACTGTGATATGGCTTTGTGCCTTTATAAAACAGCAAAATACAGTGATTAAGTATATATAAAGTCTGTCTGTGCTTCGTTTTAAAGAGAAGTGCGCACATTTGATCACGTGATCAAAATAAAAGCTCAAGGATTTATCTTAGAAATTAGTACAAACTAGTATTGTAATTTCCCTATACTTTTGTGTAAAGTAATGTCATTTATTTTAGAGTGCATTTGTTACAATATATGGATATTACGGTCATATGAATAATTAGACCTAAATGTAGACTGAGACTCTATATCACAACTAAAAAGATGTTTGAGCCTTCTTTAATGTCCAGGTACAAGTCAATGCTGTTTCTTTGTTCAATGTGCACACTGTACACAGGTTGAAGCTCTTAATTTTGAGCTTCCAGAGTGCACCAGATTGATGCATTTAACCTTAAAATGTACAAAATTTTCTTCCAGGGGGGCAAACATATTTCTACAAATTCCAGTGAGAAATAATGTACATTTAATGAACTTTACTCAAGAATACTAAAACAAAGTTCCATGTCAGTAAAGCTGTTAACAGAAAATTTTAATGTCATTGGACAAAAATGATTTGGACTAAGCCCCGAATGTTTACAATGTCTGGCTCCGCCCCTGGCCGTGGGTAAAAAAAATCCCCCGTACACACAATTTTGGCGCACCCAAAACACCCCACAGATGTAAATTCAGTGGAGAATTCGGTCACCCAATAGAAAATATCGCATTGAGTTTTTTTTTTGTTTTTTTTTTTGGCAAGTTACAGTTTTGTAGTAGCTTTCCCAACACTGCTAACATCCACAATCATTAGTGCTGCTTTGCTATCTATCTAAGACATCATTACTATTATTATTATTTTGCATAATAAGGGTTTGAGATTTGACCCTTAACTCTTTTCTAATCCGACTTTCAGCTTACGATAACAGACAACAAAAGTGAAAAAAAAAAAAAAGTTATGTGTAACATTAAAATAATTTTTACAACAGTATGATTTTACTTCGTGTTGGTGGTTAACTCTCCTCTTACCCAGTACGTAAAGCATGAAGGTGTGAAGAATTTTTTTTCAGTTGTATGTGTGATGAAGTAGAACATTATTGCGCACAGTTTCATGCACTGCAGAGGCTGTGTAACCGCTAAGCGACAAGTATGCAGGAAGAGAGCTTTGCAATTCTGGATATTATTAGTGTATCACCATGACCACCACAGAAAAACAGTAGTAAACTGATGAGAGAGCAGAGCAGCTTGAGATATCCTCTGATCAGCCTCACTACTGTAATATAGCATGTGTTGAGGCTTGAGTTTGGGTGGGTGTACAGAAAATTAGTCAGAATGACCTCAAGAAGTACTTTCAAATTGAGTAAACTAGAAATTATGTAGGAATTAAATATTTCCCAGTGGGTATAAGTTACGAATTTAATCAAATATACCGCAAACAACATTTAAAAAAAAAGTACACTCTGAGACAGAGTGAGAACTGATCTGTTACCTTGGTTCTGATGACGAACGCAGTCGTTCAGGATTGAGACAAAGCGGGCCCGCTTCTCCTCCTGCTGGAAACAGAAGTAAGAGTCTCGTCTGTAAGGCAGTCTCAGGTACACAGGAAGCGGACCGGGAACCGTCACCACAGGAACAGAGGGCTCTTCCTTAGAACCTGAACAACACACAAAGGCTGCATCTGAAATTGCATACTTCTCTACTATATAGTAGGCGGAAAAATATGTGACAAAAGAAGTATGTCCGAATTCACAGTACTCAAAAGGTACCCCGGATGACCTACTTCTTCTGGCGAGATTCTGAAGTGTGCGTACGATCCATCACTTTATTATCCCATGAGGCCACAGGAGAGGATTTGTGAATGGCAGTGAAGTGACACAACTGATGCTGGTACAGAATGTAGTACTAGTGTTGCCAGATTGGGCAGTTTTGAATTTGATTGTGCGGTTAAAAATTTGTTTGGGCGGGTGGACAAAATTTGGGCTGGTTTGGGGTCAGTTTGGTGGTTTTCAAACATCTAAATTGATGTATAAAAGCGATGAATAAAATTCTATCACATTATTTTGCAAGTTAAAGCTTTGGGCTTGTTCAGTTTTTTGTTGGAGTAGGTGGGTGTTGGTGAGCTTTTGGGCTGGAAATCATCCACCCAAACCCCCAACAGTGTGTAGTACGTCCAGATTACATTCATACTATACACATTCATACTATATAGAATGTACTTTTTTAGCAGTCACAAAGTAATTACTTATTCAAAATAAGTGTCTACTCAAGAGAGTATGCAATTTCGGATGCAGCCAAACACTTATTCCAACAGGAAGAAAGAGATCAGAATGTAAAACTAGACAAACACTCACCATTAAGATCGGGAAAGGCCTTGTCTACGATGGCAGTGTATTTTTCCTCTGAGGTCAATACAGCGCCTCCTGTTGGCAGGAGTATGTGGCGTGCAGGGGTTCCCTTTGTATAAGACTGGATGCATAAAATATAACAGAATCATGAGCATGTTCTATCATAACAACTGGCTTTTACATCACAATGATCAAAGATAACATTTACAGACCTCCTGGCTATCATGTAGCTCGAGGCTATAGTCAGCGCGGACAACAACAAATCTCTCTCTCCACTTTCTGTTGTCATCAAAGTAAAGCATGCTGTCCTTGTACAAGACTTCTGAGGCCTGTGAAGGTTCCTGGAAGTGAAACATACTAGAATCAGTGAGAGTAAAACTCTGCAACATCATAAATCAGATAACACTGACACTGTACAGTAAGTGAGAGTGCAATAAAATCACCACATTAGTTGATGTTGTCAATATAAGATTCACCTTCTGTTTGAGGAGCTGGGCCTGTCCTGCTCTGTGCTGCTCCACCTCATCCTTCAGATGGCAAAAGAAGGCAACACAGCTTTGCCTTCTGTAATGAGGACTAAAGTTCTTCAGCTCAGCCTCTGTCCGGCCTACACACACATGAATGATCAGATTACCCTTGTGAAAAAAGAAGTGCCATAAACTTGTAGTGTACTCCCAATTTGTACTTGCAGATACTACAATATTAAAGGGTTAGTTCACCCAAAAATGAAAATTCTGTCATTAATTACTCACCTTCATGTCGCTCCAAACCCGTAAGACCTTTGTTCATCTTCTGGAAACAAATTAAGATATTTTTGATGAAATCTGAGAGATTTCTGACCCCCATAGACAGCACTGCAATCACTTGCAAGGCCCATAAAACAAAAAAGCATCGTAAAGACATCGTTAAAATAATCCATGTGACAATAGTAGTTCAACCTACTACACAACCGGGGGGTTGTGCACAAAAAGTATTCTCGTCGTTTCATAAAATTAAGGTTGAACTACTGTGGTCACATGGACTGTTTTAACAATGTCTTTACTACCTTTCTGGGCCTTGAAAGTGGTAATTGTGATCCTTTCTATGGGAGATCAGAAAGCTCTCGGATTTCATCAAAAATATCTTAATTTTTGTTCCAAAGATGAATGAAGTTCTTACTTGTGTGGAACGACATGAAGCTGAGTAATTAATGAAGAATTTTCATTTTTGGGTGAACTAACCCTTTAAGTGTACTTAAAGAGAGTACACTTTCATCACTATTTCTTAACACACTTCAATGCATTTTTAAAAGGTTTGCTTTGTAGTAATGTCAAATTAAGTTACTAAAATATTAAAGCACATGTAAAGTACTATAATCCTAAGTGTACTATGGTATTTTAGATTACATTTGAAGTTACCCAAATACTAGTACCAGAATTACCCTAGCCTTGTTGATCCATACTACATTTATTTTAGTATTTATTAATAATATTTAAATATTAAATATTTAAACAATTAAAACAGTTGTTTTAACACCTTTTTACAAATATTTATGAACAGCATGCTATCATTAAATTAATACTTTTCTGCCATATCTTTATATGCAAAAATAGTAAGTGTAGTATACTAGTATATTTTTTGAAATCAGTTAGAGATTTTGAAGCCTGCACGACAAGGGATTGGCATTATGACAAAAGTTTTATACAACAATATAGGAAATTGTTCTTTACAATAATGATATATATCACAATATATACTTTTCATATGGTTTGATTCGTGACAGTTGTCAAAGTTAATACAGTAAGACTTTAAGGGAGTTGACAGACAGTGACTCATTCCAGAAGACTGAGGCATCTTTACCACTTCACTGCACTGCCAAAATAACATGGCACAGACTACAGGCCATTTCAGCATTATTCCACTGTGCAACCTTAATTCAAAGCTTTATTTGCAACAACTCTTGAGCTTGGATCCCAATTTCCTTTTTTTAAGGGAAAATATCCTTTGATTTCACTAGGAAATATTATTTTCTGCCAAGGAGTAAATAGTATAGAATTCTGATTGTCTGGATGAAGTTCTGCTCAGCCACTGGTAGTGGCTGAATAATATGTAATTCACGGTGCTCATTAGACATGCTATATTAACAATTACAAGTGCTTTACAAAACAGTGTCTGATACAATTTAGAAAATGACAGATTACTACTGACTTGTGGTCCACTTGTGGTCCCCATGATGTTTCTGATCAAACAGTTGGTTTGGGATTACAAAAAGGGATGTTGTGGAGTATTAAAGTCCCCCTGCATTCAATAATTTTATCTCTTAAAACTCATCTTTTGTAATCTATATGACATATTTAGAGGTGCCCAAATTCAAAAATTGAATTTACCTCGGCATAGTTGAATAACAAGAGTTCAGTACATGGAAATGACATACAGTGAGTCTCAAACTCCATTGTTTCCTCCTTTTTATATAAATCTCATTTGTTTAAAAGACCTCCGGCGAACAGGCGAATCTCAACATAACACCGACTGTTACATAACAGTCGGGATCATTAATATGTATGACCCCAATATTTGCATATGCCAGCCCATGTTCAATGCATTACACAAGGGCAGCCAGTATTAACGTCTGGATCTGTGCACAGCTGAATCATCAGATTAGGTAAGCAAGCAAGTACAATAGCGAAAAATGTCAGATGGAGCAATAATAACTGACATGATCCATGATATCATGATATTTTAGTGGTGTTTGTAAATTCTTTATAAATGTTTCGTTAGCATGTTGCTAATGTACTGTTAAATGTGGTTAAAGTTACCATCGTTTCTTACTGTATTCACGGAGACAAGACTGTCATTATTTTCATTTTTAAACACTTGCAGTCTGTATAATTCATAAACACAACTTCATTCTTTATAAATCTCTCCAACAGTGTGTAATGTTAGCTTTAGCCACGGGGCACTATCAAATTCATTCAGAATCAAATGTAAACATCCAAATAAATACTATACTTACGCGATTAGACATGTTGCATGACGAACACTTTGTAAAGATCCATTTTAAGGGTTATATTAGCTGTGTGAACTTTGTTTACGGTGTTTAAGGCAAGCGCGAGCTCTTGGGGCGTGGAGCATGAGATTTAAAGGGGCCGCGTACCCTGAATCGGCGCATTTATAATGATAGGCAGTTAAAAAATTAATTTAAAAAAAACTATGGGGTATTTTGAGCTGAAACTTCACTGACACATTCAGGGGACACTTAAGACTTATATTACATCTTTTGAAAACATGTTCTTCGGCACCTTTAAACAATTTTCCTGGGAAAATAATTACTTCATGACTTAAAAAAGCTTGACTGAAAATATACACCCTTACTTCATTAAGTAATGCTGAGGCATGAATATGCAAATTAGCCCCGCCTTCACTCAGTCACACCAGCTCAGAATACCTGATCCACTCTGTCAACTTTACTGTAGTAAACACTGCACAATGACAAGTGGAAATATTGGTTTAATTCAGCCATATATATTTGAACCAGAAACTGTTCAAGAAATTATACAGGCTCGTATGAATGTATTAGAATAGTAATGAGTTTCATGTATCACTCTCCACAACACCGGACACATAACGGTAATTGATATGATTAGCCTTTGTCTTGACTACATTATCAAACAGCTAATAATGTTTTGCTAATGTTACACAAACCATGTTCCCGTTCGCCATCTCAGTGTCAGGCAGCTGCCTTCTAAAAATCAGTATGCTTTGAACATCATAAAAAGTCAGTGGAGAAAGACAGAGTTCATCATGACTTCGTAATATATATGGCATAATTCATCTACTATATGCGATTTTTCCTGTCTGTGTTTTTGTGCTCACTATGTCCTCAGAGCATGATAGGAATTATAGGAAAAGCCCTGCCCCACACGTTGACGAGATTGGTTGCATTTCTGTGATGGTTTCAAACCGAAGATTGGTGGTTTCAAAGCACGTTTTTGAGACTGTCTGGTAAACAGTTTTATGGAGAAAATACTCAGCAATGGTGTTGATGGATGAATTTGCACATGGGTTGTCTTAAAGTAGGCTATATTAAAATCACCACTTAGACATATAAACAACATTAAAAACTTGATTTTCTCCAATGGTGGTCTTTAAAAAAGCATAGTCATGCAGTGTTCTGCCTTCTCTGCACAATGAGTGTTAATCAGAGGTCTAAGTGGAGCAATATATTTATCAGTAAAGATTCACTGTGGGCCTGATATATCAAGTAACCATCACTGATCTCATCTGCTAAAACCTTTTGGCAACTTTTCATCATTGTGTGGAGTTATTCAAGACATTACTTAAAAACTTGAATAAATTGTCAGACTTATGCTGTATACAATTTCTTTGTGTAAGGAAACTATCAGAAATCATTAGTTCATTTGAGACTGAACGATTTGTTCATAAATCCTAGTTATTGATTTCAACTGACTGACTCAATGATCTCAACTGATTTAAGTTTCTTTTTTCTACACATTAATCTCACAAGACTTCGGAATATTTAAAATATCGCACATGAGTCATAAGGAATACTTATATGGTGCTTTGTTGTCCTGTTTTGGAGCTTAACAAACAGATAAACTGTTGTTGTGCAGAACAGATTCTCCAAAATAAACAATCATAAAATAAACAAATAAATAAAGACTTATTAAAATTTTAATTCTTAATTTTGGGTTAATTATTACTTTAATTCAGGTAAATGGGAATGAATTTGGATATAAAATTATACAAAAAATATAATCAATTCCTGCTTTTGATATTCACGACCCATTATAAACTCAGTACAAATATAACAAGCTTTGATGACTGATGATCAGAAAATAAGTTAAAGGGTTGGTTCACCCAAAAATGAAAATGATGTCATTAATGACTCACCCTCTTGTCGTTCCAAACCCGTAAGACCTCCGTTCATCTTCGGAACACAGTTTAAGATATTTTAGATTTAGTCCGAGAGCTTTCTGTCCCTCCATTGAAAATGTATGTACGGTAGACTGTCCATGTCCAAAAAGGTAATAAAAACATCATCAAAGTAGTCCATGTGACATCAGAGGGTTAGTTAGAATTTGTTGAAGCATCGAAAATACATTTTGGTCCAAAAATAACAAAAACTACGACTTTATTCAGCATTGTCTTCTCTTCTGGAATCCTTTCCATTGAATTGATTCCATTGAATCCTTTCATCTGTCGGCATTAGTAATGCACTTTTACGTTAGCCGTGGTTGTTTTTGGCGATTAGGATATCCGCCACATGCACACTTATGCACCATTTTAAAAAATATAGCAATACCAAAATACAAACAATGTAGAATAGCTTGAATACAGCGTGCGTCTCCCTCAGAATGTAAACGAAGCTCGGGCGCACCGGATAACACGTCAGCAGCGTCTTACATCAGCAACGTCACCGTGGAGTCGTGAACCACACTCCGGAGCAGAAGGGGGCGGTATTGCACCAATAAGCTGGATGCCAACCGCCGTAAAACAGGAAAGAAGAAGAAGAAGAAGCGTAGAACGCGAATTGACAACAGACCCGGAAGAGAAGACAATGCTGAATAAAGTTGTAGTTTTTGTTGTTTTTGGACCAAAATGTATTTTCGATGCTTCAACAAACTCTAACTTACCCACTGATGTCACATGGACTACTTTGATGATGTTTTTATTACCTTTCTGGACATGGACAGTCTACTGTACATACATTTTCAATGGAGGGACAGAAAGCTCTCAGACTAAATCTAAAATATCTTAAACTGTGTTCTGAAGCTGTACGGAGGTCTTACGGGTTTGGAATGACATGAGGGTGAGTCATTAATGAAATAATTTTCATTTCTGGGTGAACTAACCCTTTAAGTATTGAAAAGAACAGCTGAACATCAGTTAACAAATAAAATGCATATGAAATGTGTTACTGAATTCTTATAATTATTATTTTGGAATAAAATAATATTAAGGGAGTCTTAAGGGAGTTTTCCTTAGTATTAGAGTTCAGGGACTTTGATGTAAAGTTGTTTTTAAAGGTGCTGTACAAATGGACTGACTTGAGTTGAATTAAGTGAGTTAGAGAACAGACAACTGCTCTGAGGAGGGCAGGGAGATGAGATAGTGGTTTCCTGTGAGGACTCAGACTCATACACCACAAATACACACACAAATACGCACACACACACACACTTGTGCTAAGAGCATGGCCGTTGTAAATCCTGGACAACTCAGCAAATTTTACTTTTTAAAAGGCACAGAAGCTATAAAACAACATACCACAACAACTCTCTAACCATGTACTGTACCACTGTACAGTCAGAACTAATAGCGCTGCACCAGTGCACTAAGCATTTTGATATTGTACCACTGTCCAGATTAAGGTTTGAAACAGGTACAGGTTTGAAACATGAAGAGGTACAAGAGAGTAAAAGTGCATTCAAATGAGGACAAATCTACTACACATCTTTGAATACACACAATGTTTATGTTTGTCCTCGGCATCCTTTCATCTGACTGCTAGTGGACTGAGATTTCAAACAGCTACTAGTGATGATGGAATCTCTATATGGCAGTGGGCCTTTCTTGGTAAGTGGTGTAATTAAATATAATCAGTGCTATTACAGGCCTTATGTAATTGCAGGATGTATTGATGCAGATAAATCCTACACCGTCAAGGAAACAGAGAGAAAAAGCTAAAATATGTATTGAGGTTTATATATACACCACTGTTCAAAAGTTTGGGGTTGGTAAGATTTTTTAATATTTTTGAAAGTCTCTTAGGCTCACTAAAGCTGCATTTATTTGATCAACAATCCAGTAAAAACCTTAATATTGTGAAATATTATACTTTAAAAGAACTGTTTTCTATTTGAATATATATTAAAATGTGATTTATTCCTGTGATGATTTTTTTCAGTCTCACATGATCCTTCTGAAATCATTCTAATATGGTGATTTGCTGCTCAAAAACCATTTCTTATCATTATTAATGCTGAAAAGAAAGCTGTTTAATATTTTTTAGGATTTTTTGATTCATAGAAAGTTAGACAGAATGGCATTTATTTATATTTCATTTGTAACATTATCAATGTTTTATAACTGTCCTTTTTGATATTTTAGTGTTAAGTATTGAATAAAAGTATTAATTTCTTTCAGAAAAAAAAAACAAAAAACTCCATGACCCCAAACTATATATTTCTTAATCAACATATAAACAGACAAACAACAGATAAGAGGGCAGATGGTCAATGATAAACAGAATGTGAAATGTACTATGTCCAATGATGAGTTAAGCAGATCTGTGGGTCTCCCATGTCGATTCATAAATACAGCGTGTTTTCTCAACTGTTTTGCAGACAGCAGAATGGCTATGTGCACATCTGTACTATAACTTAAGTCTTCAATTTCCCTTCATCTCTCCACACACAAACAGGTTTTTAAATAGCCCCCGTCCAGTTTCTCCCATGATCATTATATCCTGACAGAGGATAGTGTCTGGGACTTCAGTTTTGTTGTTTTATATGTCCCTTATCCTTTGCCCTACATATGTGTATTCCTTTGATGCAGGAAAGAGCAGGGAGAAAGAAAGGCAATTGTTACCCACCCTTATGTCAAATCTCTTTTGGACAACAAAAACTTTGGTCTGAAACAATATATCAAGCACACAATCATGTGATGGGGAAAAAAAAAAATCTCATTGCATTGACACTGCTTTTGGTGGCACAATTATATACTAACAAAGCCGAAATTTTCACTCTAAAAAATGCTGGGTTAAAAACAACCCAAGTTGGGTTGAAAATAGACAAACACAGCAATTGGATTGTTTTAACCCAGCAGTTGGGTTAAATGTTTTATTTAACTCAACTTTTTTTAAAAATAACATACT